>NW_008360326.1:8198044-8224824 GCF_000622305.1 Nannospalax galili | reverse complement strand
TGTGTGTGTGTGTGTGTGTGTGTGTGTGTGTGTGTGTGCCCCCGTGTACATATGCATAGAAGTACACAGGTCCATGGAGGCCAGAGGCATCGGATACCCTGGAGCTGGCTTATACGTGCTTGTGAACCACCCAATGGGCTGGGGGGGGGCTTGAGAAATGAACTTGGGTCCTCTGTAAGAACAGTACAGGCTCTTAACCCTGAGCCATTTCTCTAGCCCTTTAGCTGTGTTTTAAATATCAATATTTCTTTAAAAGTCAAGTTACAGTGGATAGGGCCTAATAGCTAATAATTGGTCTCTTTTATAGTAATTCTTTTAAAAAAAATAATAAAACTTAGGACTAAAGTGCCCAGAAAGCTGGAATTGGATACTTTGGGAATGGGAGGAAAATAAATCTGAATATACTGCAATAGGACACGACGCTATCAAGAAGGTTTGAAATCCATTGGCCATTAGTTCCCAACACAAATTCAACCTCTACTTTAAAAAACTTGTGTTTGCCTCCTTAGTACAGCAGACAGCATGTCAGTCTCATAAAACCGTGCACACACCTTTAATCCCAGCACTCGGGAGGCAGAGGCAGGTGGATCTCTGTGAGTTCAAGGCCAGCGAGGTCTACATAGTGAGTTCCAGGACAGCTGGGGCTACAGGGAGACCTTGTCTCAAAAAGACCCCCTGCCAAAAAAAAGTGTGTGTGTGTGTGTGTGTGTGTGAGAGAGAGAGAGAGAGAGAGAGACCTTGGTGTTATGTAACCTTGGTGTTGGTCACATTGGCTACCTTGTTTAAGACAGATCTTCTGCTCTTTACTGCTGCGTAAGTCAGGCTAACTGGCCTGTGAGCTTCTGGGGACACTCATGTCTCTGCCTGCAAGCTCTATAGGAGTGCTGGGATTCCAGACATGTGATACCGTGTCTGGCTTTATGTGGCTTCTGGGGTTCCAGCCTTGGAACCCTCACGCTTGCATAGCAAGTGCTTTATTCACTGAGCTATTTCTCTAGTTCAATATCCCACTTTTTAAGTGGAAAAATGCTTTGGGGAAAAATAGTCCATGGTAAAAATATAGCTGTAATTTCTGGATCCACATTTTATTGGAATATATGGAACCATTTGACATTTTAAGCAAACCTTAATTGTGAATGTAGATTGTCGAGATAGGTAAAAATAAAATGTAAGGGGAAAACTGCTTGAGTTATCAGGGATGTCACAGCAAATCAAAGAGTACAGATCTCTGTCACGAAGCTGACAGTGGAGCTAGCAAAGAGCTGGGAATCCCGAGACTGTTCCTCAGTTACTAACGAGTGACTGCTCCCGTTGTTCTTAATTTTGAAATAGGGCATTTTAGGCATATTTTTATTATAAAATGGTTTAATACATGCTTAAAACGAATGGTCTGTATATGTGTTGAGTGTTGGTTGCAGGATCTGGAAGCAAATTGTTGATGAGGGTACTGGCTAATGAGCTTCAGCTGCGACTCCTAGCGCTCTTGAACAAGGAACTCGCCTCTCTAGGTCTGGGTATACGCATCTTCAAAGTACTAAGGGTTTGTCTAATAAAAGTGTCTCAGTTTCAGTAATACTGAGCTTGAAAGCCAGACAGTTCCTTGCTGGCAGTCAGAGGGGCCTCCACCGCCCAGAAGCTTACTCCTTTCTTCTCCAGTGTGAGGACCATGGATTTACTTAAACATTTACAAATATCTCCTGGAGAAGAAAACTATTCCTGGTTGAGAATAACTGATTTAGGTAGTTTCCAAGGTGAAATAAGCTTTAAATTTCTAAGAATGTGTGTGTGTGTGTGCGTGTGTGTGTGTGTCTGTGTCTGTGTATGTCTGTGTGTCATCTGTGTGTCTGTGTTCAGTGTAGTATACGTATGTGTTAATGTGTTTGAATGCATGCATATGGGAAGCAGCCAGGAGTCAGTTTTGGGTGTCTTCCTCTATCACTCTTGACCTTATTCTTTGCAGGAGGGTCTCTCACTGTTTCAACTAGGCTGGCTGGTGAGTGGACTTCGGGGATCTGCCTTTATCTATCCTTCCAGAGCTTGAGATACAGACATGTACCGCAGTGCCTGGCTTTTATGTGGCTTCCAGAAACCAAACCCAGGTCTTGATGCTTTCATTGTAAACACTTTACCAATGGAAACATCTCCCTTGCTGTAAATATCTAAGAATTTCATCAACTCTCCCTTACATTAGCGGTTTGTGACTTTAGGAACTAGTGCTTGATATTGGAAAATGTTCAGTTTTTCTGGAGAGCAGAAGATATAGTAATTAAGAAATTGCTTCTGATAATATGACATGAGAAACAGCTGAGAACTGTACAATATTTTACAGAATTCCCTCGCTGTACTTCTGAAAAATCAGAAGGTCAGAGTACTCAGTAACAAAATGAAGAATCAGATGATCTCAATCAAGTCTGTGGGCTCTAGGAAGCTGAGGGCAATGCTTCTCAGTTGTCACTGCAGAAGCCAAAAGCAGAGAGGAAATACTCCACACAAGACCTAATGGATTGAATGGCCAGCAAGCAAGGGGCCAAGCACTAGGTGAATTTTGCATTCATAAGAACACTGTAGGTTGTACTGAAAAGGCATTACAAAGGCTCTTAGATCTAACACTCTCCTGATAGGAAGCAGGCTGGTGAAACTGTTCAGCTGAAATAGCAAGGTTGCATTTTCGTGCTGTTTGCATGTGAAGGCATCTGAGGATAAAACCAAAAACAGAGAGTGAAGCACAGAATAGAAGGTCAAGCTGAAACCACAGAAAACTTGACATCTGAAGAAATTTGTCCAGCCATATTTTCAGTTGGTTTTGCATAGGTGATTATGTTTCACTTTTGATTTTGACCCCATCATCTAAATGTACATCATTGTTACCTCACACCCACGCCATCACTCTATGTTGGGAGAGGATAACTTATGTGTGTAGTTCCACAGATGCAGGGGAGGGCAGATTATGGGCAAGCGCCTTAGCTGTATGGATGGATGGTCCTGATTTATGTTTGAGTTGAAACTTTTTGAATTTACGATGGTGTAAAAGCAATCCATGTTCAGTAGAAACAGTGGTTCTAATTTTGAATTCTGACCCTGGTCTAGAAAGAGGTGATATGATGTTACTGTCTTGATGCTAGGTAGTTCCCAGTGAGTCCACAGATCATAAGTGTAGACATCTACACTCTACTACTGTGTACTCTGAGGCCAGTTTTCTGAATATCATGTTTTGTGGTTTTGCCTCTCATCCTATCTGCAAAATATCCTTCTCTGTGTAAACACAAGATTTTCGTTTCATTATAGAGTAGAATTTGCCTTAATGGTTTTGCTCAACCACAGGCTAGCATATATGCCCTGAGCATAGCAAGGTTCTCTGGACTATGATGTTTGGTAGTTTATGTATATTAAATACATGTTCAGCTGGATAATTTTAACTTAGTTTGGATTTATCAAAATGTAACCTCATTTGGGTTGAGGAGCATTTGTGTTTGATTTCTGTAATTTAGGCAATGAGATTTAGGGTTACTGAATTGATGAGATTTAGAGGAGATTCTGAACTTTGTGTCGATGCCATGTGGAATGAGACCCTAGAAAAGCTTGAAAGGGTCTGAGTGTATTTTGCATTTGAGGATGATGGGAGTCTTTGGGAGCTGGAGGGTGGAATGTAGGTAGCAGCGTTTCTAAAATGCCTCTTCTCTCCACATGTCCTACTCCAACACCTGGGGCCTGTGAGTGGGAGGAGCTTCCATGTCCATGATTACGCTATTGCCTATGACGTGGTTAATTTTAGGACAGGAGATGAACCAGCTATGCTTGATGTAACCACATGAGCTCTGTAAGGCTGAAGGGAAGTCAGAGAGATCCAAAGCACAGAAGGTTTCACTGTGCCACCCTTTGGCAAAAGGAGGGGGAGGGCACAAGATACAGAGCAGGGGCGGCCTAGCAGGTATGAGCGGTCCTAGCTAGCAGGGAAGTTAGGATGCTAATCTTATCAGCTGATAAAGCTGGCTCCTATCCGTTTGAGTGAACTTGGAAGTGAAGCCTTCCGCAGTGTCCAAATGTGCACTCAGCCTGCCTGATACTTTGATTTCAGTCTGTAATGCTCTGAGCATAAAATGTAGTTGATCTTTCTGAACTTATGACTTAACAGAACCAGTGCATAGGTGCTATTCATTATTTATTAATATATTCATTCATTACATTTGTTACTAGGGAATGAACTTAAGGCCTCGTGCATACTAAGCATTCTCTCTACCACTGAGCTATAGCCTCTCTCCATTTTTTTTTTTCTGAAGCCCCAAGTAAACAAAACTTCCCCAAGTGAAACAATGAAGCATCCACATCTGGTCACAATTCAACAAAAACAAGTAGCCTAGTTTCTCTTTATTCAATATCAATGTGAAATTAGAACTTAAACTGTAAAATTTCTAGAAAATAAAATACCAATGAAAACATGATACATCAGAACTTTTGAATGAAGTTCTAGTAGTTAGAGGGAAATTAACAGCATTGAATAACTATATAAAAAATGAAACATAAAAACAAGTGATACTGGTGTCAACTTGAATGAGCTAGGCGAGAATAGAAAAGTAAGCTGGAAAGCAGCAGAAAGTAGTGTAAGCATGAAAACACACAGTAATGAGTTCAAAAGAGAAATTACTACAAAGAAGCTTGATCTCAATGTGATCAAAATATGGTATATAATTCTCAAAGGATCAATAAAAATATTTTAAAGTAGTATGATTTATTTAAAATATTTGAGAAGAGTGATAAAAATTAAAAGAATAATCCAGAAAGAACAAATACAAAATATGAAATTACAGTGAATAAAACCTATGCAATCGTTAAATCTCATTTATTAGAATGGGAAAGAAACAGGGAGGGAAGGGGGAGGGAGGGAGGGAGGGAGAGAGAGAGAAAGAGAGAGAGAGAGAGAGAGAGAGAGAGAGAGAGAGAACAAGCGGGGAGGAAAGAAGGGAGTCAGAAGAGACTGTACAATTCCATGTAAGTAAATGTGGGAACCTAGATGAAGGTAGGTAACTCATAGTAAAATGTAATCTGCCCTAAATGGTAAGTATAGACAGAAAGTTTAAACCAAGCAGTTTCTATAGGAAAAAAAAAGGAAGGAAGGGAGGGAAGAAAGTAAGGAAGAAATTAAGATATGTGTTACACACACACACACACACACACACACACACACACACACACACACGTTGGTAAATGAGCTCCACCAGGAAAAATGGAAGGCTCAGACTATGTCACAGAAAAATCTTACCAAGTTTCAGTAGTAAGGCAAATCAATCTCAGTGCTACTTAAAATATTGAATATTCAGAAGGAAAGAAATCTTCCAGATTATTTTAAAGGACATATACAGGTATTGTAAAGAAGAGAAAAATCATAATATTACATATTAATATTGCAGAAAAATTTCAAAACATGATTATATAGGTCTCACACATTAAAAGAATACATCATTGCTGGGCATGGTGGTGTATGCCTTAAGTCCAGAACTCTGGAAGCAGAGGCAGGAGGATTGCTGTAAGATCAAGGTCAGCCTGATATATGCAGCCAGTTCCAGGCCAGCTGGGGATACAGAGAAAGAACCTGTCTCAAACAAACAAAAAGATTGCATCATTTCAAAGTGGAATTTATTCCAAAAACATGAAACTGTGGCTTAAAATTCATAAATGACTAAAGAACAATTAGGTTTAATTACGTAAAAGTTTAACTTTGCATGACAAAATTGCCAAAGGAAAAATAAAGCAAAACTTAAAATCTCTGAAATTTCAGTCACAGAAGGTTATGATCACTAAAATACATAAAGCTACTAAGATTGATGGGGAAAGGACCAACCATCCAACAACAAAAATGAGCAAAATACATAAAACATAATTTTAAGAAAACCTTTTTCATATTTAAATAGACAAGAAGATTCACACTCTCACTAATAAACACAAATTAAAACCATCATTTTTTCATGTGTCAGTTTGATGAAATTCTAAAGATTTGGAAGTGAAGAATTTGCCAAGATTCCAGAAGCAATCACAACTATACTTTCGGTAGAACGGAAATGCACAGCTCTATTGGAGGGGTTTTGGTACTATCTAGAAAATTATGTATTCATATAATATACCCTTTTCACAGAAATCTCATTTCTAGGAATGTAGCCTAAAATATGTGAGAAAAAATGAGATAACAAAAATGAGATAACTTATGATGAAGGTTATTCACCATGATGTTTGTGGGAGTAGCTGAAGATTGAAATCAACCTTGATGTTCATCAACTGAGAGCTAGCTGAGAAACATGATGTGGTACATTCATGTTATACAACATTGTATCTATAAAAAACAGCAAGGAAGTTCTTCACCTATGCTCACAGGAATTGAAAATCAAGATATATTGTAACTGGAAAGAGCTAAGAAAAATTTGATCTGGTAGCTTTTATAAGACAAGGGATTGGGCTGGAGAGATGACTCCGCAGCTAAGAGCACTGACTGTTCTTGCAGAGTTAAGTTCCCAGCACATACACAGAGACAACTGTCCTTAACTCCAAGCGCAGGGGATCTACTTCTCTCTCCTGGCCTTTTTGAGCATTGTATGCATGTGGTACACATACAGGTAAAACACTCATGCACAAAATAAAAAGTTAAATAAAAAGACAAGGGGTTAAAAAGTGCAGGTGTAAATGTCATTAAGCGTATTTGAAAAGTAGACACTAAAAATAAACTAAAAGTGAACAAAGTTATCACTTTCAGGAGAAGAAAGAGATAGGATGGGTTGTTGGCAGGAATGACTCTTCTTTGAACATTGTTGACTGTGGAGCTTTGACTTCAGAATCATACGAGCATCTTACATATTTAAAAATTTAAATAGATTCAAAACAAGAAGAAAGCAATTCCTAAAAATTGAAAAAAAAAGTATAAACATCTGTTACTGACAGGAATACAGAAAGAATATTTTCTCACACATTGGTAGTGTGAATTAAAACATTTTTTGAAAGCAACCTGTCTGGAAATATCTATTAAAATGGAGTGTATCTCTGTGTGTGTGTGTCTCTCTCTTGGGTCCTCTCTATTCTGGATTCTCTAACTTAAGCATGAACTAACCATCCAGTGTGTGTGTGTGTGCGTGTGTATGTGTGTGTGTGTGTGTGTGTGTGTGTGTGTGTGTGTGTGTGTGTGTTAGCCTAGCATTCCATTCCTGGAAATCAATAATACAGAAGTGAAAGCATCTAAGAATATAGATACACTAATGTTGAATTGCAGCAAAGAAAAAACTAAACTTGAAGTCAGGTTCTTGCTTTCCATAGAAATAAGTGACAAATTCAACGTGTCTCCACCATGAAATATTATATAGCTCTCAAAAGGAGCAGCAAGTTGGGGCAATGGCTCAGTGGGTCAATTTGTTGTGCAGGCATGAGGACCTGAGTTTGAATCCCAAGCACTCATATGGAAGCCAGGGCTTGACAACAAGTGCCTGTAACCCCAGTGTTGGGGGACAGAGAGGCAGATCTTGAGGATTCAATGACCAGCCAATCTAGCCCAAAGGGCAAACTTCAGACTCAGTGATAGACCCTATCTCAAGGGAATGAGATAGAGAAGAATAAAGGAAACTTGACGTCCTCCTCTGACATGCACATATACTCCAAACACACACATCCATACATCACATCCACCACATAACAAAAAAGAATAAGCAGGATCTATGCTAATAGACCAGGAGATGGTGATATGAATACTTTTGAATTGGAAAGATATAACATAGGAGCACATTCACAATATAATTTTATGTTTATGAAAATAAGCAATGAGATAAAGCAATGCACATATGCATACCTCTGCATAATTATATAACCATGAGGAAAATATGAATGAGTGCATTCAAAGCTGTAAGTAAGAAGCTGTTGTGAGTTGGGCATAATGGCCCATGCCTTTTATCCCAGTACTCAGGAGGCAGAGGTGGGTGGATCTCTGTGAGTTCAAGACCAGCCTGATCTACATAGTGAGTTCTAGGCCAGCCAGGGTAATAGAGTGAGATCCTGTATCCAAAAATATCAAACAACAAAAACAACTAAAACAAACAAAACCCCAAATAAATTAAAAACCCCAAACAGAAACAAACAGAAAACACAGAAACAGAATAGCAAAAGGAGCAGTAGTTGAGGCAAATACTTTAATATTCATGAAAGCGCGCGCGCACACACACACACACACACACACACACACACACACAAGTCCAAGAGCATGTTGCTTTCCCTAACCTTATGTTCAAGTGTATGTGTGACAAAATATGTTCACAGGAAAGAGCAGGAAGCACACAGCTCTCCTCTTAGACATGGTATGAATAATTAATGCGGACCCACAGCTTCGGAGAAAGAAGGCTTAGTATCCTGGAAAGGGGAAAAAGGGGAAGAAACAGCCAGGACTGTTACAGTGCGGAAGGCAAGAGGCTGGAGAGCAAACGCTCCCAGGGAAATCTAAACGCCCCTGTGCAGCCCATGGTCCAGCAGCTCGCTACAGCCTGGCTCAGCTGGCAGCAGCTTCTACTGTCCTGTCCTCTTCAGTCACGCAAAAAAAAGGTGGTTCTTAAGAACACAGTGATCTGGTGTGTGCCCGCAAGCTTCTCCCGCTGTGATTATTTACATGCGTCTTTCCCCGAAGACCTCGCCATTTGTTGTGACTTCTGTCAGCTCTGCCTATCTTCCCGTAGAAGGTGTTATACAAATCCTCATTAAACGCATTAAGCTAAAGAGACATGATGGAGAGGGAAACCCACATTTTCTTTTTCTAAGACGTTTTAAAGTTGAAATGAAAAGAATGTCTAAGTCTCAGCATGGATTTTCCACCAGAAGCTTCTGGAACACTTTCTTGCAGCGGTCGAAAGAGCGGAGGTATCTTGATAGGCCAAGGATGGACTTCCACATGGAGACCAGTGTGGGCAAGGACAGTGAAGCCAGGTGTGAAACTGTAGACAGACTGATGCAGCCTGAGCTGCAGGGTCCACTGGAGAGCGGAGCTACACGACAAACTAAGACCAAGAGAGGCTAAAGTGGACTCTCCTCGGTGACAGGGTCTTCAAGTCAGGAAATAGTAAGCTTAGGGAATTGAAATAATAGAAAATTAAAGTAAATCTTTTCCACTTAGAGTCCCAAGAAGTGATCTGCACCACTGATCCCCTCTATCTTAAGGAAAAAAGTTCTGGACTCTAGGAAGTTGCCACCCCCCCTCTGCTCTCTGTCATTTGACTTGGCTTAGTTTCCCCTTCTTAGCCCAGATCATACTTCTGTGCATCACGTCCTGACTTTCAGAGCCCACACATCACCCTGGGCTGAGGCTTCTCCATCATTACATTTTCTTCATATTCTTTATTTAAACCACCAGCTTTGGGGCTTAAACTGCCCACGTCTGGTTTTAATTCATTTAAAAAATACCAAATCTATTCTACAGTTTTGAGTTCTAGGAGCAGGGTGATAAAGCGTGTGCCTTTCCATTTCAGGAGCTATGTGTATAAATATCACTAAGCAATAAAATCTTATAGTTTCATTCCTTTCAAACAGTAAGTCCCCTATGCAAAGTTGAAAGTCTTAGAGAAAAATTATGTTTTAGTAGTACAGTATTGCTTAACCATTTCAATAATTTCACCCACATATGATCAGGTGTATACATTTCTTTCCTGCATGTAACACACAGGGTTTTGAAAACAGGAAGAAATCTCCAATACTAAAAGTAGAAAATGATGAAGGCAGTCAGATATAAGCACTGTCTTGGAATAAACAGTACAAACCAGAGCACACTCTTGAAAACTATCCTTTGCAGGCATGGTTGAACTATTAAAGTTCCCTGGCTTCCCTGAAATAGCACTCGCATAAAACATTAGGACCTGCAAACGTGGGCTGACAAGCCGTTCTTCTGCTTGAGATTGCCATGGGCAACCGATTGTATATTATAAGTACAATTTATGTCATCTATTATTTGGACTGGAGCTCAACATAAATCTTAGTTCAGCATGACTTTGGTATAATTCCAATAGCTATTATTAGGTAGATCAATTTCTCTTATTTGGAAATGTTTTATGTAGTAATTTTCTAAACCAGTTTTTAATAAATTATCTGTCTGACAGGTTTTTTTCTCACCAAGATAATTAATTTTATATTTTCTCCCCATCATTAAATATTTTAAATATGCAAAGTCTGCTGGCATTTATTTCTGTCGATCACAGCAGTGCCAAGAAAGCCCACAGAATCTTGCTTTCAGAGATTTTGTTCACAAGCCTCCTTAATAGGATATAATTTGCATTTTAAAAGTTTAAATTGATTACGTATTTCTGATACGATTTTCTATTTTATAAGACTTGGGTTGAGAGAAGACATGTGTTACCACTGGCTGGTCTCCCTCCCCCTGGTAAAACAGCTGTCTGCCACCTTGAGGCCAGAACAAAGTATCAAAATCATGAAATAATCTGTCAGTGTCCTTGTAACTCCGTTGTTACGCCTTCCATGATTACTAAACTTGAACTTAACCTGATTAGCAAGAGGGATGGGGAGAAAAAAGGAAGGAAAGAAGAAAGAAAGGAAGGAAGGAAATAAAAAGAAAGGAAGGAGGAAGGGAGGAAGGAAGGAGGAAAGGAAGGAAAAAATTTTTAAATTCCCCATACCCTAGGCTCAGCAGTTCTGGTACAAGATATACAGTTAGAAAAAAATTTGAATTTGGAGGAGCAGATCACAAATAGAAATTATCCATTCAGCAACCAAGATTAAGTTTAAAGTTTGAAAGTAGAAAAATTTGAAACATGTTTCCCCACTTGCTTGAAGAACCTCTCATTCAAGAATGTTCATTGAACAATTATTCATTATCTGCTCAATAGCAGTGCTAGATAGGTGACCAAGAAGACAAAAAAGAAAAAAAAATTACCTGCTTCTACCTGCTTCTGCCTTCCTGGAGCCTACTGTATACGAAAAGAGACAGGTATTAACCACATGATCACAGATTGAGTGTGAAATAGAGGTAGATGAGAAGAAATCGCAACACCACTGAAGACAATCTGATCAGTCCCAGTGATACGGTTATTTATGGTAGATGCAGGTGGCCAGGGGTCCCCTCACACCATAATGAAGATTAGAAACTTATGGATTCCTCTATTTGCCTTACCACATGATATCAGCCTCAAACAGAATTCTGTCACAGAATCAATGTCAGTAGACTGACATTCAAATAGAAAAACTATCCAAAAAACAGCTGCTTTCAATACAATCTAGTCCGTCAAATTGAAGACGTTCCAGACTCTGCTGCTTCCCAAACGTTATGTACACAGAAATCAGTAACATTACATCAAGACATGGTGCATCCAGGGTGGGGCCTGAGACTGGGCGTTTTTAGTTAGCACTCAGGTTTTGAGGATGTGGCTATCTCCATGCCACATTCCTAAAAGTGTAGCTTTTAGATGCTCTGCCAGAGGACTTGGTGGGAAAGTTTCCCTTGAAGTTAATGTGACAATATTCTATTGGGAAAAATCAGGCTACCAGCCTCCTCTGCCAGTATCCGTACCCAGAGCACAGAGCATCCTAAGCTGGAGGTCTCCTTTCAGTTTATATGTCTGCTTTGCACAATCCTTTCCCTTAGTTCCTTATAGGCACTCCATAGTTGTGTGTGTGTGTGTGTGTGTGTGTGTGTGTGTGTGTGTGTGTATGCATGTACACACGTGTGAATGTCTGTGTGGAGGTCAGAGGACAACCTTGGCCTTCATTCCTCAGGTGCCATCCACTCTATTTTTATTCGTTTGAGATTGAGTCTCTTACTGGCCTAGAACTCTCCAAGTAGGCTGCAGCCAGCTGGCTTGTGAGCCCCAGAGAACTGCCTGTCTCTGCCTCCCCAGTGCTGAATTACAGATGCATGCCACCAACCCTGGATGTTCTTTTTTTAAACATGAATTCTGGTGACTCAATTCATGTCCTCATGCTTGCTGGCAACCATTTACCAACTGGTCTCTCGCCTCTTATTTATTCATTCATTCATTATTTATTTTTAATTTTGTAGTGTGATTGTTTGAATGAGAATGTCTCCAAGTATTTGGACAGTTTGTCTCTAGTTGGTGGTGCTGTGTTGGGAGGCTTTAGGAGATGTGGCCATGCTGAAGGAAGCATGTCACTGGGGATGGGATTTGAGTGTTCTTAAGATTTGTGGGATTTCTAGTTGCTCTCTGCTTCCTGTGCCTGCTTGAAGATGTGATTGCCTAGGTTTCTGCTCCAGTCACCTCCTTCTACATGCCTCCTTCATCATTATGAGCTCTCCCTTGATATCTAAGCCAAACAAACACTTCTTTCTATAAGTTTCCTTGGTCATGGTGTTTTATCACAGCAACAGAAAAGTAACTAATACAGAAGCTGGTACCTGAGAGTAGGAGGTTGGCTGTGAAGAGCCTGACCATGTGGGCTTAGAGAGGAAGGAGGAAGACTTTGAAAGTTTTGACTAGGAAAGTGGTTGAATGTTGTAAGTAGATCTTAACAGGCCGTTCTGGTAGGAGCCTGGAAGAAAGTAGTGCCAAGAACAGTGTAGTTCTAGAAGGAAATAAGGACTTAAAAAGCAACTGGGATATTTTGGCAGAGTCTGGCTAGAGTCTGCCCACAGCCTAAGAGCTTGCCTAGGCCTAAATTGAAAAGTAATGGACTAATCTTTTTGGTTGAGGAAATTTCAAGACAATTTAACATTGAATAGGTGGTGTGGCTGTTAATGGTGACTATTATTGAGATCTACAATGAAAAATAGCAAATGGGACAAAAAGAAATGTAGACTATACAGTTTGTATTTAAAAAGATCACAAGGAAGATTAATGTTGGAGTCAAGGCATATGCTCAAGGAGAGGTTCTCTTTGATAAGGAGAGGCCTAGAGGCCTAGAGATTTGCACTTAAAGGTTAGAAAGAGTACCTTCAGGGCAAGACCACACCCAGCTAACCTCCAACTACTGAAAGGAGAATGTCAGAGGGGTTTTCTGCTCCTAGAAAACCACAGCATAAAAAAGCAGCTAATGGGGGCTGGAGAGATGGCTCAGCAGTTAAGAACGCTGAATGTTCTTGCAGAAGATTTGGGTTTCAATCCCAGCACCCACATGGCAGCTAACAACTATCTGTAACTCCAGTTCCAGGGGATCCGACAGCCTCTTCTGTCCTCCACAAGTATTGCATGACACACGGGTGCACTCACCTACATGTAGGCAATACACTTATACACATAAAAATATAAAAATAATAAATAAAACATTTTTTTAAAAAGCACCTAATGTGGATGAAACAGGCCAGGGTCCATCCCAGGCTGAAAGCAGAACTTTGCAGTGTCATTCACTTGACAGTGGCTTTAGCGGCATGAAAGATGTGAGTGAAGGGGTCATTGGCTCTTCCTCCATGGTTTCAGAGAGGAGCTGAGACCAGGCTATGTGCAGCATGGGTGTCCTTACATAAAGAAGGCCCTGACAGGGCAAGAGTCCCTGACAGGCCATTGCATGAAGGTAAGGCCTGATTGGCAGTGGAAACTCCAAGAAGACATTAGAGATGATAGAACTATGGGATGGATGTTTACCAAGGATAGCTGCATACAGGGGAGTGGTGGTTCCAGTCCAAGCGAGGTGTATGTTGCATGCATCAAAGCTGGAGAAGCTGAGCCATCTAAGCCCTTTGGGAGTAAAGCCCCCAAAATTGGATAGTGGATTTGATTTTGCCCTGCTGGTTTTCAGTCTTGTTTGGGTCCTGTATTTTCTCAGTATGCCCCATTTCTCCCTTTTGGAATGAGAATGTGTATTTGGTTCCATTATATGTTGGATGAGTATAATTGGCCTTTTGGTTTTACAAGCACTTATAGTTAAGAGATTGCCTTAGGTTCCAGAAGAGATTTTGGACTCTGGACTTTTGAATAGTGTTGAGACTGGTAAAGACTATGGGGACTTTTGAAGGAGGACTAAATGCATTTTGCAATTTATAGGGTCATAAGTCTATGGGGGCCAGGGAGTGGAATGAGATAGTTTGAATGAGAATGTCCCTCATAGGCTCCAAGTATTTGGATGTTTTGTCCCCAGTTGGTGCTGATTTTGGAGCCTTTGGGAGATACGGACATGTTGGAGGAAACATGTCACTGGGGACAGGCTTTGAAGAGCCTTGCCAGATTTCCAGTCTCTCTCTTCTTCCTGTGCCTGCTTGAAGATGTGATTGTTCGACTCTCTGCTCCAGCCACTTTCTGCCACAATGCCTCCATCATCTTTATGAACTCTTCCCTGGAACTGTAAGTCAAATAAATTCTCCCTTCTATAGGTTGCCTTGGTCATGGTGTCTTACCACAACAATAGAAAAGTAACAAATACAGTGATCGAGCCTAGGGTTTTACCCATACAGGAAAGCACTCTACTATTGAGCTACATTCCTAGCTCTCACTCTGTAGTTCTGAAAACACAATTCATTAATCTAATGAAACATCGCTTTTTTTTTTTTTTTTTTTTTTTTTTTTTTTTTTTTAAAAAGGGTTCTCCCCTTTAGGTCTTTTTGAAGAAGGGTCTCCCTGTAAGCTCCAGATGTTCTGGAACTCACTATCTAGACCAGGTTGGCCTTGAACTCACAGAGATCCGCCTGCCTCTGCCTCCCAAGTACTGGGACTACAGGCTTACGCCACCACGCCCGGCATGAAACATCACTTTTAAAGTGTACTATCCTCAAATCAGTCTCTATAAGCTGTGTTTTATAAGAATGTACATTAAATTGGGTGGGGAGCCATGGGGGGAGGATCTAAATATCATTAAACTATATTGTATGAAAATTACAAAAACTAAATTAGAAATTAAAATAAACCCCTCAGTTTTCAGAGAGAAGAGGAGAATACATTTGATCTAAGGACTGTAGTTTTCTGACCCTCCTATAGAATAGTTATATAGACATGGAATTTGTTAGCTCAGGAGCATATGTTTTGAACATGAAATGTTTCTTCATAGGCTCATGTTTTGAAGACTTGGTCTTCAAGTGAGCTGGTAGCACTATTTTGGGAGGTGGTAGAAACTTTAGAATCTGGGGCCCAGTTGAAGCAAGGAGGTTGTTGGGGCCATGGCCTGAGGGTGATTCATTTTCTCCCCTGCCTCTTCCTCTTCCTCTTCCTTTTTTTGTTTTCTGGCTATTAAGAATTAAGTAGCTCTTCTCCACTATGCCCTTACTTCAGAGCTAAGCTATGGAGCCAGCTGACCGTGGATTTAACTTCAGAAACCATGAACCCAAATAAATCCTTCCTTCTTAAAAAAATAAATAAATAAATGAAGTGCAGTGCCCCGATGACCAAAGCCTGTGGTAGGTTAGGGGTAGAGATGGATGAAGCCCTTGTGTGTGCAGTTATGTTTGGAGAGATTTTTAATTATGAGTGCTAGGAAGCCTCAATTTGAATGTGCATTTTAGATCTCCCAACATAGAGATCTGGGACAAACAAACACAATGGACCAGCTGAAGTGTTCACAAAGTAACTTATAGACAGTATGGGTCGTCTATAACCGGAGTTATGTGCATGTGTAGATTAAAGAAATGTGGCCCAGACTGAGGGTGGCTGTCCCAGGAAGCTGAAGTCCAAAGGATGAGGAGGGGATGGTCTTGAGGGTGGCAGCACTCTAGGCCAGGTGAGCAGAACCCCTCCCATGACAGGAGAGAGCCAGTGGCTTGCCCTGAGAGGTGCAACCCTGTGTTTCTATGGGTCACCAGTCTCTGGTGATGACAAAGGATGACAGCCCTCTGGTTTCTTTCCTTTGAGCATCACAGTCTCAGTCCTAGGCTATATATAGTCCTAGGCTATATGTGGCACCTACAGGATCAAGTTCCCTCTGGGCTTAATGTAAAAAAAAAAAAAAATGCTGACCTTCCTTAGTCATTCAGTTTTGCTCTTTGCCTGACTGATTGTCCAGTTAACAGCTGGACAGACAGACTCATTGACCCACTGGCCACTAAGACAATGCTTGTGTCATCTGGTCTAGAACCTCTTGTAGTCAGCTGAGAAAAGCAAATGCTGTCCAAGAAGCCTCTCAGCCTCACAGCTTCACATTGGACGTGAGGGTTGCTTTGCAACCTATCCAAATTCACAGGGTTCAAGATTGAGCCTGTTATGGGTGACAGATATTTTGATGTATTTATAAAAACAGTATCACTGAGTGGCGAAAGCATAAACACAGCATATAGCAGATGAATTTTAATTCAGAGCAATTTTTGTCACAACAGGCTAACCCCTGAAACAAGACTATTAGTATTTTATAGACTTTTCTAACTAATGTAATTCAAAGTAGTTCAACTTTGATTACACAAAATATGCAAGTGTTTGTCATTTTTATATTGGCGTAGAGCTCACGGTACCTATGGAATGATTGTTGAGGATTCTTTTGCTTGGTACAGACTTTCTGCCTTGGGTCTGTAATCACCCAGTTTTATCTCCTTATGACTGACTACCTCTCTATCATCGCTCCCTACCAAATATGAGTATGTGACACAGTAGGAAAAGAAAATGTAGGTAATAGGATGTAGATGAGATTCTGTGGCAGTGTTAAAGACTTTGTTTTCTTGTGTGTGTGATTGGAAATGCAAATTCATCATCTTCAGTATTATATTTAACCTGAAGCAGTAGCAGTGCAACACACACACACACACACACACACACACACACACACACGTGTATACACAATATTCATCTTGACCTTAATAAAGATCAATGCTCAGGCTAGGGTTATTGGAGATAAAGCTCATGAAACCTCTTTCAGACACCTTATCTCTACAAGTCTAGATTGTACTGTGGGTTATAAAATATAACATCTGGAGTATTTAAGAAATGCACTCATCTTTAACTATGTGAGTATTTATTGGTTTAGATGATACATTTCTTGGTAATAAAGAAAAAGGTTAGCTGATCTGACTGCTAATTCTGCAGCTTGGTCCCATTTAACTAAAGTTGCATCTAGTGGGAAGGCACAGACACATCTCTGTTATCTGCCCACCACCTCGTGATTCTCCTCTCTTATCTTGTGGTCTTCACCAAGCTTGTCCAGAACTGGTACAGACTGGAAATAGAAACAGCTTCAAGAAATGTTTGGATAAACTCACAGATGGACTATGCAATGAATTATTAAGGGAGGCTGGCATGGTCTGCCTTACCTCGCTGGCCTCTTTTGTGGGTGATATAAGAAGCGAGAAACATGTTCCCCTGCCAAATTGTTATCAGAGACAAAGAGGAGGTCTGCGTGGAGGAACCTGAAAAGGAACGTGTTTACGACCTTTTAAATCACCTTCGGTTTTTAAGGAAAGAAGGGCACATGTAATATCTTGACTAGATTTGTTTCAGCAGTTTAGACTAAGTCAGTTGGGAGGAATAGTCTGTCATTACTGAGCCAGGCAGGATGTGGTCTTGAAAGACAGGCTTTGCCAAAACTGCCACGTTGCAAATATGGCTTTAGTCTAAAAAAATGTAACTGTGCACCACCAGAGTGATTTGCTAACTATGTAACTATGTTTTATGGTTGCAAACTTAAAAAGTAATTAGAAAACTATTTTCTGGGTCTATACTACTATAGGGTCCCTTCCTACTGATATAAACAGTTGATATTTTCCATAACAGAAAGTTTAAAGTAATTGTTAGTAATGGTGTATTGAACAAAGAAGACAAAAGAAGTGCACAGTGGTCTTACCAATTTGTAGCTAAACGTGGTATCCTCAACTCATATTTATCATGTGACCAGTCAATGGGCCAAGAGTCAAGTTGAATTTGAAATGCAGACATCACAGCTTCCAGGGCTACCATGGGTTGGCCAAGTTGGGATGGCATGAAGCATTTGGCCCAGGCAGTCCCAGTGGGTTACTGCCAAGACCACAAGAAACTTGAAAGGCAAGAGATGTTCTCTGCCACCTAGTGTGGGCACAGCCACATTGGTATAGAGGTTGGGAAGCCTGGTTGGTATCAGAGAAACAGGAGATAAAAGATTGAGAATAGCTTTAGAGTCAAGAAATGAGGTCAAAATCCACGGAGACTAAAGGCCAATGCCTGGCTCTCTCTCCAAACTGGAACGAGGTAGTCGGCTAGAATTTCCTCACTGTATAAGAGGTCCTGCAACCCTACAGAAGTCAAGCACTTCCTGCCTAGCCCTGTCAAATCTTAAGGGCACTTGTTTCTTTTGGACTCATAGGTTTTGGGTAGATGTTATTTCTCTCCAGTTCTTCAGTTCTGAACAACATTGGGGATTTCACTAAGGTGACAGAGTAAAGAAAGCACATTTTCTGAATGAATTGATAGAGTCCCAGTTCTTCCCAAAGCTCAACCTAAGTCTAAGATGCTAGGTGCAAACTATATGTTTTTACTTAAAGGTCAGAACTAAAGGGAACTGTGGTCTCTAATTTGTTTCTGTCTCTCTGCTATAGAAAGTATTAATTTCAGATTTTGGTTGGCTGTACTGACAAGAGCTGAAGACGCCTGCCTGGAACTGCCCAGAAGGCTGTGAGCATTTGATTTTCATTCACACTCTCCTCTCTGGTTCATTCAGTCCACATTGACTTCATGCTTACTAGTTCTCATTGGAGTAAAAGCTCCTGTGGGAATACGATCCTAAATAAAATTCTTGCTTCCAAGTGCTTATGGGTTTGTTGCAGTGATTTTTTGTTTTTATTTTTTTGGCAGTTTCACCATTGTGGAAACAGGATACTGCTTTAATAAAAAGTTGCTTCTGTGGTTTATACTGGCCTTGCCACTTTCTGTTACCTCCTCCAGTAGGTAACACAACAGAGGAAGGTATTCGGGACAAAAAAAAAATATAGGTCCTTTGGCCTTGACCATCTCTATAAGATTTTTAAATTTTCTTTTCAGATGCTTAAATAAATTTTCAGAACTTTATGTGGCCAAGACCAGAGATAATACAACACAAACTCACCAGCAGTGTGGGAAATGGGATAGCTACCTCTCAATAAAGACTGTGAGAGACTCTAGGTAGCAAAAGCAAAGGTGTTTATTTTCTAAGCTGCAGGTTGGTCACCAACCTAGACAAAATGTTGGGCCCATGTCTGAGTGGGAATCAGTCATTCTTATAGTTCAAACACAGCACATGTCCCCTCTCTTCTGATCTGCTGGTACTTCCCACCCTGAGTGCCCCATCCTACTTGGTCACTTTGTTCAGTTCTGCATTCTTCAGTCCAAAAGGTCCTGTTTTCCCGGACCCTAATATCCTGTTAGTGTGGGTGTAGTCACATAGATCTTTTGTGCTTTTTTAAGATTTTATTTTTTTTATTCACATGTACATGTGTGTATATCCAGATGAGTCTATGCTCCGAGTATTCAGGTACCTGTGAAGGCCACAGAGGGTGTTAGATCCGCCGAAACTGAAGTTTGTAGCCAGTTGTGAGCCACTTGATGTGGGTGCTGTGAACCAAACTGGTGGCCCCTGGAAGAGCAGCAAGTGCTTTGAACTGCGGAGCCATCTCTCCAGCCCCACACCGGCCTTTTTGAAAGTAGAAAGCATTTTCAAAACACTCTTGTGACTCTTACACTTAAACACTTTTAAAATGAACCGCCAGACTTTGTTTCTTGCAGCAGGGCATGACACAACAATTTTCAAGGAGGAAAAGGACCTCACAAATTTCTCTGGTTCCAGAAACTTCATAGTGGGGCTGTGTAATATGTCTGCATTCCCCTGACTCAGACTGCGCTGTGTCATTTGTCCCAAATCCCCCCACCTGCCCAGTAAGCTATGCCCTTCATAACAAGAAGCACGGCTGGCAAGTTGCAAATTGATACAGAGACAATTTTATCTAGAGTCCCGAGTGTATTCCCAGGGTGATATTTATACAGAACGGCCTTTCTCCTTTTCCAGCTGGGAGAGCAGAGGCATTTGCTCATTCTTCAGCAAATAGAGACACTTCGTGTCACATAGATTTCAAAGGCTGGAATCATTCATTGGGACAATTTTCCTCTTCAGGGCAGCTTTATTGGCTTCTCTTTCAAATCAGAACCAGAGATGAAATATCTACCCTAATTGGGGAAAACCACTTGGACATTTGACATTTTGGTCAGTGAGTTTCTTACAGTCTTCAGTTTTTCCATTCGCAGTAACTTCCTTCTCCTCCCTGGGGTTTGGGGCTGTTCTCTGTGTTTCTGTACTGGGGAAAAGTGTGTTCAGTTGATTTGGAAAGTAGCCTGTGTAGTTTTGGATCTTTCCTTTTAAGAAATAATAAAGGCAAAGTGCTTTCATTTTGCCATATCACAGCCTTTTATCACAGTCGGTGACCCTGGATTTATTTTTACTTTTGATAATCATCTTTTCATTGGGAGCAGTCGGTTGTTGTAATAATAGTAACAATCATAACCATTTACTTTTTTCCTACTCTAAGCTGGACACTGTGTAAGCACATCCCTTAGATTCTTCTTCTTGACCCTTGCAGTCAGCCTGGTGAGGTAGGTACTGTGATCATGACTTACCACACCAAGAAGCTGAGAGACAAGAGGGCAAGGACAATATCTCTACATATCACTGTGGGCCTTTACGATTCATGGCTGTCATACCCACCTGTGGTTTGTGTCTTCAAATGTCTTCTTTACCCACCACCTGCTCACCCTTTGCTTCAGAACATGTGATTCAGCACTAGGATGAACAAGGGTGGAAATGGGCATCCAAAGAGCTGAAGGCTGGGCAAACTGACCAATTTATCTGAATTTCCCTTTCTTTATTCAAAGTACAAATAATCATGTTTGTCTTTTAGTACATATTTATACAAATCACAGGATTTCTGGTCACACAGAAGCTCAATAAACACTAGATCTCCTTGCTTTCCATGACTGTCCCTCTGTTAGTTAATCTCAGTGGAAGACAGTTGAGCATGGCCATAGCTACATCAACGGGCAAGTGTTCCAGGCCTCTCATCTCAGTGATTTGGTCAGGGAAGGGCACATGACTGAAGCTGGACCAATCACAGTACTCCCAGGGTTTCAGAACATAGCAGTCAGGGATGACTCTCCTCCAGAGTTGTGGACTTAGTAGGGAGTAAGGGCAGAGATGGTTCCTGCAGTCTCCTGACATCTGTAGGGGAGGCCCATTGTGTTTGAAGACCAACTAGGCCAAACACAGAGAAAAGAAGTAGAAAGAAAACAATTCGCAATTTTCTGGTCCCAAACCAAGCCTTCACTAGGATTATCTTCACACGGTTCGTTCCTGAAGCCCGGTGATTTTGGTAATCCCTTCACTTCTTCCAGTTCTACTGTAAGTGAATAGAACTTCGTGGCTACTCCCACCATCCTCCCTACTTTGAGTAATTTGAAGTTTTTATTGTCAGGGTTAAACTTAAAAATATGATGCTGGGAGAATTGTGTCCAAATAATATTGCATAGCCAGGGATAGTGGTACATACCTTTGACCCCAGCACTCAGAAGGCAGAGGCAGGCAGAGTCCTGTGAGTTCCAAGCCAGCCTGGTCTACGTAGCAAGTTCCAGGCAAGTCAGGGCTGCACAGTGAGACACTGTCTCAAACAAACAAAACAAAACAATGTAGTGGTAGTAGGAAGAAGGCGGAGAAGGGGAAGGAATGGAAAGGAGAGGAAGAAAAGGAGGAAGAGGAAGAGGAACTGTGAGTTAGAATCTGAGGGGTTGGGCAGGGCAGGGTCTACTTTAGATAGTGATTGAGGGGATGAACAGAGCAGGCTTGGCCCTGAGTTAAAGGATAGTGGGATGGATGGGGTGGGGTCAATCTTAGACTGACAATGTTTGCAGATATGTGAAAATCAGCTATACTATTTTTACTGTTTGTATATCACCAGTTCTTCACAGTAGGAAGTTTAACCAAGCAATCAGAAACAGCAGCTATAAAAATCATAGACCAGGCCATGACACTGAGTCTCAAATCCCTAAGAAACCGGAGTTCAGCATGGCGCTGCTCCTGACAGGTAGGAAAGAGAAGTCCTTTATTTCTTAGAGAAGGAAACAGAAAGAAAAGGAGAGAAAGGCAAGGACTTAGCTAACAATACCCCAGCTCTCTCTCTTGGTGGAAATCTGGAAATGGAGGGGAGGGGTAGGATCAGTACTCATACAGTAGCTTTGTGGGCGAAGAGTGTGGTCAAGAGGTCATATCTCCAACAGAACCACAGGGCTGTCATTTCACTGGAAGTCTCTAAACCGAGAGTGTTTCTGCTCTGGAAATTTCCCCTTCATTTTCACTGCCTTACATGGGCTGTGGAGCCGCAATGCAATGTGGCTGTGGGAGACATCTCCTTGTTCACTCTTTTGTTGATGGATTCATTCATTCATTCATTCATTCATTCATTCATTCATTCATTCATTCATTCATTCATTCATTAATCCATCCATCCATCCATCCATCCATTCATTCATTGAGTCACTCTTTCATTCATTTGCTCATTTATTCAGATAACATCTGATTTAAGAAACAAGAAGGCCTTGCTAATGTAGTGCCTGGCAAATAGGTGGCGCTCAGTAAATATTTTTTGAATTAATGAATGGATAAAGACAGAAGCAATAAAGAAACACCTTTAATTATGGAACTCTTTTGACATTACATCAATATTCAATCTGCTCCATTGAGAACCTGCCAGAGTTGCTGCTACAAATTCTATATTAAAGGCCACAAGAACTTGGCCAGGAAAACATTTCTGCTAAAATTTGTTCTAAGTGACAGAGTTTGAAACCCCCAAGTCAAGCTTTCTAGCTTTGAGTGACAAGGATGTCAAAAAGATGGAAATTAATCTTTCAAAATACATTTTTTGCTTGTGGAACTGAAAAATATTTTTATATTCTTTCTCCTGGGTGGAGAAGCTCTCTCAAAATGAGGAATTTGTGATGTTGACTTAATTGCCTTAATAATTTTAATAGCTGTTAATTTTAAAAGGATGTTGTAAACATTTGTTATATTTAATTGATAAAGATATAAGTTGACTATTATATATCTTCCTATAATATATACATTTACTTATTTCTGTTCCTCAATGCCTTTATAAGGTTCCTTCAAATGACAGCTGTTTGGTGCTTAGGCTATTAAATGCTACTAAAAAGAATGGTTTATACCTGAAGAATTAATATGTTTATAGAAGAAACAAAATTTCTTGATCCTTTCTTGGCAAGTTCATTGCTTTAGAAATAAACAAGGAAATCATCATAACTAATGTGCAAGCTCCTGGCAAGCATCATGCTGCCCTAGCATTCTTCACACCAAGGGGAACCCCCACAGGGCAACCCACAACAGTAATTCTGCATCCCACTGCTTCTCCTCGTCTTCAAACCTGTGAAGGTAAACATAGCCAGAGCAAAGAGATTGAAGAATCACTGAAGTTTGTGTCACCCAGGTGTGCCAGACACATCCAGTCTTCAGAAAACACTGCTCCTTTAAATAATAGTAATAGTAATAATAATAATGATGATGATAATAATAATAAAGCTCTATAATTTTAGAAGGTAGTATAGCATTTTCTTAAAATGGACAATACAGTGATGATCATTGTAATTAATGAAAGTCCAAGCTTCATTCAGGTTTCCTTAGTTTTGGCATTGTTTCCTTTTTATTTCTCTTTCAAAATTGGCTGTAAATTTTTAGGTTTACAGTTGAATTAATACAATTATACAATATTGTACTCAGTATAAACCCTATAAGACATAAAATTGAATGAGGTTTTAACCTCTAAAAAAGATCCCCATTTCATTATTAAAATATACAGTTTCATACAGAAAAACTCATTTTTTTTTATTTTCAAAATTGTTTGCAGATGTTTAGAAACCTATTATTTATTTATTCATTACTGGCATAGGAATCCTCAAGCTGTATTTAACCGCATACATAGTTAACACTTTAAGAATTGAGACCAGGTTTTACTTTGACATTCCCTAAGCTGATTCATTGTGAATAGCTGCTTAAATTTCAATTTCTTTTTTAAAACTTTTTTATTTAATAACTACATGATTAGAAGAAGCATTTCATTACAGCATTAACATATTCAACAACAACTTCCAGAGCAAAGATGTATATCTTTCAAAACTGGCTGTAAATTTTTAGGCTCACAGTTGAATTTATACAGTTATACAATATTGAACTCATTATAAACCCTATAAGACATAAAATAGAATGAGGTTTGAACCTTTAAAAAAAGATCTCCATTTCATTTTAAAATATACTGTTTCATACAGAAAAACTCATTTTTTTCTGCCACTAACACTTAGGTGTTTTCACATGTGTCTCTAATTGCTAGGTATCTGATTATTACTAGTCACAGTCAGTTACTGTCTGAGATCCTTGGCACCTGAACATGGATATAAAATCATCAGGCAGATTTCAATGGTAATGTTTTTCACCTCTACTAATTAACATGAAGCAAATTTTTATGCTTCTTCCTCAGATATAACTATTTTTTTTATTTGTTGAATTTTTTGTGTGTATTTCATACAGAACATCCCAAATAATCTTACTCATCTATATACCCACATCCCAAATGGCACCCTCCCATAGCCTGCCCCCCAACTGAAGACCATATACACTGTTATCCCTGTTGCTGAGCACTGTGTTGTCGGCACCTCCAGCTGTTCCCCAGTGCTTGATGATCTGCTGCATCTAGTCAGCCCATCTAGAGTCCCTTGTTTTAGGAAGATCAGCTGTTCCTCATCTAGCAGCAATCAGTTGCCAATATTCCTTTAGATAAGGTTGGGGTCTGCTGTTCATTTTCCTAGTTCTATGGTGGGTTACTGTCTGGGACCCTCTTGGACCACCTGGCCAACAACTCAAAGGAAGGTATCTCCTGTCTGGCATTGTTTCTTGTTATGTAGCCTTTAGCTATACATGGACTCTTAAAGAATTATATTGATCCCTTTAATCTTTGGTTATACTTTCCTTTGGGGTAAGACCCTACAGTTGGCCCAGATAAACCAATTTATTTTTACTTTTAAGTTCATTTGAGGATCTGTTCCTCAGGGATCACATGCACTTGGGAGGAGCCCCTGGCTCCTTTCCTCTACCAGATCCATCTACGTGAAGAAAAGTCAAAGGTCCTGCTTAACCATGGATGGCTTCACTTGGAAGCATGGAGGAAATGTTTCCTCTGTGTTGACCCTCCTCTTTGTAGATTAGACACTGGTTCATATCCATCTGGTGGGGTCTCCATGGCCTCCTTGATCAAGATGAGAGGTGACTCACCACAGTTACAGGACATTTTGAGAGATGCTCCATAGTTCTGTGGAACTTTGTCAACCTTGGAGGGCGAGGAGCAAAAACTGTCCTTTAAGTCCCTCTGACCAGATTAGTATAGGCCTCAAAGTATGGCTGTTAAACATCCAAGAAAGTTAGATCCACCAGTCTGGTACTTTTAATTACCAGGTGCTATGTAGATAAAGCTTGGGCAAAGACCAAAGGTTCTCAGATAAACCTTGACTAGACATATATTGTGTTCCTCGAGCTAGTTGTTAGTAGGTTGTTGGACTAATATGGTTCCCTTTGGTTTTTTAAAAACTAGACATTATTTATCTCTCACATTGTCCAACCATTCCACCATGGTTTCCCCATTTAAAGTGCCCCCATTTTCCCCATTTCTCCCTTAATAATACCTTTATCCTATGGTCCCACCTCTCTTGAGCTTCTTCTTCTCCATTATCCCCCAATGTGCCTTGTATAACAATCCCTCCCCCTCACCTGGAACTCACTATATAGACCAGGCTGGCCTTGAATTCATAGAGATCCACCTGCCTCTGCCTCCCAAATACTGGGATTAAAGTCATGTGCCACCATGCCTGGCCAAAAATAACTCCACTTTTATCCCTTATTAACATATGTTTCCTACTGTTCTTCTCTCTCAGGTTCTTTCTTTTCTTTTACCTCCCTGGTTCCTTTTCATTATACTGTTCCTATAGTTATGTCTGGATACATATTTATTTATTTATTTATTTATTTATTTATTTATTTATTTTTTATGTGTATGTGTGTGTTGCCTGAATGTAGGTAGGTGCACCTGTGTTGTGCAATGCCCGCTGAGGTCAGAAGAGGCTATCAGGCCCCCTGGGACTGGAGTTACAGACACTTGTTAGTTGCCATGTGGGGGCTGGGATACGAACCTGGGTCTTCTGCAAGAACAACCAGTGTTCTTAACCTCTGAACCATCTCTCCAACCCTACATACTCATTTATAATGATTTGATGATAAGATCCACATATGAGGGAGAATATACATCGTTTGTTTTTCTGAGTTTGTATTATATCACTTGGTATAACAGTTTCTGGTTTCATCTATTTACCTGAAAATTTCATGATTTCATCTTTCTTTACTGCTGAGTAAAACTCCATCATATAAATGAACCACATTTTCGTTATCCACTCATCAGCTGAAGAACACTTAGTTTATTCCATCTCTTAGCTGTTATGAAAAGAGCAGCAACAAACATGGATGTACAAATGTCTCTGCAATAGAATGAGGTCTTTGGCTATATGACAAGGAGTGTTATAACTGGGTCAAGTGGTGGTTCATTTTTAGTTTTTTAAGAGTTCCCCACACTGCTTTCCACAGGGGTTGAACAAGTTTGCAATCCCATCAACAGTGGATGAGCATTCCCCTTTCCCCACATCCTCTCCAACATTGAATATCATTTGTTCTCTTGATCTCAGCCAGTCTGACTGGGGTAAGATGAAATCTTAAAGTGGTTTTAATTTGTATGTCCCTAATTACTAATGATGTTGAACATCCTTTTTTTTTTTTTTTTTTTTTTTTTTTGTTTTTTTTGAGACAGAGTCTTCCTGTAGCCCCAGCTGAACTGAACCTCACTATGTAGACCAGAGTAGTCATTTATC
>NW_008360326.1:8195807-8197812 GCF_000622305.1 Nannospalax galili | reverse complement strand
TTCACATTGATGTCTTTGATCCATTTGGAGTTGACTTTTATGCAAGGTGAAAGATAGGGGTTTAGCTTCATTCTTCTATAGGTGGAGATACAGTTTTGCCAGCAACATTTGCTGAACATGCTGCCTTTCCTCCAGTGAATGTTCTTGGCCCCTTTGTCAAATATCAGGTGGCTGAAATTGCATGTACTCATATTTGGGTCTTCAATTTTGTTCCATTGATCTATATTTGTGACTGTAGCTCTGTAATACAGTTTAAAATCTGGTATAGTAATCCCCCCAGTATTGCTCTTAGTGCTCAGGGATGCTTTGGCTAGCCGAGGTCTTTTGTCCTTCTATATGAATCTTCGGATATTTTTGTCCAATTATGTGAAGAATGGGGATTTTGACTGGCATTGCATTGAATCTGGCTTTTGGTAGAATGGTCATTTTCACAATATTAATTCTCCCAATCCATGAACATGGGAGGTCCTTCCATCTTCTGATGTCTTCCTCAATCTCTTTCTTGGTCCTTAATGTCTTAGATCAGATTTATTCCAAGATATTTTATTATTTTTATTTTATTTCAGCTCTTGTGAAAGGGTGAGTTTCCATGTACTCTTTCTCTGATTGCTTGTTATCAGTATACAGAAAGGCTATAGAATTTTCTAGATTAATTTTGTAACCTGCCACTTTACTGAAAGTGTTCATCATTTCTAGGAGGTTTCTGGTGGCCTTTTTGTGTCTCTTAGATATATCATCTGCAAAAAGGGATAATTTGATCTCTTCTTTTCCAATTAATACTCCTTTAATTTCCTTCTCTTCTCTTATTGCTCTTGCAACAGTTTCAAGCACTATACTAAAAAGGAGTGGAGATAGTGGACAGCCTTGTGTGGTTCCTGATTTTAATGGGAATGCTTCCAGTTTTTCTCCATTTAGAATGATGTTGGCTGTGGGCTTGTTGTGTATGACTTTAATTATGTTGAGGTATGTTCTTTCCAGTCCAATTCCCTTTAGGACTTTGAACATAAATGCATGTTGAATTTTGTCAAAGGCCTTCTGTGTACCTATTGAGATGACCATGTTGTTCTTGTCTTTGAGTCCATTTATATGATTTATGATGTTTATTGACTTATGTATATTGAACAGCATCTCTGGAATAAATCTGACTTGATCATGGTGGATGATCTTTTTGATATGTGTCTGTACACAGTTAGCAAGTATTTTGTTGAGAATTTTTCCATCTATGTTCGTTAAGGATATGGGTCTGTAGTTTTCATCATTGTATCTTTACCTGTCTTTGGTATTAGAGTGATGCCTGATTCATAGAAGGAATTTGGAAGGTCTCCCTCCATTTCTATCTTTTTGATAAATTAAGTAGTATTGGATGTCGATCCTCTTTAAATGTCTGGTAGAATTCGGCTGCAAATCCATCTGGTCCTGGGCTTTTTTTGTGGTCTGGAAGTTTTGTATTACTGCTTCAATTTCCTTATGTGTTGTGGGTCTGTTTAAGCTGTTACTCTCTTCTTTGTTTAGTTTTGGTGGTTCTCGTGCTTTTAGGTACCTGTCCATTTCTTTTAGGTTTTCACATTTGGTAGCATATAGGTTTTTAAAGTATTCCCTTATAATGTTCTGTATCTTTCTGGTGTCTGTTGTGATGTTTCCCCTTTCATCTCTGATTTTGTTAATTTGGAGGTGCTCTTTCTTTTGGTTAACTGAGCTAAGGGGTCTGTCCATCTTATTTATCTTTTCCAAAAAAACAGCTCTTGGATTCATTGATTCTTTTATTGTCTTCTTTGTTTCTATTTCATTAATTTCTGCTCTGATTTTTGTTATTTCTTCTTGTCTGCTGGGTTCGAGTTTCATTTGTTGTTGCTTTTCAAGTGTCTTGAGTTGCAATGTTAAGTCATTTATTTGTGTTCTTTCTGATTTTTTAATGAAGGCACTCAGATGTAAAAACTTCCCTCTAAGGACTGCTTTTAATGTATCCCAGAGGTTTTGTTGTGTTGTATTGTCCTTTTCATTTAGT
>NW_008360326.1:8192843-8195723 GCF_000622305.1 Nannospalax galili | reverse complement strand
TAGTCATGTAGTTACTAGGGTTTCTTCTGGTGTTGATTTTAAGCTTTATTGCATTATGGTCTGCTAGAATGCATCAAATTATTTCAATCTTTTTCTATTTGCTGAGGCTTGTTTTGTGCCCCAGTATATTGTTGATTTTGGAGAAAGTTCCATGGGATGCTGAATAAAAAGTATATTCTTTGGTGCTTGGGTGAAATATTCAGTAAATATCTGTTAGGCCGATTTGATTCATGATATTGTTGACCTATCTAATGGAGAAAATGGGGTATTGATGTCCCCAAATGTTAATGAATTGGGATTAATCTGGGTCTTAAAGTCCTGTAGTACTGTTTTTATGAAGTGGGCGCACCAGAGTTTGGTGAATATATATGTTCATGACTGTAATATCTTCTTGGTCAATTGTTCCTTTGATCAGAATGAAGTGGCCCTCTTTATCTCTTCTGAATAGTTTTAGTTTGAAGTTTATTTTGTCAGATATTAGAATTGCAATGCCTGCTTTTTTCTTAGCACCATTCACTTGGTATATTTTTTTCCATCCTTTAGTTTAAGGTGGTGCCTGTCCTACTCATTGAGATGAGTTTCTTGCAGACAACAAAAAGATGGGTTTTATTTCTTAATTTGTTCAACTAGTCTGTGTGTTTTGACTGGGGATTTCAGTCCATTGATATTTAAAGTTATTTATGAAAGATTTGTTTTGAATGCTGTCATTTTTATTTCTGTTCACATTCTTGATATAGCTGTGCATTTCCACAGTTATACCTTCATTGAATTTCTTTCCACAACCTCCTTGGGTATAGTCATTCCCTTCTTCAGCTCTTTGTTCAAGAACTCTCTGAAGGGCTGGTTTTGTGGGTGGACATGAATTCTTTCAGCCTATTTATGTCATGGAAGATTTTTCTTTCCCCACCTACTATAATAGATACTTTGGCTGGGTGAAGTAATCTGGGTTGGCATCTGTGGTCATTTAGAACTGGGAATACTTTGGTCCAGGCTCTTCTGGCTTTCATAGTTTTCACTGAAAAGTCAGCTGTAATTCTGATGGGTTTTCCTTTCTATGTGACTTGTTGTTTTTCTTTTGCAGCTTTCAGTGTCCTCTCTTTGTTCTGTACATTTAGTGTTTTTACTATGATGTGATGTGGAGAGTTTCTTTTCTGGTCCTGTCTTTTTGGTGTTCTATATGTTTTGTTGTATTTGTATGGGCATGCCTTTCTTTAATTTTGGGAAATTTTCTTCTACTGTCCCCTTCCCATTGGCTACCCTGAGATTCTTCTCCTTCCTGTATTCCTATGATTAGTAAGTTTGGTCTTTTTGTGGTGTCACACATTTCCTGCATATTCCATTCTTGTGATTTTTAAATTTTTTCATAATCTTTGCTTGAGTGGTCTAGTTCGTCCACTTTATCTTCCAGTCTTGATATTTCCATTTCATTCATCATATTGGTGAGGCTTTCTCCTGTTTTTTCTGACTTACTGAGTGTTTCACTTTCTTCTTTATTTCATCCTGAGTATTCTTCAAAATTTCTAACTCTTTTCTGAATTCATTCAGAAAAGATGAAGTTTATCCCTATCATCTTTCATTTCTTTAATTTCTAAATTCACTGAATTCTTTTATCATGTTTATAATTGTTCTTTTGAATTCCATGTCCTGTGTTATCTCTAGGGTGTTCACATTGTACTCCTCTACAGGACTGTTGTACTTGGTGAGGATATATTATTTTGGTTTTCCATGTTATTATTTTTTCTCTGTGACTTTGACATGTGGATTTCTTTTGTAGTTTCTGATTCTTGTGTGAGATTCAAGCCTTCCTTTGTTGAGTTTCAGTCTCCTTCTTTTTATAAACTTTATGTGCCTTTGTGGTTTACTTTTTGGGCATGAAAAGCTGGCTGGTCCAGGCTTCAGGTTCTCTCTTTTGATTTTCTATTTGACGAGCCAAATTGATTTCATCTTCCTGCTCAGAAGTTCCTGCAGAGGCCCAAGTCGGAAGAGGATCAGATGATCTCAGGCTTTCTCCTAAGGACTGGATCCCTCCAGGAAAGATGCTGACCCCACAAAGCTGAGGGGCTGGGCTGCCCACAGATGCAAGGGGAGGTGGGGATGGGAAGAGGCCCTGAGGGCGCCCGAGGACTAGAGGGAGGAATTGGGTTCATCTGGATGCAATGGATCAGGAAGAAGTCGGGAGTATGAGCCACGAGGTCAGTCCAGAGGTCTGGGGTGCCAAGACAAGAAATGTGCCAGTGCCCCTGCTAGGAGGAGAGATGGGGCAGGTGTGCTGGGAGGGTAAACAAGGCTGGGGGAGTCAAGGCACTCAATGTTTCCTTCTCATACAAATAAAAACAACTTAAGCATTGGGAGGATGCCTCAGTGAATAAAGCGATTGCCATGCAAGCATGTATACTAGGGAAGCAGATCCCCAGAACCCACATAAAGTAGGGCAGGCATGGTGGCTACCCAGAGCTGGCAAGCTCCAGGTTCAATGAGAGACCCTGCCTCAGTAGATGAAGTGGACAGCAATTGATAAAGATACCCTATGTGGACCTCTGACCTCCACATGTATGTTCAAACATGTGCTCGCACATCTACATATACACGTGTATTAGTCAGGGTTCTCCAAAGAAACAGAACCAGTAGAATGAATATGTATAAAGATTTATCAGCTTAGCTCACAGGATAGAGTCCGAATAGTCCAACAATGGCTGCACCACACTGGAGAGGCTGAGAATCTGTAGTCGCTCAGTCCACAAGGCTGGATGTCTCAGTAGTCCCAATCCGGTGCTGGAGGTCTGACAAATTCCAAAATATCAGCTAGTCTTCAGTCTACAGCAGCAAGACGAACTCACCAGCGAGAGAGAAGGCAAGCAGCAAAAAGCCTGGCATTCTACT
>NW_008360326.1:8172985-8190470 GCF_000622305.1 Nannospalax galili | reverse complement strand
AATTTAATGCAATGGATATTATAAATGCAAATCTAAAGGCAGAATCCTGAGTTACATTAGCATCTTAGAATCTAGACAAAGAATGGAAAAAGTTTTGCCTCCAGATTTCCCAGACAAGATGATCCACTCATATTCCTGTATTGGTTAAAGGGTATGTATCTGTATTAGTCAGTGTTCTCCAAAGAAGCAGAACTGGTAGAATGAATTTATATGTATGGAGATTTATTAGTTTAGTTCACAGGAATAGAGTCCAAGTAGTTCAATAATGGCTGCAGCACACTGGAGAGGCTGAGGATCCGTAGTCGCTCAGCCCACAAGGCTGGATGTCTCAGTAGTCCCAATCCGGTGCTGAAAATATGACAAATTCCAAAATATCAGCTAGCAAGAGGAACCCACCAGCGAGAGAGAAGGCAAGCCACAAAAAGCCCCGTGTTCTCCTCTGCCTTGGTCTTTTATACCGGCTGCCATCAGAAGGTAACGCCCACATTTAGGGTGTGTCTTCCAGCTTTAGATGATCCAATCAAGAAGTTCTCTTTCATTTCAGTTAATCTCAGATCAAATCAAGTTGACACCCAGGATTAGCCATCACAACACGTCTCACATACATGCATACCACATGCATATATATGCAAAAAATTTAAAAAGACAATGTGAAATTGAGCAAAATATGTAAAAGGTATGATCTTGGAACACCAATGCGTAAAAGTTGAGTTGGATACTGAGTGACTGAAGGCCACCCACTCAGATTGCATGGTGCCATGTGGGGTCATTTTGTCACAACCTCCTACCATTGGCTCCATTTAGAGGCTTTGGTTTACTCCAATTCAAGATTTGGCTTGAAATAATCAAAATAATTCATTAAGAAGTTTTTCTTGAAACCAAGGAACAATTTTTCTTCAAGAAACTTCCAGTCTGCCCTTCCACAAGAGGTGGAACAGTGTGTTAAAGTTGATTTCACAAAACCATCCCCTTCCAGCCATTATGGAGATATAGACATTTACCTTCACTACTCCTAGCCCTTCTTAAAGGTTCTTTCTTCCCTATGTGCTGACTTATAAATACCCTTGGATACACAGTTTGTCATTCCATCATTCTACAGCTTCCTTCCAACCCCAAGGAAGTAAAAGTGTATGAAGGAAGAAAATGGAAATAGCTTGTATGGATGGTACACCCTTTGTCCAAGTGTCAACACCACCTTGACTGGCAAGTTGTGCTGGTCCGCTTAGAAATCAGCTATTGGTTCAAGTTTGCTTTCTCTCCCTGACATGAAGGAACTGTGCAAGGTGGTCACCAAAAGGCACCAGAATTTGCCTTTGGAAAAATCTGGCAAGGAAGCATCAACTTAAATCTCCTGTGTTTGCTTTTGAGTGATTTATAAGTAACCACATGTCCTGAGGTCTCTGATGGGGGTCTTGGTTTACTGCCCTGTTTTAATCTTTGAATCCATGGTCCTCATGTGAGTACCCTTGATGTCCATCCTGATCCCTGAACCCAGATACATTTTCTATTCTACTCAGTGGTTGTCCTGAAACCCTTAGGAATATTTATAGTTAGTTGGGTTATTAATTAATATATTCTCTTTCCAGTGTTGCAAACAACTTGATTTTTAAAATATTTATTTGTATGCATGTATCACGTGCATGTTGGTAAGTGCATCTATGTCATGCAATGCCTGTGGAGGACAAAAGAGACTGTCAGATCTCCTGGAACTGGAGTTACGGAGAGTTGTTAGCTGCCATGTGGGTGCTGGGATTCGAACCCAGGTCTTCTGCAAGAACAGTCAGTGTTCTTAACCACTGAGCCATCTCTCCAGCCCCAAACAACTTGATTTTTAAAAGTTTAAAAGAATTAGACATTGCAGATGACAAGGCATGTTGGAAAATGTCCACTGCCATTGGTCACTAAAAAATGCAAACTAAAACCACAAAGAAGAGCTCAAGGCCAGTCTGAGCAATTTAAGAAGATCCTGTCTGAAAATAAAAATGAAAAAGTTGTAACTCAATGACCCCAAACAAACAAATTAAAAATAAAGGCCAGAGGAGATATGGCTACACACTTTCTAGAATCACTAAACCCCAAAGCCCAGTGATCTAAGCAACTCCTGAGTATTTATCCAAGAGAAATGGAAACATATGTTCACACAAACACTTACAGATGAGAACTTACGGTGGAGGTATTGATGAGTCCAAAACTGGAAAAAATTCGGTTGGCGAATGGATAAACATGCCGTGATTCACTTCTGCAATGTGACACTACTCAGTGATAAAGAGAAATGAACTAGCGAGATATGAGACAGTGGGGTGGAACCTTGGATGTATATGAAGTGAAGAAACCAGATGTGAAAGCCATATACTGTACAACGCCACATAAATGAATTATAGGAAATGCAAAAAAAAAAAATAGTTACTGAAAGCAGAACTCCCTCCAAGGCTGAAGACTGCTGGGGGATGAGAGATTTTGAGGAGTGAGGGCCCGCTCTCATGGGCTGTGGTAATGGTCACATATTTGAATATGTATTTGTCAAAATGCTTACTTTAATGAGTGAATTTATTGTTTTGTGCCTTAAAGAATTGATGAATGTTTCCTCTAAATAATATGAATTATAAAATGTATCTTATCTCTGTTTGGCCTTTCTTGGAAAAAGTTTATAGCTAAATTTAGTGCTCAATCATAGTTGAAGAATGCCTTTGGATAAGCAATACACTCTGTGCAGGTACAGTTGGCATTCTTTATTTGCTATTACCTTTGCATATTTTTATTAGGAGACTTAGGAGCATTTTCAGAACAGGCAGAGCATAAATTTATAATGAGATAGAGTCCTAATTGAGATCAGCAATTAAGAGGGTAGAACAAAATTATGTGTCCCTTGCCTTTAAAAAAAAATAAATGCCTGATGTTGTGTGACTTTTCCTGGGGAGATCTGAACAAACATTTATTCACCCCAGAGAAGGCACAGATTTAGAAACAATTCCACCCAAGTCTATCTTAGTGAACCAGCGAGTTTACTGGGGTTACTACAGGAGGGTGACTCAAAGATAGCTTCGTCACTGAAAAGACCACACAAACTTAGTGATGGTTCAATGAAAGTTGTATCCTGGTGCTTTTCAACTATTTGCAGACAGTTCAACTAGTCAGAAAGTCTTCTCTCCCTAGCAGTTGTTACTGCTTATATAACCTTGTGGGAGAGGCTTTGTGACTTTAAATTTCAAGAAATTCTGAGGCTTGTGAGGTTTTGTTTACTTCAGAACCTTGTTAAGTGTCATATGCATCCCGAGACTTAAGAAACCTGGCTCTTCTCTCCGGGAGGGAATCCTTCCCGTGGAGGAAATCACTGGGCTTGTGACTGATTTAATTTGTCTCTCTGCTGCTAGACAGGTCCAAGGTCAAGTTATCCCCTGTTATTACAAGGCTATATTACAAAGGGGTAGATTGCTCTAGAATTGAGTTCTAACAGATACTCGCTTATAAAGGAAAACTGTTTAACTGTGAATAATTTTGAAATTATAGCTGAATATAATTATCTTAGTGACAATTCTTCATGCGGTCAGGAATTTAAAATGTGCTAGTGAGAAAGTGGGTGGGTAGAGAGCTTCTTCGGTCTCCCCCTGGGTTCTTGTCCATTCTTCCCTCCAAGAATACAGTGGGAAAGCAAAGGGAAAGCAAAGATAGCTTTATGTGCCATGAAGGAATAAATAGTCCAAGACCCTCAGTGGCCAGAGGATACCAGTGGAGAGAGGTTTCCGCTCCAGGTCCTCAGCAGTGTTCACCTACCTGAGAGGTTGTTAATGTTTCAGCCCTATGATGTTGGACACTTTGAGAGATGATTGGTTATGGCTTGAAAGTGTTCAGAGGGCTTTGGGATCCATTGAGGAGCAGTCCCTTGCAGACCCAGTCTGAAAGCAACAGGAGCAGCCCCCTGTCTCTGGCAGATCTTGAAGACTGAAGTCTCAGGTCTCTGGTGGCTGAAACAGGAATGAGTCCTGCCTGGACTGGAAGTTGGTGCCATTGAAATTCCTGTACCAGTAGAAGCCTCAGGTGAGGGTGAGCCATTTTCATCTCTGACAGGGGAGTCTGGGAGAAATTGTGGAAGCCTAGGGATGACCATTTGTTGAGGACTAGCTGAACTCTGTTTAGCTGATCTCTAACCATGTCTAGCCAATTAGCCAAGAGTGGTCAAAAAGTTACCATCACTTCCCTTTGCTATGTTGGTCTTTCATGGCCTAGTGAAGCTTGAGACTCTGGCTTGTCAGAAGCCTGGGAACCTTGTGTAGCCAGGTTTTTGATTCCCCTGTGGCTCTCTTTGCCTTAGGGCTTAAGTTTCCACATTGGGTAAGAAGCTAGACACCAGGCAGGACACTCAGCACCTGGTGGAAAGTTCCACACTGGGGTCCTTCTACACCCATCACTAGGATGCATTTTTATATGGTTGAGTGATAGTCTTTCACCATGCAAATATGTAACTAGCCCATTCAGAAAGAGGCTCCTGTGCAACCTTGTTTCCAAGGTTTTATCTCCTCTGGAACTAGAATCTTCTCTGTCTCCATCATAGAAGATCCATATACTTGTCTTAGGTCCCCATATGCAGTAATATTTGGAAAGTTTCTTTTTAGGAGACTGATAAAAGTAGCTACAGGACTTACTATGAAAGACCTGAATCTCCAAGATGGAAGGAGAAAACAGTGTACAGTAATGAGCAAAAAGAATTACTGCTGGAATGATGCAGATTTAAAGTGGCTCTTCGGTCAGAATCTAGCTTCTTCACGTTGTGGAGCGACGTCTCATTTAACCAGCAGGATGAAGGGAAGAACATCTGCTTAGGTCTCCTAACATTGTTTGCTTCTAGCCTTCGAAGTTCCTTTCTATGCTGCTCATGCCTGGCTGGTACACCCTGGGATGATATGACAACATCCTATAACTAGAATCCTCATTATGATTTCTGGACTCTTTGTTATTGTTTTGATGGTGCAAAGCTGAACTACAAAAATCAAATGAGTCTTGTGGCCATTTTGCCTTAGCTGCTGTCCTCTGCAGAAGACAGGCCACCCCTTTCCTTAATTGCCTGGTCTGTCCTGCTCTGGCGTCCACACTGAAGGCTTCTTTTCTGCCACTTTGCTGCCACTCTGTTGTGTCTTAGCATCTCTACCTGGGCTGGGGAAGGTCTCAGGTTTGGTTTGGGGTCTGATTCAAGTATCAGTTTCTACTGTCAGACATTGTAACAGCATCTGCGTCACACTATACCCTACACCATGAGTTCCTGGGACTTAATTCCAGGTTAACTACTTCATTCCCAGTGACCTAAAGGCAAACTTGGAGCAGGACAGTAACAGTTGTGCAGGGCCTCTTAGACCTTAACCAAACAAGAGCTGGAAGGCAAAATGTGACCTGGAGGGCAGACTGTTGCCACACCAACTTCTGTCCAGACCCGAGCTCATCCTTTGAGAGGTGACTGACCTAGACTGCATAAGACATGCATCTTTGTCTGTAAAACTCATTGCCTACAGGGAGGCTACAGAACAGACTTTCCACTTTCTGTTACAACCATGTCAACTATTTCGTGCCTCAAAAAAGTGGTCCTTGAATTGCAGTACATGGAAGAATCATCTATGTGGCTTGGTAAAATGCATAGTAGCCTATATCACCCTTGTGGTTTGAATTCATATTTTTTAAGTGAAGATGGAAAATCTGAGTTTTTCTATTCCTAAGGAAATTATGACTACTCTAAGAGAGGATGTAGGGCTAAAATAAACAACAAACTTGAAAATCTTATGTGACCAAAGATCAAGTCACAAGTTTCAGTCAATTGGCATGGGGTAATGTTAACATCTTAGGTGGGGGGGGGGGGGGAGAGAGAGAGAGAGAGAGAGAGAGAGAGAGAGAGAGAGCGCATAATAATAATATACTGGGCTCCAACCAGACATATTGGAGCAAGGCCCAAGAGTGTGAACTTGTGCAAACACTGTCAGTAATTTTTAGGCATGTTGACATTTAATATCACAGAGAAAGAGACCTTGTTTCCAGCCAATGTCATTACCAGGACTATCCACTGAAAGTCAGTTGGCCAGTAAAGAACATGATGGTATGGAAGTTTCTAGTGAAATTTGGTAGCAAACAGCCATAACTTACTTAAGATTCGGATCTCATCTCTCTTCCTAAAATTCATGGCAAAGAATTTCTTGCATAAGAAAAGGGAATACTGAGACTGCCTTGAGTCTCAAGTTTGGCTTGTATGGTTTCTCTTAGCTGTTTTAAATAACATGAATTATCTCTCTTGCATTAACCCCAACAGTTGCTCTGCTGGTAAGAACACAGAGCCAAGAATGCACTATTTCCTTCTTGAGCTTCGATATCTTAATGGAATGAATGCGATATTATTTATCAACTGCCGACTTGATGGAATATATCATATAAATCATCTCAAATGTTATTTGCCACCTGCCTGCCTGCTCTGAAATGCATGCCGGCTTAATTAATCTAATTAGTCAATGCACAGATCAGGAGCGCATTTACAGCTTCTCTGGTGTCATAAATAAACTAGTTTTGTTTTCACAGGCTAAACAATTCATTTTAAAGACGGATACTAGGAAGGAACCGGGAGAGCTGACCTCTATTACAGTAAAACACGGAGTAACGATGACAGGGTTTCCTTTCTGTTCTATGTGCCCTCCATTAACCTTCTATTAAAATACTCCTTTGAGGGGGAGGCAAGGGGGGGCGAGGTAGAATGAGGCAGAGATGTCATGCCCTCCCACCTGGAGAGGCTCAGCTGCCATCTCCCTAAGAATGAGCTTACCCAGTTGAAACCTCGTGATTGAAAGACACATGGATTCTCAGTACATGTATGTGTATGGATCTTAGTGGCTGTAAATTCTGGAGCCTGCACATCTGGCAAAGACAAGTTTAAATGGCAGAAGAGGTCAAGATGACAAGTGAGGCATGAAGCTGAGCACAATGAACAGGTTGGATGGGGTGAATGAACAACTGTTTCTTTAATACCTACAGCTACCTGGTCCAGCCTTGCTGGCTGTGTGGTCCCTAAGTCTGGAATGCACAGACACCTGACAACAATTGAATCATTCAACATGGTGGTCCTGAAACTTACACCGTGGTGTAGGGTTAAAAGCTATAAATCCAGTTAAATAAATCTGGGCTTAAACGCCTTCTTGTACCATGTACATGCTGTATCTTTTAGAAGATATACTCAAACTCTTTATGTCCTGCCACTCTTCAGGGTGATATAGGCGCCATGCAGAATCGTTTAAGGATTAAATGAGATATTCCAAACACATAGCATGTGGACCATTCCTCCTATGTTAGATAGGCTCAGGTAGGAGTAGAAATGGAGCAGCCCATCCCCAGCCCAGTGCTGCTTGACCCTCTTCTAGTCATGCTCCATCTATCACCACATACAACCTTACCTTGGGATTTTTCATCCTCAGCAGGAGGAGCCTAGGGATGAGATCCATGCTTGACCTCTAATTTGGCTTAGGGTCACTGGGCCAGTGATGCCTTAGGTCACATGGTACCTAGATAATATGCAGGAGGTCAGCTGTCCCTTCCTTGTCCAAGGTTATATATGAGGTAAACAGTTGACTAGGGTATGACTCTTCATTAATATAACTGCCTGCATGTTGTCCAAAGGACTTCCAGGCAGTGCCACTGGCCATGAGTAATGCATGCTCTTATAAGTCATTGCATCACCATGTTGGATTTAGACAGAATCCTTTTATTAGTCTTTTGGCACCCTCTCTCTTTGGGGTGAATAGACATTTATTTATGTCACTCCAGGAAGAGTTATATGACAGTCACACAAGTTCCATGATGATTTGTCTCTTGTAGGTGTTTCTAAAGGTAGTACTGTTAGCATGGTAGGTGGCCCACAACAAGTGCTTAGTAAATGCCAGCAATTATTATTGTCACTGAATTTCAGAATTCATTACTTCAGTGAGTTATCAAGTAGCAATAATTCAATATTTGTTTGGGGGAAATTTTGTGAAAAATTGAAACTGAAAATTACTTCTTCAAGAATCTTTTATTTCATTTGACCAGGTGATAAATGATCTAGAATCTAGGATTGAGAATCACCCATAAGTCAAGACCTTTGGTCACCTGTGAGGGATTTTCTTGATTAGGTTAAATGAAGTTGGAAGGTCAAGAGCCTCCTGTGGCAGCCTTCATGTACGGAGACCCAAGAGAAAAGCTTTTGCTTTTGGCCTGTTTGCCTTCCCATCTGAGGTTCATCTTCTGTGTGGCTGCTTCTGCCCATGCTACCACCATCCTTTGCTGATACAAGAACCCAGGTTCTCCAGCCCTCAAGCTTAGACTGAAAACCTGTGGCTCTCCAGGAATCCTCTAGGCCTGCAGTGCCAGACTGGGACTACAGAGACATCCAGCCTCATGGAATTAGCAGCTGCTAGGTCTCAGCCTCTCCAGTGTGAAGACAGTTATTGTTGAACTACCCAGGCTATATCATGTAAGCCAATCTAATAAATTATATGTATATATATATTCACATCTATTAAATTCCTCTAGAGAATCTTGATTGATACAGGTGGCATATGATCTCAAATTATATTTTTACAGTGCTTGTGGACTGAAAGAGACTCACAAGTAGGCATATAGATGGTAGTGGCAGACCTCCATCAGGAAGATTTTCTTCAAACCTTACCCCTATTGTAATGGTATACTTGAAACTTAGATTTGTTTAGAAAAAAAAACCCAAAAATAATTGTCTCAAAGCAAATATACATTATGAAGAGTAAGTTGTAATGTATGCAAGCTAAAATAACAATCAGGATGCAATGCAGTTTCTGACATACAAATCGAACTGTATCACAAATGGTATGTAATAATTTTACAGGGGTGAGTGGTAAAAGATTTTCCCTAAATGACTCTGGAAAGCAGTGTTTTCACTGGGAGTTATTAGGATAGACATTGAATTCTAGCTGATCAGATTAACTATTCTGAGAGTGTTTGATATGTATATTGGTATTAGACACATAAGTAAATGGATGATGGATGAGAGCCAGGTGTCATGCTATTGGAGTGGAAAGTGACAGATAAGCAAGAAAGGAGGGTCAGAGGTACCATGTATTACTGGATTAGACTGAGACATTGTCTCATATAAGCATATATAGATGTGTATCTAGACAGCTGGCTATACACATACTTATCTCTCATTGCGTGGTTATATAGGTGTTTATTTCACCATACACATATGTACTTAGTTCTGGTAGATAATGGAACCCAATAGTTAAAAGTTCATTCAAGCACCCAGATCTTGATTTCAGAATACTATTCTCCAAATACAAGAGAGAGAGAGAGAGAGAGAGAGAGAGAGAGAGAGAGAGAGAGATGCCTGATTCTGGGACTGGGGCACAAAAATAATACAAGATGAACCTGGATTATCTAGCAGTACCAGAAAGTCAGAAAGGGCTCAAAAACTTTAAGGAAGAGCTCGTGTGAAAGGGATACAGGGGGAAATCCAAAGAGTTAGCAAAGCTGGAATTTGAGCATTCAAAAAATAAATTGTATTGAAATATAATCCATCGTACAACATAAATATACATGAGTCAAACTATAAACCGATATGTAAAATAAACATACTTGAGTCCACAGGGGCATAAATAAATAATTGAACAAGTAACAAAGGGGGGGAAGAAAAATCTTCCTTATAGAAGAATTCAAAACCCTATACCTAGATAACCCCACTGCAAAAGTTGCAGTTTAGTTACACCTCTGCACTAACAGCTGAATTTAGATAGAAACCAGTCTCTAAAGACTAGCTATGAAAAGGAAAGTGATCAGTCAATGCAGTGGACTATCCCAGAAGGATGATATTAGTGAAAAAGTCTAAGCCTGTATATTCAGTAACAAGCCCAGGTTGATGCATTGGACTAAGGCACCCTGGTGCTTTACCCTGGGTACAGGGTATGTAGGAAATCTGTATTATTTTTGAAGCATTCCTTCAAATACTATTTTTATGTATATGAGTGTTTTGTTTGCATGTATGTAAGTGCCTCTGTGTTGTACAATTCCCTTGGAGGCCAGAAAGAGGGTGCTGGATTGCCTGGAACTGGATTTACGGAGATGTTGTTAGCCACTGTGTGGGTACTGGGAACCAAACTTGGGTTCTCTGCCAAAGCAGCCGGTATTCTTCACTTTTGACCCATCCCTCCAGCCCCAAATACTCCATTTTTAACAAAAGATGATATTTTTAAGATGGAAATTGCACACGAGTGATTTTTTTTTGTTCACAATTTCCTACTGAGATTTTTCATTCATCTGCGCCCTTGTCAAGAAACACCAGTGGACACTCATATGAACACTTGAAAATTGCCCTGTTCTGACTTTTTCTAGTTCCCTGTCTAGAACTTGTAATGATAATTATCCTTGCCTTTACTTCTCCTTCACATCTCCTATTCTGTTCACAATTCAAAGATTTTCTTTTCCCCTTATAGATAAGAGTTATGTAATTTGGGAGTCTTTCAGATAGACCCACTGAAGGGTACTCCAATTGTCTTACCCTGCATCCTTGTTCAGCATGAAAGAAGCCATAGCCGTCTGCTTCCCTATTTCCTATTGGCAATTTGGGTAACCCTTTCAGAGGACAGGGTGATAAGAATAGGAGGTAGGAACTGGCTAGGCAGTTGGGGTAAAAAGACCCCCAAGAAATGTAGCCAGTTTCTTGGCTAAAAGTCAAAATATCCTTGGGCCTATTAACAACACACTCTGTTCCAAGGTCAAAAATGTCAAAAGTATTTGGGAGCTTGTATCTAATCCTTAAAAGATTTTAGGGTTACCTCTTCAGAGGGGGAAATATTGGAGAGGAGGGAGTGGGCATGGATTTGATCCATGTATTGTTTGCATGTATGAAATTCTCAAAAATGTTTTTGTAAAAATTAAAAAAAAAGAAGTGATTTTAGAATTTGTGGTAGTTAAAAGACAGGTCCAGGTTGAGCTCATTTTTGTCCCAACCCTGGCCTTTACTTAATAGATGGGAGCAAAATTTCCTAAGAGTTTGTGACTTGTCCAGTGCTGTCAGTGGTAGGCTGGGATACCACCCTCCCAGCTTACTGTATCCAGCATTCATAGTATTGCCATATTATAAAATCTGGTAAAATTTACTTAATTTTCTTTTTTGTAAGAAAAGAATCATCATCTGCAGTACACAATAAAGATTTCTGAGTTCTAGAGTGTTCTGGAGGATTGTTTCAGAGTGTTTTATAGTGAAACTAGGATTCTTCCCGTAAAGTCTGCCGACAGCATTCCAATTGGCTGGCAGTTATTTGTGGTCCACATAGCTAAACCCCAAATCGATAAACAGAAATGAGTGCTTTTTAAAATGTTTAAATATGGATATTGACCTTTGTAAGATTAAGTTATATCAAGTGACTGCTCAGGGGCCTGCTGGTGTCTTATGCCTCTACTGATCCCATATAGTCTTCAAACAAGTCAGATTCTGTAAGTCTGGAACTTGACAAAGAGATGAGTATGTTGTGTTTCAAAAACTCACCTCAGCAGTCCTGAGGCTGAGTCTGCAAGATGGCTGTAAATAAAGGCATTTACCAGCAAACCTAAGGATCCGAGCTTAGTCCTGGGAACCGTCATGCTGGAAGGAGAGTACCACAAGTTGTTCTATGATTTCCACTGTGCGCGCACATGCATGTGTACACACACACACACACACACACACACACACACACACACACACACAGAGTAAATAAATGTAAAAAATGTTGAGTCCTGGTGTTGTTTCACATCTTCAGGATCTTTGGTCCTGGTACTTTTTTCACAGTTAGCAAATTAGACTATTTCAAACATTCTTAATCTGGGACTTGGCTATTTGTTTTCAATAGACATCTGTCATTTGACTCCTTAGTCAACACAATGACATATTTACATTTTGCATTAAGCAAAGAGTAAACTCGGGGGGGCGGGGATGCCACTAAAAAATAACTTTTGTCCATCCCATTATGCAGATTTACAAAAGAGCTGTCTGCCAAATTAAAATTGAAGAGGAAACAAACTGTGTAACTGGCATATTTGTAGTCACAGGGGCCTTTCATTGTAAATAGCTTCAAAGACAACAGGAGTCCTTTGGTCATGTTCCACGGATTCCAGCTATATTTAACCATTTCCTTTATAGAGAAGCACTAATAATCTGGCAAGGCACAGTTATTTCCTGTTTAACCTGCCTCTATCTCGCCATTATTTATAAAGATCCTCCCTGAATCCTGTAAGAAGCCTGCCGCTGCTCTCTGCTGCTGTTTTCTTTTTCTATTTCATCCTCCAAATTTCTCCTGGCGATAATAGTCACCTAGGGACACCTCTTGGTTTCTTTGCTTGTGCAGCAGTCCCTAATGGTGAGGCCAGAGAAAAGGTTAAATTCAAAAACAGATTTGCAGCAGGCTGACAGCCAGCCACTTGCCCTGGCGGCCTTGCGCAGGAGATGGAGGCTCTGCCTCCTTCGGTGGGACTTTGAGGCAGCAGGAGTTAGGAAAGCAATGTTCCTCTTCTCAGTCCCCGTCAGCATCTCTCATAGCCTTCCCCTCTGGCAGTTTTGTCTCTTTTCAGGGGATGCTAGCAAGCCATTGAGATATCAAACTGGTATAGATTTTTTTCATGGACTGCTAAAATGACTGGTGATGCATAACGTCTATTGGATTGTTCTATACGTTGCATTGCTTCACTTCATCAAGGTGCAGTGTTCCCAAGTCCCCTTCGCTGGGAAACTACTACATCTGCAGTGGGGCAGGCTGAGTGAGGTCTCTGCAGTGTTTGAACTGGGCTGCTTTGTGCAAATGCAAACCCTGAGGACTCTCTGAGTAGAACAGAGATTCCACCATTATAAAATACTAGCAGGTCGATAATTTCCCACAAGCAGTGTATTTAGCAGGGCTCTCTAAAGGAACAGAACTGATAGAATGAACAAATATCTTGTAAAAGGGAATTCATTCGATTGGTTTACATGATTTGGCCTGAATAGTCTAACAATGGCCATCTCCCGGCCAATGGCCATCTCCCGGCTAGAGAAGGTGAGAACCAGGTGGTTGCTCAGTCCATGAAGCTGGATGCCTCAGTAGTCCCAATCCAATGCTAAAGGCCTGGAGTTCCCTGGAAAGTTGCTGGTATTGAGTCCATGTTGGAATACTGAAGAAGCTGGAGTCTGACGTCAGAAGAGGATGGCACAACACAACTTGTTGGGACTGACTTGCTCCCTCAAGGAGACAGGAGGGCAGGTGCATGCTGCTCTTTACCTCTGATCTCCTTTCATATCTGGGCTGTCCATTGGGCAGGAGGAAATCATTTTAAGGATGGCCCCCCAAGTTAATATTCTCCGGGAAAAGCTTTGTCAGCCCCAGAGGTGATTCTCCTATGCTACTACTGCAGATCCTGTTAAGTTGACACTCAAGACTAACCACCACAAGCAGTTAACACAAAGCTCGACTTTTGTGCCAAGTGCCAAAGACACACAATTATCATCAGATCCTGTTAAAACAACAGTAGGTGAGGATGTGAAAGCGTCCTGAGCAAAAGCCTTTGTGGGTCCATTACTGAATTAAAATAGTTAAGAAGAAACAAAACATGTAGAAACCAGTGGGAGTCTGTGGTTGTCCCAAGAGGGGAGAAACAGAACAATGGTGTGAAAATGGTTTATTTTGACCATGCAGGCTACAAAATAGCAACTGGCTTGACAATGAGAGACCAGAGTGAATACATTAAAGTCCCAACAATAAGGAGAACCTTTCAGCTTGTTTGAAATGTTCTTTTTTATTATATAAACTGAGAATCTGAGATCAAGTTTTAATAAAGCCTCAAGTTTGGAAGCTTGGGCAATATCATTGGCTTCCTCTGTCAGTGCCATTTCCTCCGAACCGTCATGGTTGAAACAGGTCACATCTGACTTTTCCCTATTATCCATAGCTATAAACTTAAGACTTGGGACCAGTGGGGTCTGGGTCTGGCTAAAGGTTCTTGCTGTTAAGCTTCATAACCTGAGTTTAATCCCTGGGGCCCACACAATAGAAGGAGAGCACTGAATCTTACACATTGTTCTCTGACCTCCAACAACTGACATGCATACCCCCCCAATAAAATAAATGAGAAAAATCAAATTTATGATTTTTATTTTCTTTATGAATGGAAGCTATAGTGATAATTTTCCGATAACCACCATATCTCTCGATACTTCCTCATAGACTGGTGTTTCCTTCTCTTCAGATCAAACCCTGCGTGACTACTGGAGAACATTGCCCTAAAGTTAGTTAAGATTAAATATCATCAGCGTTTGGGGATAAGCAGCCTCATGCTGACTGACATTATATACTGTCATAGGAATGAGATTTTTGAAAAGCATGCTTTGATTCTGTTTGTGTCATGATTTTGGATAAATGTACAGTCTTAAAGTATTTGAGTTTTCAATTCTCTCTTTCATATCAAGAGTTACTAAGGGACTTTGTATGTATGTCAAGTAAACAGTAAACAAGGGGACTAAATGTTAGTCAAAAATCACAATGAAGTTGCTCCTCGGTGGTCTAATGGTTAGGATTCAGCTGTAGCACAGGTTTGATTCCTGGACAGGGAAGCCTCTCTTCTTCCTGGGGCTGGAGAGCTCACTCAACAGTTAAGACCACTGGCTGTTCTTGCAGAGGACCCAGGTTCAGTTCCCATACGCACATGATGACTAAAACCATCTGTAACTCCAGTTCCAGGGGATCCAACACCCTCTTCAGACCTCCGCGGGCAGTGCAGGACATGGGCACACTTACATACATGCAGGCAATATACTCATACACATAAAATAAAAATAATAAGTAGTTTTTAAATATTCCAATGAAAACTTGGCTCTTTTCCTTTTCCTTTTGTCCTTCATTTTTACATCCCTCTCTTTCTTTATTCCTCTTTCCTAGCCTCTGCTTTTAAATATTTTTATTTATTTATTTATTTATTTATTTATTTATTATTTATTTATTTAATACATATGAGTGTTTTAGCTGAGTCTATGTAAGTGCACCAGTGCGATGTCCATGAAGGCCAGAAGAGACATCAGATCCTCTAGGAACTGGAGTTACAGATGGTTGTTAGCTGCCAAATGGATTTCGGGATTTGAACCTGGGTCTTCTGGAAGATCAGCCAGTGCTCTTAATGACTGAGCCATCTCTCTAGCCCCTTAATCGCTCTTCTTTCTGTCCCACTGTTTCTCTCTCTCTCTCTCTCTCTCTCTCTCTCTCTCTCTCTCTCTCTCTCTCTAACTGTCAAATTAAAAGTATCCTTACTTTGCCTATTAGGAGACTTGGCATCACAGCGGATCACCTTAGGCAACTTGATTCATTTCTCAAAGTCGTATTTTCTTCATCTGTCAGTTGGTGTGTTCAGTGAAAAACATCCACAATAAGGTTTCTGTATGGGTCAGAAAAGATACATTTGGGCAAGTGTTTACATACCACAAAATGCTTGATGTAGACTGATACTCTCCTATGTCTGCGTACTGCAAGGTGGCCTTGCGATCCACCCTTCTGTCCTCCTTTTTACTACTCTCTTTTATTTTTATTTTTATTTTTTTTTACCATGAAACAAAACTACAGAAACCTGAACTGCTTCCTATTTTCTGGGCCTCGTTTTATTATGCAATAAAGGTAGGACTTTTTAGAACCATGTAGGAGTGTTTTGCTAAATGTGCAGATGCTAGCATCTGAAACCATCCTTCTGCCTTCTGGAGAAGAGAAAGGGGATGGTATTCAAAATACTACTGGGTAGATTCCATCTCTCGTCTCAAGGGTCTAAATTCTTTCTAAAAGACTGTTTTGCACGTTTGGAATTCTGTTCACTTTGACCTTGTTACTCAATGGTTAAGAGGCCAAATTACTCATCACTGACCAGTAGTTTTGCATCACTGCATTCTTGGTGTGTGGACATAGGTACCAGTGTTTGTCTCTCCCCTTTTCAGATGACATAAGTTGATGAGAATTTTTATTTCTTCTTATCCAGTTGAGTTCTAAATGGTCTAAGGCGGTGGTTCCCAGACCATAATATACGCTCCTTTGAATCATTTGTCTGGGGATCTTATCAAAATGAAGATTGTGATTCAAGAGGTTTGGATGGAGCCCAAGATTCTGAATTTCTCCTAAGCTCTTAGTTAATGCCCACATCACTGAGAGAGGACCACACTTGAGTGGCAGGGGCCTAAGTGATGAGGAACAGTCATGAGGTCATCTCCCAAATCCAGCTGGTTTCTGGGTCTTTACATAGTTGAGAGAGACCATGGAGAATGTGAGAAGGTAGATTATGTTTCTAAAATTCCAAATCTGGACAAGTGAAGCCTGAACTGAGGTTCCCCATCATTCCATGGACTGACTGGTGAAGATATGTGATCCCTACATCTAGCTTTGTGTTGGTCGATGCATGCCCAAAGGAGTCATGTTATAAACCAAAGTTATCTGTGTCTTCTCAAAATCACTTTCCTTTGGTTATCATCCAGGTACTCAGAACAGAATTAAAGGTATTGATCTTGTTTTTCAGCTCCAGGTGTGGCCCAGTATTCTTTAGACACAAAGAGAGAACATCTCTTTAGTTCCCTTAGGACCATAGTTATCCTTCCTCCCCACTGTCAGGAGTTCCTTGCAGAGGGGAGTGGTTGAGAAGAAAGCGCAGTGAGGTGAGGTCACTACACTCTTCCCTTGCCTCTGCTCCCGCCTCCACAATGCCAGCCAGGACTATTCATTCATTCATTCATTTATTCATTCATTCTCTCTCTGTCTCTCTCTCTCTCCCTCCCTCCCTGCCTTCCTCTCTCCCTCCCTCCCTTCCTCCTTCTCTCTCTTCCTGCCTCCCTCCCTGTATGTTTCTATGGTTTGTTTTTCTTTGTGGTTGTTTGGGAACGAGGGAGAGGAAGGACAGTAAGAGAGGCTATGGAAGAGAAGAGAACATTCCAGAGAGTTCTTTCCTGCTCCTGGTTTATGGCAGTTGCTCCTGTCAGAAAAGCACAGAGTAGGGGGCTGTAGTTCATACTTTCTGTCCTGACAGTAAGGAAACACAAACAGTGAAAGGCTGCTTCCTACCTGGTAATGAGGCTTAGGTTTTTCCTATAACTCCCATTCTTTCTCAGCCAAGCATGGGCTTCGAAGCAAGACTAAATGGTGACTCATTCTCTTATTAGTGTGAGAATTTGAGCAAGTTATTTAACTTCTCTGAGCCTTGTTTTCTGAATTGTAATACCAGAAAACATGTTGGGCCATAACTTCTGTTAAACTAGGCTAGATGACATAATGTGTGCCAAGAGGATAGTAGTGCATTTAGACACTTCATTAATTTTACTATTGTTACTCTGTCATTTTATTTTTTAAATGAGGATGGCTATCTAAGTACTAAGATATTTTCCTCATGCCTTGAGAATTTTGCTCTCTCTCTTTCTCTCTCTCTCTCTCTCTCTCTCTCTCTCTCTCTCTCTCTCTCTCTCTCTCTGCCCCCCTCCAAACACCTTTGTTGG
>NW_008360326.1:8139573-8172905 GCF_000622305.1 Nannospalax galili | reverse complement strand
TGTGTGTGTGTGTGTGTGTGTGTGTATGTGTGTGGTGTAAGATTCTGACTGCTGAGCTGTTTATTTTTGGGGTAGATAGCGTTAGTAGGTATATGTCTGCTCTATTCTTATAAATCTCTGTTTGCTTAAGCTATGCTCATAATCTGGAGAATGACTCTTAACGCCTTTGTGATAATATTCAAGTTTTTATTCTGATTGGCTTTGGAGCTTTACTGATGATGATGATGATGATGATGATGATGATGATAGTAATTACAGTACAACTAAGACTTACAGGACCCTCACTGCATACCTGGCATTATTTCAAACATGTATGTGTCCTAATTGTCTTGTGTGATGAGTTCAATTGTTATCCTCATGCTACAGATGGGAAAGCAGGGGTCATTGATGTCATTTAGAATATTTAGAGGTATCTTAGTCTGGTTTGCATTGCTGTAATAAAATATTTGAAACTTGAGTATGCTATAAAGAGAACAAATGAATTTAGTTCACAGTTATGGAGATCTAGGGCAAAGACTAGACATCTTTTTTACTTCTGGTGAGGACTTCATGATGCAACAATTTATGCTGGAAAAGCAGAAGGGAAGGAGGTATGTCAGGGTGAACATGTGTTCAAGAGACCAAAGAGAGCTACCATGCTCATGGTATTACAATTCACACTTGTAAATATGCCAGTTCATCCCAGTTCTAACTCACTCCTGTAAGAATGCCATTAATTCCTCTTCAAGAACAAATATCTCTCAACATTGTTTTATTGTGGACCAAGCCATATTCAGACCATGGCAATGGGACTTTTTATTACCCATACATGCATTTTGCTGTTAATAACCACACATTTTGTTCATGTTTTCTTCAGTCTATGTACAATGTCTATAGATCATTCTGGGTTAGGATCAGGAATAATTGATATGTTTCAGTTTATGTATTTTTGCAACGGAAGAAAATAATCTTTCCTGGGATATCTAAAAATAAGTGCAATATTGAGTAGAAAATTCTCTAGCACTCACTCCAGAATTTTCCCCAAATCTGACAAGTTGACTTTTTAAAAAAATATTTTATTATTTTTACTTTATGTGTATGAGTGTATTGCCTGCATGTGTATAAGTGTACCCAATGCCCATGGAGGTCAGAAGAGGGTGTTGGATTCCCTTGGAGCTGCAGTTACAGATGGTTGTTAACTGCCATGTAGGTGCTGGGAATCGGCCCTAGATTCTCTTCTAGCTCAGCCCATGCCTTTAACCACTGAGCTATCTCTCCAGCACCCAAATCTGACAAGTTAGGACAAATGAATGTACATAATCCACGATTTAACAACATACTCTCCTGACTGGACACTTGCAGTGTCTTTCTTCTCTCCTTGTTTTCACAAATGCCTTCCTCAATCCACTCATCACAGAATAGCCTGGGTGAACAAGTGTGAACCAGGTGTTAGCACAGCTCCTGCTAACGATCCTTGGGTGGTCACCTACTGCCTCAAAAGTCCAAACTTCTATTCTTGAAACCCAACCCTGCATAGCCTCTGACAACCCTTTTATTTTATTTTCAGTTCCCTTCTCTGGTTCTGTCAGAGCTCTTCAGAGAATCAATGAATATAGTAATTGGGTGTGCATCATGCATACACAGAGCCTTATTACTGTGTATTGTCTTGTACAATTATGGAGTCTGGCTAGTCAAAAATCTGTTCTGTGGGCCAGTATCCTTAAGATCCAGAGAACAACTGACACTGCTATTCAAGCCTAAAGGCCGTCATTTATAGAACCAGAACTAGCTGGTGTTACATATGAATTTTGAAGGCGCTAGGGAACTCTCTTGCTCAGGGGAAGTAGATCTTTTATTCTATTCAGGTCTTCAACTGATTGAATGAGGTCCACTCAGCTTATAGAAGGTGATTGCTTTACTCAAAGTCCATTTTAGATTATAATCTTATCTAAAAATCACCTTCAATGACATACCTAGAATCATGTTTGGACAATTGTCTGGGCACCCTGTAGCTCAGCCAAGTGGACACATAACATTACCCATCATACTCTCATTTGAAAGTCATAGCCAAGCTTATCTCTGTGCCAGTCTCTGTCATGCCTTTTCTCCTACTTGAATGAAAATGACTTAGAAGAGGTTCTATCCTGCCTTGCTCCCTTATCTTGAGTCAGTTCAATGCCTAGCAGCCCGAGTGCTTCCTGGGAATGCCCTCTAAGTGTACATTTACAAAGAAGATGATTGAAGCAATTAATTATTGTGATCAAGTAAGACTTGAAAACCCAAGAGGCCACTTATACCGTGTGATTTTGGAAGCTAAATGAAATCCAGTCTGATTCAAAAAATCACCCCCCCACGGACTATCAGAGAAACACCCTTATCTGTTGCCCCAAATCTGTACTCTTCATGACATCTTTGATTAAATAACACACACTGGAACATGTCACAACTATTAGCTCTAACATACATGTTATTTGTACACTCTCCATTCATTTCATGTAATAATATTGATTCCAATGAATGTGGCAGGGGATTCCTTACACTGCCAACTTGAAAGGCCTGAGATCTCAGTTCTGAAGGAATAGCTCAGAGGTCGCAAGAAACCTGCAGGTCACAAGAATCACACCATTTTACAGGTGAAAAAATACTATGGCCTACTGAGCAAAAGCTTCTTGTCAAGAGCCAGACAACAATACAAAGCATTTAGTCCAGGAATTTGTTCTCTTGAGTTTAGTGCTCTTCTTCAAAGAATAGTCAGTCTCAGCAGGAGAGATGTGCCCATTATTGTTGAGTGACAGCTCTGAACAAGGTGATATTTCAAGGGACTTGGGGAAAGGGGACTATCTAAAGTGTGTATGTGCATGTGTAGAGAGAGGGTCATTGTGAAATCTGGGAAGGAAGAATGTAATTCCCTTTCTTCTCAATTCTAAAAGCAATCCATTAGTAAATTACAGGTACTAAGAGATAAATATTACAAAATTGCTTTATTATTGATAATACTGATAGGATAATACTATTTCAAATGTGCAGCCACAAACCTTTCCAGAATCCTATTCTTCAGCTGTGGGCCTCAAAAGAAAGTCTGTCGCGGACTTTAGCCCAAAGAGCAGAAATAAATCTACAAGATCACTCACTACCGGTTCAGGGGAAGCATGGAACAAAGAAAGAGTAAATCTCAGCTACTTGCAGCCTTTTGAAAAATTAAATCCTTCCAACCCTCAAATGTGAACCAGTGTTTTCTGAGTCTTTGCCCTCTTACCCCATCCAATGAGGTTAGATTGGAGAAGGGAGCTGAGGGTCTCATCGGAGTGACACTGACAATCGCCCAAATCTCTTCAGAGGAGGAAGGTGGCCAGAGGCTTTTACATAAAGACAGCATGCTTTCACCCAAGCAGGGAGAGCAAAAATGGATATTGGGGCAATTGATGGGAAGCATGCCTGATCTTCCCTGGGTAGTACAACTCTTCCCAGGCAAAGTTTACTTTCTGTGTGATGGAGGTAGCATCCTCTTGCTGGATCCTCTTATTTTAATGCACATGTCTAGGAGACATGCTTTCCTTTGAGTGTCTAGAATTTTACATAGTCTCATTTGATGCACATAATGTAGCTACCTTCTCAGATTCCAAGGGATGTGAAGGTCTCAGCTGCTCACAAAGTGTCTATGGCTTTTCTTCTTTCCATAATTATTTGTAAAGAACAGCACAGGCATAGTGCATGAGTTCCAATTCCACCGTTTTGCTCATTCTTCATGTGACCATGGAGAATCATTTCTTCTCACTCATAATGCTCTTACTTGCCAAATTGAGATGATAGCCTTGCAGGGTGTATTAAATGAGAGAGTGTATTGTAAACAGTCGAAGTCCTGGACGTTGCAGGTGTCTATGGGCTGGCTTCTGGCATGTGCAGTCTACAGATGCAGATGGACCCTGCACACAGCTTTGCCTTTGCTTCCCCCTTCAAATTCTTAAGAGTTTTTGAGCAAGGAGACCATATTTTTGTTTTCTCTGTAGAACTCTTGATTATATCATTATCCTGGAAGAATTTGGGGACAAGGCACAGAGAGGGGGCTGGGGTAGAGAAAAAGAGATGATAAAATAGTAGAGAGATGATAGTGTGGGAATAACATTTGTTTTTACTATCCACTCTTTCTGGAAAATTGAAATACTAAAAACAAAAATGTATCTCCCTTTTCTCTATTGGGATTTTTCTGTGAAACTTGGGATACAGTGAGAGGAAAAGAGAGATTGCTATGTGATTTTTTTTCAGAACATGCATTTCCATGGGCAAATGTAAATCATTGTATTTAAGGATTACTCGGAAGAGACTTGGAAGAGAGGTAAAATTCCAAGTCCTTTTAAAGAGACAAATTGAGAATAACTCAATGTAATGCTATAAATCAATATGAAACTATACAAGTCCCTGACTGAAGTACTCATGCAACTTTTGGGGGGAGGGGTGCTGAGATCAAGTTGGGGCCCTCATACATGCTAAATAGGCTCTCTATCACTGACCTACACCTCTGGTCCTTGTAACTCGTGTGTGTGTGTGTGTGTGTGTGTACCAAATTCCTTTATTTAGATGAGAACATGTCTGTAAATTCTCCTGTGCAATTTGGTTATGGTTACAAATACTTTTCTTCATGACCCATGCACCTAGCATTTTCATTAGACATCATTTATATTGAATAAATGCATTTTAATAAATAAATGAAGGTTTATGACAGTCATAGTTGAAAAGTAGCATAAAATAAGTTATCAGAGGTGCTGGAGAGATAGCACAGTGGTGAGGAGCACTGGCTCCTCTTGAAGAAGGCCTGGGTTCAATTTCCAACACCCATATGATAGCTACCAATGTCCACAGCAACTTTAGTTCCAGTGCAATCCAATGCCTTCTCTCACCTCTGTGGGCATTGCATGACATAATGCACTTACATATGTGTATACAATACACTTATGCATATAAAATAAGACTAAAAATTAAATAAAATAGACTAATATATAACTTATCTGAGCAAGTAAAAGCAAAATGATTTTCATAACATAATACATCTGGTTGACTAAAGTTTTTAAGACTAATTTGAAGTCTGTCCACACCTCATTGAAGAGATAATCTAATCCTGAAATGATAGTAAGTTCTCTATAAATTGTTACTGATAGAATTCTCATCTTCTGTCCCCCCTCTGAGGATTTTCCCTCAAAGCCTCAGCTGCCTGGAAGTAGCTTCTAAGTATTCTAAGTTCTTCCTCTTGAAGCACAACAGTCCATACTTTCATACTGTCTCCACTCTCCATGATAATTATCCTTAATACCTGGAACTATCTTCCTTAGAGTCAAGGACTCCAGCCAGCCATGCATCATGGTCTTTGTGCTCTCCATTAACCTAACCCATTAACCTAACCATTTCTCCCTAATAGTTATTTGAATATGCTTCTTAAAACATGGTACCTAGCTGAGCCTGGTGGCACATGTCTTTAAACTCACCATTTGGGAAGCAGAGGCAGGGGATCTCTGTAGGACAGAGGCCAGCCTGATCTCCATAGTGAGTTACGGGGTAGTTGGGGCTACAGGGAGACCCTATCTCAAAGGAAAACAAAAACAAACAAATAACAACAACAACAAAAAAACCCCAAGCAAACAAACATGGCACCGGAGCTACAAACAGTTTTCCAGCTGTGTGGTCTGATGAGGCAGAACTAAAGATGGAAGATCTTCACAAACTAGTTCTAAAATTGTTTTCCTGGCTTCTTTCAGTCTCACACGTTGGTGAGGGAAAACCATACTTTTCATTAGATTCTCAAAGGATTCCTGGTGTAAGGATTATAAAAATTTTAAATAAAAACTAAAGTAAAAGTGATTTTGTGCAAAATGATATTTTTGCCCTTTTTTGAGAGAGAGAGAGAGAGAGAGAGAGAGAGAGAGAGAGAGAGAGAGAAAGAGGGTTTCCCTGTAGCCTTAGCTGGAGTGGGATTCACTATATAGACCAGGCTGTTCTTGGTCTCACAAAAATTCCCCTGCCTTTGCCTCCCATGTGCTGGGATTAAAGGTATGTACCACCATGCCTGACCCCTCAAACAATTTTTGAAAGACTAATTAAAAATGGAAATTATATAAATGGACATAAATGTGAATATTCTATAGACTTAAAGCAAATATATGTACATTTTGCATTTTTTGATGAACTAAGATTTTTCTTTCTGTTTTTGTAAGCTAATTGAAATTTTGTGCTAGCTTTATAACAAGTATACTGTTAAAGGCATCATATAATACTTTTGGATTCAAGTTGGACCTGGTGGAGCAGACCTGTAATCACAAGTTCAAAACTTGCCTGGGCTATAGAGTGAGTTCAAGTCTATCCAGAGCTTCTTAGTGAGACCTTGTCTCTAAATACAAAGTAAAAAGGGGACTGGTGATGTAGTTCAGTGGCAGAGCCCTTGTCTGGTGTGTATAGGCACTAGATTCAATCTCCAGTATTGAAAGAGAGAGAGAGAGAGAGAGAAACAGTTAAATATTCAGTTTGTTTTAAATGAAGACACTGGAGAAATAATTCTAGATTTTTAGAATTTTCTGGTGAACGTTTATAATTGACATGCTTATACTTAATAACATTAATTAAATGATTTATCTTTGTCTTATCTTTACAAAGTATTCACTTAGTTGAATCAACAACTCCAGTCATATTTTATCAAATTAAGTAAAGTTAAATTTGAAAATACCATCAGTATTGATGGAGCACATCAGCATTAAAGGAGAACAGCATATATCACACTCCCTCATCCCAGCCAGGTTCTGAACAAATAGCAAATAATGAGGCCAGGACACAACTTCCATAGTGAGAGGGGCCCTGGCAAAGGCCATGGCTTCAGTCCTTTAGCCAAGGTGATAGTGGTGTAGGAATAAGGCCAGGACTTCTCCACTCACTCCCAAGAAGGCCTGGCCTTCCACCAGCTTTCACAAGGACTGAGATGTTGAGGGACCAGAAGAGCTTGTTTCTCTGATAGACAAAAGCAGAGCGAGCCAACTTTTCCAGGTATCCTTCCCAACTTTACCATTCATAAATTACTCCTTGCCTCCAAGGACAGAATGAATGAAGGAGAGCAACTGATTTGAAAGAGGGGAAATTCCCTAGTTGCGGAATCAAGGGAAAAGGAATTTCCCTTTAACAGTAACATCACAGACAAACAGCTTCATCAGGTTCAGGAGTAAACCTGTTTGGCCTGGGTTAGCACATGACTAACAGAAGCACATAATTCTACAGGAGCACGGCCTCACTGAGTGTGTGCAGTCAGCAGGCTTCCAGAAGGGATGACGAGTGCCTCATAGAAGTTGGTCAAGAGAGTTTCATAGTCAGCTGACATTATCCTTTATGCCCAAACAAGCTCTGTCCTGCCTAGAAGTTCACACAAGCATTGTGTTACCTTCTACATTGCATTTCACTCATTTCCAAATATGATTTTCGTACATCACTCAGTTTGGATGAACATTAGGCATTGCGTTTCCTGCAGGCAAACCAGGAAACTTTCCTGTCTAAGAACCCTAGAACTTTCAAGTTGCTTTAGGACAATACAAGGAGCACGGCCTGACTGAGTGTGTGCAGTCAGCAGGCTTCCAGAAGGGATGACGAGTGCCTCATAGAAGTTGGTCAAGAGAGTTTCATAGTCAGCTGACATTATCCTTTATGCCCAAACAAGCTCTGTCCTGCCTAGAAGTTCACACAAGCATTGTGTTGTTACCTTCTACATTGCATTTCACTCATTTCCAAATATGATTTTCGTACATCACTCAGTTTGGATGAACATTAGGCATTGCGTTTCCTGCAGGCAAACCAGGAAACTTTCCTGTCTAAGAACCCTAGAACTTTCAAGTTGCTTTAGGACAATACAAATATATTTTATAACTGTAAGTATTAATAAAAGGAATGGTACTGCTGTAAAGGATATACCAGTCAAGGTCTGCATTTGGATGACGACAAATATATTTTTCAAAGATTAAAAACTAAGAAACTATGTTGACTCTTCAAAAAAAAAAAAATCTTTGCCAAAATTTTGTCTTAAGTAAACTTAATAAAACGTGGAAATGGTTGCTTAAAATATTTTCCTCCACCTGGAGCACTTACAAGATTTTAAATACAACCTGGGTTTGAGATTGCTTAAAAAAGAACGAATTGTCTTTGTTAGCAAGGTTCTTAAAAGGGAGCAAAGTAATTATTTAAAAATGTCATTCTTTCTTAAACATTTCAACCCTCAAGATAGAAAGCATGCATATGCATCATAAAACTTTATCAAATATGCTCTGGTAGTTACCCTAGGAGAGGCAGTTGGGAATGTTCTCCAAACTCCTTTCTAAGAAGAAGGGAAATCCCTCCTGGCCTTCTTTAGAAAGAGGGAATTGTTTTATTGTTTTTGCTTTTCACTATTTAAAGTGAGTTCTTCCAGTTTAGATCCACCCCCTCCCGATTCTCCCCTTCTTCCCCTCCTCTCCAGCCACAATGTCACAAAGTATTTGTGACTAGAGAGAGCTTCTATGTTTCTAAAGACAGATTTGTAAAGTAATTTTACAGATACTAATATGAACATTAAAATCATATTTGTAGAAAGGTCTGGGAGACCAAAGTGAAGATCAGACTACAAAGAATGTAACATTTTTGCTTACACATACAGGCGTTATCTTGGTTTTGCAAAGTCCAGTCTGGTGTATAGGATTACAAAAACGAATCCATTCAACAGAAAAAAATACTGCTCTTCTTGGCTGCAGGAGAAGCTACGCTGCACGCCTTGTTATTCATCTCCGTATAGTTGTTGCAATCTAACACAGTTGCGATTTACCATGGCTGTTTTCAAAGCATTAGTCACCAGGACTTCAAGTGAAATTAATGTAATGGGTCTCAAGAATTTAAAACTAAATAAATAGAATAGAAAAGAGAGGGAAATGACAGAGGGTTTTGTACATGGTAACATTATATATTGCTCTGTGAAATTTTTGTTTGATTTATGTTATATGCATGTGGGATTGCTGTGTGTAAAGCATTTATTAATGTAGAATCTGGGTTTTCACAAGGCTGAAAATAAACAGGAGAAAACTAAATAATCCAAGGAATCAAGATGAATAAGAAACAAATCTTGCTGGTATGATTCGGATCTCAAATGGTCCCCAAAAGTCCATGTGTTAACAGCGGGACCACCTGTTGGTGGTGCTGTTCAGAACTGGTGAACCTTTAGGAACTTAGGCCACTTGAGGTGTGCCCTGCAGGGAGTCTGGCTCTGTCTTCCTGCCTTTCTTTGACACTCATACTACTCACCATGATGCTCTTCCTTCCCATAGGCCCCCAAACTATAGAACCAACCAACTCTGGAACAATAGATGACTGAAACTTCTTAAATTGGGAAACAAAATGAACCTTTCCTTCCTATGAGTATCTTGGGCAGTTTGTCATAGCAATGGAACTCTTCAGAGCACAATCACTAAACGTGTGACTGCTGAATTGACCTTTGTGTTTTGTCATCGTGTTTGGCCACCGTGGCACATTTACTCGACACTGTTGTCCACAGCCTCAAGTCTTCCTTTGAAAATATAGTGTCCTTCAATCTCTGCCATATTTCTTCCTGATTCTTTCACCTTCCTGGTCATTCTTTATTTTCATGTCTAAATATAAATTTCTTAGTTGAGCAGAATATCCTTTGGAAGCGTCTTCTGCCTGTTCCACTATCTGGATCTCTTACCTCTTCCCCTCCCAAACCACTTATCCTGCATCCAGACCAAATTACTTGCAGTTCTCAACCTTGCTGGGCCATTCCATCCCCTGCCTTTGTAGAAACACTTTCTCATTCCTGTCAGTTTTCTTGTAGAGAACTTCTCTTCAACTTTTGATTATTACTAGCATAATGGCATGTCTATAGATAGAGCTATCTCTATCTGATCATTGATAGGTGACAGGTAGATGATAGGTATATACGTAGATATGATGATAAATTAGAGAAAGAAAACTTATACTTTTACCATGAATGAATAAATGTTCTTTTCCATCCTTTGCCTCTTTGCCCCTTTCTCTCTGTTTTAGAACCAACAAATTGACTTCCTTACCTAGTAATTGGTTTCAATTCACCATATGTCATAATTCACAAATGGGGAAACCCTAAAGTAAATCAAGAGTCCTCCTGTTACCAAGCTTTTCTCTCTGTATCTCTCCCAGGGCATTTATGGCCATGTTGAATGTGGCTTGCTTTTTCTCCTCCAGATAGCCACAGTGAAATCTTCTTAGCACTTGATACTCACTAGCTCTGTAGCTTGGGAAGGTCCATTCATGTAACAAGTGTCCATCAGAGTCAGTTCTGTCATGAACACTGCACTGGACACAGGAGAGGCTTGGCCTTCATGAAGTGTTTGGATTTAGCATCTCCAGCCTCACAGCTTGCCATCTCATTAGCCCTGTGGTATCAGACCTTCCTGCTTCATCAGGGCTGAAGGTAACTCTGCTAGGTTTACCCAGTGCTACAATCCTAGAAGTTTTTTGCAATGTCATTTTGTCTTTGTTTTCAAAATCAAGTCATATTTAAAGCCTGAATGTTCTCAGAAAAAGAGGGAGGTTTAGTCTCTATTGTTTTTGCAACTGGTGAGCATGCTTTCAAGTCTTGGTGGGTGTCAATGGTGAAAATTATTGTGCAAACAAAGCTAAAGTTAGGGTCAATTCTATAGTTTCCAAAACACCTTAGGATTTGCTTACTGTATTACTTTTTGCTGCTGTGATAAATACCATGACCAAATGTGACTTATGGAAGAGTTATTTTGGCTTATGTTTCCAGAGGAATGAGACCATCATGGCAGCAAGTGACAGAGGCAGTAGGAGCAAGAAGCTGAGTGATCGCATCTTCAACTGCACAGAGAGAGCAAAGTGGAGGCTGTGAACAGGCGAAGCCCATCTCTACTGACGTACTTCCTCCCACAAGGCTGCATCTCCTAAAAGATCCAAAACTGTCCTAAACAGTGCCACCAACTGGGACCAAGTGTTCAAATGCATGAGCCTGTGTGGGACATTTCTCATCAAACCACCATACACACTGCCTACCCCTATCCCAACTAGGATATAATCTCCCTAAGGGGAGATATGATCATAACATAATTTACATGTATTGTCTTTAACTTGAGCAGGATAGATGCTCAATAAATATTTTCTGTTTAGTAGATTGGTAGCTAAAATGAATAAACTGAGTCCACATTTTAAAATCTGAATCAGTTGCTAAGTATATAAAATACATATAAAGGTCTTTTAGACAATGACATTGATTGATTGATTAATCAATTAATTTCGAGACAGGAGTCTTCTATGTTCCAGGAAGGTCTGGAACTTTCTATGTAGCCCAGGCAGGCCTCAAACTGACTATGTGGCCCAGGTTAACCATGGATTTTAACAGCTAATTTCTTTTGTTGTTTTTTGTTTGCTTATTTGATTTTTGAGACAGGGCTCCCTGTAGCCCCAACTGGCCTGAAACTCACTATGTAGACAAGACTGACTTTGATTTCCCAGAGATCCCCCTTCCTCTGCCTCCCGATTAAAGATATCCAACCATGCCTGACTTAACTGCTAATTTCAATGAGATTATGGATCATTGTGTCAGTGTTCAAAAGTTATTTCTGACATCACCACACTTACCTATGTTTAGTTTAATAACATATTTTAAATAAACAAAGCCACTATTACCTCTTCAACATTAATACCCATTCTATTTTAAGATAATTGCATGAGACAGTCTTAGTTAATTAAAATGGTTTCTTTAAATAAAGACTAAACAGAAAGAGTTTTATCAGTGACTTTACCATCAGATTGTTTTCTTAGCTGGGGGACTCCTAGGAAGACGGTTGCATCTTCGGGCACAGGCACTGCTCTGTCCTTCTGCCACTGCTGTTGGCCACAGACTGTTGGTACAGCCTGTGCTGATTTGATGTTTCCAACTATATTATTTAATTTCATGCTTTTGGACATAGTGATAGAACAACACACCCAGTTGGTACTGTTCTCCCCATGAGCCTCCCCTCACAGTGGTTACTCAGCCATGTTGAGGGAAGATAGGGGCGAATAGGGAGGGAGGAGAACATGCTCTCCCTCAGTTCTTGGACTTGGATACCCAAACAGAAGGCGGTCATAAAGGTTCAGGAGGCTGAGCGAGCCTTTAGACACCTTCTCCACAATCCCCCAGTAGGACTCAGCCAAAGTGACTTGTTCTCATGGAATTCAACTTACAAATTCAGTGGGGAGTAACTGTAGTTTGAGCTTCACACCACCGACAGCTAACAGCTTATCATTCCTTACAACCTATGTCATCAGAGACCCAAGAGAGGGTTGCTCATCTCCAACGTGGTCTCATTAGGATAGAATGAGTGTGTTCAAAGGCGGCACTGAGAAAACACATACTCTGAGCTCTTATTTTTTTTGGGGGGGGACATCTTTTTGAGACAGGGTCTCCTTGTAGCCCCAGCTGGCCTGGAACTTTCTATGTAGACCAGGCTGGCCTTGAACTCACAGAGATCTGCTTGCTTCTAACTCCTGAGTGCTGGGATTAAAGGTGTGCACCACCACACCTGTCCCAGAGCTCTTTTATTAATTAAAATAAAAAAAAGAATCTCCACAAAGATATTTCTTCCCTCATTCATCAAGTGTTATATTCTCACCAAATGTTTCTAGAAAATCTTCAAACACATTCAAAACCATTCACAATGTGGCCTTCACCTCTTCGTGATACAACTCTTATTATAGTCCCTTAAATTGGTTGAAATGCAACCCTGGGTTTATAAATCAGCTGTGTCAGGGGTCTGAGATATCCAGGATTTCTTTTCCTTCTTTTGAACATAAGTAGGATCACCATAAGATATTTACTCTTATTCAGAAATGAAGGGGGGAAAATGAGGTAGGCAGACAGCAGGAAAAGCATGCTTTGGAAAGTTGGACATTTAAGCCCTTGTATTATTGGATGAAGATAAAAATGAGTGAGGCGGTCCTCAGTGCCCCACTGTTTGCCTTCTCTCGCCCAATCGACGGCGTTGCTTCTGTTCCAGGCTCACTGCCATGCTTTATCTCCTGGGCTCTGCTCCTGGGTGACTGAGATGGGTGGCAGTTAGAAGCATCCATGGCCCCATGGGACTCTACACTGCACAGGGATTCTCTGCTCTGAGCTTGGGTGCTGAAGGTTTCTTTCCTGATCGGTGCAGCCTTGTGTGAAAATCCAGTCTATCCTACATCCCACACATTTTGCTTACCTGTGCAACTCGGCCGGGTATTATGTGGCAAGCATTTGTGTGCCTGACTAGAAATACAGAGATGAGCTAAATAGTTTGTGCTCTGGAGGAGCTCAGAATGTGCTGAAGGAGAGGCAGAACAGTGCTGCCAACACAAGGCTTCCAGTGCTGGAGTCAGAAAGCAGATCCACAAGCTGGCTCTGTTCTAGCAACTCTGGCATGGGAGGACTGTGATAAACCGTGCTTTCTACTTACTGCTATGCTTTGGTACATACCCTGAAATTCAAGCGCTGGGAACTTTGTTCCTCAAAGTCACAGTCTTAGGAGGTGTTTGGGTTGTGGATGTGGAGCCCTAAATAGATTAATGCCTTTCTGAGGTGACTAAGTTCCTGCTCTTGGAGGAGTGGTTTAGTTAGGGTGAGAGCAGGTTGTCATATAGCAATTTTGCCCCTGGTGTTCTTTCTCCCACATCTCTTCAGCTGGCCTCTAACAGCTCATAGAGCACCCAGACCCTCACCAGAAGTTGAACAGGTACTGCCACTATGGTTTTGGATTTCCAGGACTGTAAGGCAAGGCAGCTTCTTTCCTTTATGAACATGCAACCTCAGGTATCCTGTTATGATAGAAGACCTTGCACTGAAACACTACATATAGATCTCTTCCATCCATTTATATGCTGATCAATGGATTGACTTCCTTGTGATCTGCCTTCTCTCTAACCTGTGTGTCACTGGTCAGCAGCATGTATAGCCCAGAAGCCAGTTAGAGATTCACAATTCCCAGTCTCACTGACTTTGAATCTGCTTTTAACAAGCTACCCAGCTGATTCATATGCAAGTGAATGTCATGATTTGCTATCACTCAAGGGTGTGGGTAAGCTAAGTGAATGATGGGACAATATAAACATATAAATAGGTGGACATATGCCACTAGTTTCCTTTTGTGCTCCAGGGTTATTCAGATGAGTGATAGTCAATGCCATTAAAGCCATGACATATGATCTGCGGTGCTACTAAGGGAAGTGGTGGTAAGAAGGAAAGGTCTCTGAATCAGGCTTCCATAATGATGCTGATGAGAAAAGAAATAGAAAGTCAGTCCTTGTCCAAAGAAAATAAACCCCTTGGCCTTGCTCATGGACTCTGGCGAGAAGGCTGCCCTTGGACTACAGAAAACAGGCACGCAGAAAGAGAACACGACATATCCGTGCTATATGATGGTCATAATGATAAAGAAATTGCATACGGGAGCGTAATGTTGGGGGACAATGCTGAGCAGGATGTGGAACTGGGAAGATGGAAGCTGGAGCCAGAAAGAAAAAGAATAAAAGGTCTGCCCTAAATTAGCCTAAACCAAAAAGTTAAGTATACATAAATATAAATATATAAGGTAGATCAGATTTAACATTGTATAATTTAATTTAATATTCAATGAGCAATATGGCAAAGAGACAATCATACAGACAGTCTGGCTGGCAGAGTCATAGGGATAGTTGAATGAGTTACTAAACATTTGGATCTACAGTGCACACTGAAATACTCCCAATGAGAACTGAGATGTCCCCCTGGAAGATGAGTTTCTTAAGCAAATTGACGCACTTCTAGAAAACGGAAATTCTTCTCTTGGTGATTATCTTCAAAGAAAAAAAATAAACCTATACATCTCAAAAACCACCACCAACAGCAAAACCACTTTCTTAAACTCTTACTGTAGGGAAGTAGAAGGAACAAAATTGTAGATGAGAAATAACCCAATCATGTGCTGGAAGAGGTTTGTGTCTATAGTCACACACTGCCACGGTCAAACAACACTGTGCTTCATTCAGTGATTAAAGGAAGGCATGGTGAGATGGGACACCCAGGATTTCAGAGTTGTTGACTTGGCATAAAACCAATTTTATTAGCCAAGAATGACAAGACATATTGAACAGAGGTGTCAGAGATGTGAGTGTGCAAAGCAGAAACCAGAGCAGAGAGAGCTGCCAAGCTAATGAAGGCAGTGCCTTGGGCTCCAGAAGAATGCTGTACACTTCCTTTCTGCCCTTGGAGTTCAGCATCAGTGAGAATCAGAAACACTTCCCCAACAAGACAAAGTAATCACATCACAACAACAAGAAAGAGTCTAGCACGTTATGGAACCATTTTATAAGCCATTATATATTTTGTTAAAGGCCCTTAGAGTGGTCAGAGGGTCAATTTTGAATCTTAGTTCATTGGAACTGAAGAAGAGGATTGATTTCTAGAAGAACACAGCCCATTCCAGGGGAAGCCTTGAGAAGGGCTCTATATTAGTCAGGGTTCTCCAAAGAAACAGAACCGGTAGAATGAATATGGATGGAGATTTATCAGCTTAGCTCACAGGATAGAGTCCGAGTAGTCCAACAATGGCTGCACCACACTGGAGAGGCTGAGAATCTGTAGTTGCTCAGTCTACAAGGCTGGATGTCTCAGTAGTCCCAATCTGGCGCTGAAGGTCTGACAAATTCCAAAAGATCAGCTAGTCTTCAGTCTACAGCAGCAAGATGAACTCACCAGTGAGAGAGAAGGCAAGAAGCAAGAAGCCTGGCCTTCTCCTCTGCCTTGGTCTTTTACACCGGCTGCCATCAGAAGGTAACGCCCACATTTAGGGTGTGTCTTCCGGCTTTAGATGATCCAATCAAGAAGATCTCTTTCATTTCAGTTAATACCAGATCCAATCAAGTTGACACCCAGGATTAGCCATCACAGGCTCCAACAGCACACTGTCTGACAGTGAAAGCGGGCACGCGGATTGGAGATGGTGTGTGACACCGCTGGCCATGCCCTTAGCTCCATCTTAGTGGTTTTCTCTTAATCATATACTTGATCAGAAGCCTTTATGGCCAATTGATTTGGTGTTAAATCCCAGCCTCTGAAGTATCAGAATAAGATGATGCATTCTTTCTTTTCTTAGAGATGGTTATTTCTAAGCAAATTAGTCTCCAGAGTCAAGTGTATTATGAAAGGTGTTTTGTTTTGTTTTGTTTTGTTTTGTTTTGTTTTGTTTGAGACAGTGTCTCTCTATGTAGCACCATCTGGCCTCATGGTGTCATTGAGTAGCTGACAAACTCAAGGCAATCCTCCTCCTTCAGTCTCCCAGAGTGCTGGGATTACAAGTATGAGCTACCATGCTTAGTTTGGAAGGTATTTATAAAGCCGTCAAAGATTTACTGATCTCCCCTCATTTTAGAATTGTAAATCTCTAAGAGGAGATGGAGGTGCTTTGGCCAAAACCATTTATTCCAGAGGAAGAAGCTGAGGAAGTAAAGAGGGAAGAATATTTGCCCAAGATCACTCGGTAGGTTTGATAAGCAGCAAAGCATTAAAAATGAATACACGACTCCCAAGTATTAAATAATCTGCCCCAGCATCAAGAAGGGAGCATCATCATGAGTGTACTAGCACCATTACCAACTTAAAAGCAAGTTAATTTAAACACTAATTACAAGCATCTGCCCAGTTTCCAAACACCACACATACACACATTACACACATACACACACACACACACACACACACACATACACACTCGCGCGCGCACCCACATGTGCTCGTACATGCACAGCTTGGCATTCGTCAACCAAACAACCACAGAGGCATAGCCACCTTGCATTTGTAACATGGAAATGGCCTTGTTTCTGAGACTAAAGAGACCATAGGGACCATGTCTGAGCACATGATTAAAACAGGAAGGCATTGTTCCCCAAGCTTTCTATTTTCTATAGTCTTAATTCCAGCGTCACAGATTGGTTCGTGTTGCCAAGTGGCGTCAACAAATACAGAAACGCATTCCCACAGAGTGCTTGGAACCAGAAGTCAAGCCAAAAGTGATTTGATTGCTCCTGACTTACTGGCAAGCAACTATGTCACATGCTTGGATTGGCCACTCACTGAAAGAATGATCAGTTGAAGTGACAGCCTTTGGTTTTTTTCAGAAACTTCAAAAGTGACTCAAACAAGGAAACCATCAGGAATCCTCAGAGTCAGGAAACTGGGAGTCAGTCAGTCTTTGGCCCTCTGTCATAACTTAATGCTGGTGACTCAGAAACGCTAGTGTCAGAGCTGCAAGATAGATGCCTGGAGCCCAGGGAGTCCACAGATGGAAGATGATCTTTGCTGATGTAGTAACATTCTAGTTTAAAAGTTAATTTGAGTAAAAATAATATGGACTTTCTAAGGGGGAGGGTTAGAATTGTTAACTAAGCTCCTGGCAAATTCCTTAGAGGATAGTGGACCCACACGGACTGTGTGGATAGATCTGGTCAATGAACAGACTTCATCCACTAGGCAACTGGGTATATTCTTGAACTGTATGTAATATGTTCATTCAAATATATCTACGAACAGCAAATAATATCAATAAACACCTCCATGCAGAGGTGAGCATCTCCTTGTAAGTGAAAACAGGGTGTTAGTTCTTGGTAGCTTCCTTGTCTGAATTCCCCTCCCTCTGGCCCTCCTTCCCTCTTCTCTTGCCTTCCTTCCTCCCTTCTTCCCTTTCTCCCTTCCTCCTCAGTCACCTTCTTAATTTTTACACAGGTAGGGTACTGTGTATTTCCAACAGGTAAGTGGTGTGCATTTGGAAGCATAGGTAAGTTACATAACCTCTGTGTGCCTCGGCTTCCTCCTCTATACAAACATGAGAAATGTCAGATCTGTGTCACAGGATTTCAGTGAAAAATACAGTTACTAAAATAATTAATGCAAGGTGAGTGATCCTTGGCACATAATGGAACTATTTAAGTGTTGGGCATTATTACTGTTATTTAGAGGAGACATAAAAGGCTAACTTAATAGTCTATATCCTCAAATTTGCCTGTGCTTTTGAATTTGTCATTTCTGCTGGTTCTGTGTTCATTCATCGACTTAACTATGGTCCTTGAGTTCCTTTCTCTTTTAAACAAACACACACTAGTTTCCATTGTGCACAGAAACTTACATTAATCATCATTATACTTCAGTCACATTAGGTCAAGAGGTCTCACAATGGAGGTCTCAATGAGATTGCCTATATATGAGGTCCCAGGGAGGGAGTTAGGGATACCACAAAAAAAAAAAAAAAAAAAAAAAAGAAAACCGGAGTTCCTTGCCTACAAGCAACTGACGGTAGAATGTTTAAAAAAAAAAAAAAAAAAAAAAAAAAAGAATAACGCAGGTCCTTGCCTTCAAGGAACTGACAGTTGAATGGTGACCTGATGACAAACACTGAGATGTGGGCTGAGTAGACTCACAAAGATGCGAGGAACCCCAGAAGAGAGTCTAACTAAGGAGCAGAGTTGTGCTTCTCAGATGCTATGCCACGAAAGGGCAGTGTTGGTGGATGGATTGGCATGTATGAAGAAAGGAAGGCATGGAAGTTCATACCACATTTATAGCTCAGTGAATCTTTGACCATATCCATAAGAGTCATCATCAAAAGATGATAAATGGTGAGAGATGAGAGTCACTGGGTCTGGTGGTGATATCATGATAGCCTTATAAGCCATCAGAGATCAAGGTCATGGTCCTCCACTATAAACCATGGCAGTCTACTGGAGGATTTTGAAGAGGGGAAAGTCTGACCACAGAGCGGAAGACTGGTAAGAACGTTGTGGGTGTGGAGAGGCAGTCTTGACAGGAAGCTGCCTCCAGTGGTCCAGTCTCTAAGCAGTCAGTACTTCTCCATTTTCCTATGACCCTGACTGTGGCTTAGGAACAGAAGACATATAACCAGATGTTCAACTCACTTGGCCTGGCTATGTGAATCAAATACCCAGAGTTCTTGTTATTAAAACGGCCTTCGCAGCTGGAGGGTATCATCAAGCAGCAAGAATCAAACTCTTACGCACCTGAATGCAATCAAGTGGTGCCATAATCTCAAAAAGAGAGGTAGCTGAACTCAGGGCTCATATGAGGTAAAAACTGGTAAAAGAAATAGGGCAAAATGAGGTAAGAGTTTAACCTTGACTCAGAAAACTCATTTCAACTAAAATATAGCCCATCAGCTAGCTATGTTGACTGCAGGTTGTTTGCAAAGGGCGCTTAGCATCTGAGAAGAAAGATCTGTGAAGTTGAAGGTCTTTAGTTCTTGAGCTCCTTAGTCTATGTCTAAATCCAGGATAGTTGAGAAATACCAGCCAAGAGAAGGATAGTCTAGTGTTCTAGGAATTATAAAACCACAGCCTTCTCCCATGTTATCTAGGTTTTACAGTTAGTCGTATAGAGAATACAGTAGACAAAACCCATACTCCTAACATTTTTGTGTTGAACTTAAAACAATCCCTGTATGTCTGGCAATTAAAGTGTTTGTAATGTTTGTTAAGTATCTATAATGTTTAAGAGATCCTGGCATAGTCGACTTTGCAATTAGCCATGTGGTTCTAGTTTAAGTCTCTAATTAAGTGGTTGAGTTCAGACTAAAATTTCAGAGTCCAAAGTTCCAAGAACAGTTGGCTAAGTTTGTAAACAGCAGTGAAAGATTTAAGAGAACTTAAAGGTCGTGATATTTAAAAGCTTTAATTTATTAGATTTATAAGAACTGCTTAGGTACTTGGGAAAGTTTTGCTTGTTAGTTAAGTATTTGAAGTACTTAAAAAGAAAATCGTATATATTACATTTATAAATGCAGTTTAGACTGTTTAAGGGAATTTAATTGCCAAAATTGTAAAGTGCCTCTTAAAAATTTATTAGATTTATAGATAGAATAATAAGATTTGTAGTTTGAACTTAAAAGCTTGAAGAGAAAAAACTTTGTTAGATCAGTGATTGGAATATTCATCTTAGAAATCAAGTAGATGCAAACAGATTTTTACATATACAAAGGCTGGCCTTGAGGAATCCAGCAAAGTCTGACAGTTTTCTGCTAGGACCTTTTCTGCTCTGAGGCAGAGAAAGATGCTTTTTGGTCTCTGGGTTTGAGCTCTGAGGGGAGTGGTTGCTGGGTCACCATGTGAAGCAACCTTACAGTCCTGAGAATGAAGCTGACACACAGTAGAGTTTGAATGTCCTCTGAGTCCAGGATCTAGTCGACCCTATGTAGAGCTTGAATCCCATCTTTATCAGTGGGCAGTTTGTTTCCTTTTATGTTGGTCAGGGTATTCTTTGCTGTGGTCAAATACCCAAGAGACGCAATGGAATGGGAGCTTATTTTGGATCACATTTTCAGAGATTTCAGCCCATGGTCATCTGGATTGATGTTTCTGGATTTGTAGTGAGGCAAACTATCATGGTGGCAGGTGCACGTGTCAGAGACAACTCAGGACAGACAAGAAACAGAAAGACAGAGAGGGGCCTGAGACAAGATACAGCTCCCAAGTATACACCCTCAGTGACCTCCTTCCTTACCTAAGCCCCACTTGCTAGTTTCCAGAGCCTCCCAAAATAGCATCACCACGTAGGAGCCAGACCTTCAACAAGGAACCATTGTGAATATTTCCTATTCAATTGCTAACTCCTGTACTTTTTCTAGCCAGCGCAGTTGAATTTCTACCACTTCGAACTAGAGTTGTCACCAATGCTAAGACCATGGAGGGAAGGTCTCCTATTAATGGCCTCTATGGATTGAATTAGGCTCTGAACTCTGAGAAACAAAGCAAGCTTATTTAGAGGTTTGGTCCTCACATTGTTCCTTCCAGAGAAAAGTCACCATACAATCTTCCCATTTTTCCAAATACACTTAGATGCTTGGCTCTCCTACTCCCTTTTCTTTACAGGGCTTTCATTCATTCCCAAGACCAAAAATCTGGGCAGAATCACGGGGATGAACTAAAGGCTGGGGATTACACCCTTCTTGGCTCCGCTCCCTTTTTCTTTGACCTTGAGTCTGAAGATATAAGAGCAGGAGGAAGAACAGTGAGAGACAACTGTAAGTTGTCCTGTAGTTTTTACATTTAGCTCATTATGTAACTATCGTCCACATTTAAAAAGAAGGAAAAACAGGGCTGGAGAGATGTCTAAGAAGTTATGAGCACTTGTTGCTCTTGCAGAGACCTCAGGTTTGGTTCCCAGTTCCTATATAGTGGCTCACAGCTGCATATAACTCCAGTTCTAGGGTTGCTGATGCCCTCTTCTGGTTCCCATAGGTACTAGGCACACATGTGACACACATACATATATGCAGGCACTCACACCTACATATAAAATACAAATAAATAAATCTTGTTTTAAAAAAAAGAAATGGGGGCTGGAGACATGGCTCAGTGGTTAAGAACACTGTTCTTGCAGAAGACCTGGGTTTGAATCCTAGCACCCACATGGCAGCTAACAACTGTCTGTAACTCCAGTTCCAGGGGATCCGACAGCCTCTTCTGTTCTCCATGGGCATTGTGTGACATGGGTGCACTTACCTACATGCAGGTAATATATGAATAAAATAAAAATAATAAATAAAAATATTTTTAAAAAAGAAAAAAGTTTTCTGGTACAGAGAAAGTTATGATTTTGAGCCTTGACACCAGTGGACAGAGCATTTGCTTAGTATACAGAAGGTCCTGGGTTCCAAGTAAGAAAAATGAAGAATGGAAGCAAGAAGATTTAGGGATTAAAAGAGTTGTTAGAAGAGGAATTTGAGTTGCCACCAGTTGTCCTTTGGGGAGTGCCCTTTAAGCAATGGGATACATAATTTAGAAGTTCATGAAGCTAATTAGAGATGTAGGTTTTAAATGGTTGTTGAGATGGTTATTGAAACCTGGTCACTATGTTTTCCTCCACCTTCACAGTTGAAAGTCTTTCTACTAAGTACTGTCCAGAGTACTGTGTCAGTTAGGGATGCATTTGACAGAGAACCTATCACACAGCATGTGTTAGTTACTTTTCAAGTCACTGTGACAAAAATACCTGACAGAAAAACTTAAGAAAGATGTATTTTGGCTCATGATTACAGAGGGTTCAGTTCATAGTTGCTCAGCCCTGTGGTCTTGGGCAAAACATCTTAGTGATTAACTATATGGTGGATAGGGGTCGAGGAGATGTCTCCATGGGTAAACTGCTTGCTGTGAGGACCTGAGCTTTGATCTCCAGGATCCATAAAAAAGGAAGATGTGTCAGTGTACATCTGTGACCGCAATACTGGGTAGAGACAGGCACATTCTTGGGGCTTATTGCTAGTCAACCTAGTAAAACTGGTGACCTCCAGGCTCAGTGAGATACTGTCTCAAACAAAAAAAAAGGTGGAAAGGGATGGAGGGAAACACCTGGTATCTGCCTCTGGCCTCCACACATACACACACAGATAAGCTCACCCAGGCATCCCTGCGTATATCACACATATACGCATTCACATGCCTGCATACAGACAAAACATATGGTGGAGGACAACTGTTCACATCACGGTGGATAGGATTAGAATACATAAAATGACCAGAAATAATACACCCCAAGGACCTGCCCCCAGTAACATACTTGTAGCTTGACTCCACCTCCTAAACTTCCAGAACTTTCTAAAATAGGACTACCATTTGGGGACCAAGTATTCAAATCACGAGGCTGTGGGGGATATTTCATATTCAGTCTATAACCCAGTGGATCATTATCACCTCGTCAAGTCCTTGGAAGGAGGCAGCTGTTGGTGTTGCATCCATGGCTCAGAGATGCCAGATCTTTGGAATTTCTCCATGGTCCCTAGATAGCTCTGCCTTTCTGGGCACAGAGTCTGCGTTCAAGGAAGGATCAAAGGGTATGTGCAAGTTTTATTGGTTTCTTCTTCCTCTTCTTATCTGAGTTCTGCTTGGCATGGTGTCACATGACTCAGTGACTGTGGAAAGCTGGGGTAGGCAATGAATGGAAGGTGATTTCAGAATCACTGTAGGCAGCTCATGAACTCAGATACCAAATGTTTGGAGTTGAAAGTGCCATGGTCATTATTCCCTGGGCCAGGAACACAAAGTACAGACCTGGCTGATGTGGATGCCTCCATTAGGCTGGTGGCCTAACAACTGTTGACCTCCTGTCATCATGGATTTTCCTCCTTTAATGAAATGTTCTTTGTAGCTTGAGTTCAAACAGTGTTTTACCAAAATCTGCATAAGAAAAAATGTTAGTTGTGTGTCAAATATGGACCTTCTTGTGTGCGCAAGTCTGGATAGTGATGAAAATCTCCAGGCTCTCACCCACAAAATGTCAAGGTGAGAGAATCAGAACTAATGGGGAAAATCAGTGCTTTCAATGACCCTCTGGCAAACCTTTCCCATTTAAGTCCAGTGTGGAATTCCTTCAGGGAATGTGTAGGTAGGAAAAACACCCAGCCGTGAAGGGCATGTTTGGGCAAGGTGATGCTTGTAGCTGAAAAGCTGGACAGGTTTGAATTTTCCAGATGTTTCCCACTCTGTCTGGCCTTACTTGAACCAGAGCACTATTGCTCCCAAAATACCAAAATTGAAGCAATGAAGTCTCTTATCACAGCCAAAAGAGAATAAAGAAAGAAACAACCCCAACGAGCCAAGAAATGAACCCTTCTGTGGTTTCTTTTCTTGGGTTTCCGTTTTTAACAGGCCAGGTCAATGCAGAACACTTGATATAAATGGTAAATCTATGTCTATCTTTGAGGAACACATAAAATCCAATCAGGCTTTGGTTTTATTTTCAAACAGTTGTGGTTTGGAGAAGTACAGCAGAAATTTTGTTTTATTGCTGAACTCAAAGAAAAACACAATATTCCACTAATTCTAAACCAGAAGCTGGGTTTGTGAAATGGGTCAGTGGATAAAAGCGCCTGCCATGCAATCTTAGTGTCTTGAGTTCAATCCCCAGAACCCTTATAAAGGTGGCAGGAGAGAACTGACTGAGTTCTTAAAGTTGTCCTCTGACAGCTACATGTGTATTGTGTCATGCATGTGCTCCATCTCACATTATATATACACACATAACAATAATAATTATAACTAAAACTTTTAAGTAAAAAAATAGAAATTAATTTTTTATATTGAGGAGGAAGCATAAAAGTTTACATCATGTTAATTAGTAGAGGCGATGAACATTACCATTGAAATCTACCCGATGACTTTATAGACATACACAGGTGCCAAGGATCTGAGTGCAACTGATTATAACTAGTAATAATCAGATATATACAGATTAGAGACACATGCGCCAACATCTCAGTGTCAGTAGGAAAAACAATGAGTCTGTAAGAAATAGTATATTTTAGAATGAAATGGAGATCTCTTTTGAGGGTTAAAAACTCATTCAATTTTACGTCTTACAGGGCTTATACTGAGTTCAATATTGTATAATTGTATTGATTCAAAAGCAAACCTAGAAATTTTATAGCCACTTTTGAAGGAGCTGTATCTTTGCTCTGGAAACTGTTACTGAGCATGTTAAAGCTGTAATGATATGCTTCTTCTAAAAAATATTTTAAAATGTAGGAAAAAAATAGAAATTATATGCTGTTCCTATCACGCACTACTCATCAAATACTGGTGATTAAAGAGGGCCTGTCACTACCTGAACTTCATGATTTATGTCTTCATTTCCAAAATTATTTCTAGTTTTGTTTTGTTTTATTTATTTCCCAGTAGGACGTTTAGGTGTATATCAGTGTTAGATGCATCTCTCTTTAAGCAGCAATGAATGTCCTTCCCAGAACCTGATTCATAGAGCAGACATTTAGAAATCAAACATTCTTCCACTAGTCTTTAGCATGCATTTGCAAATTCTTTGTCTTAATATCTGATTGATGTTCAGTCAGCAAGGGCTCCTAATGCTCTAAGCAGAAGATACCCTCAGCCTCCAACTTCTGGGTCAAACCATTAATATTTCATAGGATCTGAACACGCTCTAGGAGCTTATTAACCTATATAATGAGATGGAGAATTTTATTCACTAAGATTCCAGGGCCTGTTCCCTATGAGATTAATGGCAGTCACCAACTTCCCCGGGGGTCTGTGTGAAGCATGGGATCATGGGCTGGGAGTAGAGTGCGTGAGAGGAATGGCTATATGGGGAAGAAGGAAGGACAGATGCATGGTAGATCAGGAATGATGGGGAGGAAGACACAGGAACACACACATAGAAGCTGATGGAGAAAATACACAAAGAAAAGTGGGTAAGGGACAGAGCAGGTATTGCGGAGTCTTTTGGCCAGAGGATATATTACTGGGAACTTTAGGATAGTTCACTATGTAATATGTTATTCCAAGAAGACAAAGGTAAGAATTTCCAGGGTAAAGTGCATTATCAGTAAGCTTTTATACCACACATTGGGACTCCCGACTTGTTCATCTTACATCACTCCAATTTTGTACCCTTTAACCTACATCCCCTCATTTCTCCTTCTTCTGGATCTTGCTTGTCACCACCATATGCTGTTTCTAGAAATCTGACTTTTTTAAAAATCCACATGTAAGGGAGATCACAAACCATTTGTCTTCCTGTGTTTGGTTATTAGAAAATTGCAAAGATAGTAATAATTTCTTATCTTTATCATAAAAAAAGGTTTAAAAAGTTAAAAATTCAACATCAGATGTCTATATTCACAGTGGTTCAAATAATGAAGAAAATGGGATAATCTTACAATAACTTTTTAAAATAAATTATTGAGCCTGCATGATATGGGTGCACTTACCTACATGCAAGCAATACATGCACACACATAAAATAAAAATAATAACAAAAATTTTAAAGAATTTATTGAGAATTTCATACATGCAGAAAAGGTGTTTTGATCACATCCATGCCCACTCCCTCCCCTCCAATTCCTCCCATATCTCCCCATCACTTTTTTCTGATAACTTCATGTACTCTTTCCTCTTCTTTGATTTTTTTTTTTAATGGGGCTTTTCGCTGAATGGAGTATGTTGCTAAGAGGCCCAAGGACATTGTAAGTTTTAGCCAAGGAGCTGGTTATTTTTCTTTGGGGTCTTTTTACCCTAACTGTCTAGCCAATTCCTACCTCCTATTCTTATCATACCATCCTCTGAAGTGGTTACCCAAATTGCCAGTAGGGAATCAGGACACAGACCGCTCTGGCTTCTTCCATGCGGAACAGGGGCGCAGAGTGAGGCAACTGGAGTACCCCTTCAGTGGGTCTATCTAAAAGACTCCCAAGTTGCATAACTCTTATCTCTAGGGGGAAAAGAAAGTCCTTGAATTGTGAATAGGAGATGTGAAGGAGAAGTAAAGGCAAGAGTAATTAGCATTACAAGTTCTAGACAGGGGACTAGAAAAATGTCAGAGCAGGGCAATTTTCAAATGTTCATGGGAGAGTCCATTGGAATTTCTTGACAAGGGCTTCCAAAAGCATCCCTCTATTGGGTTCCTTCTTGTTTTTCTTTTGTCTTCCAAGACTAGACTCTAGAGTGATGGGGTCAGGATTTGCTTTCAGGTATTTTGATAGCTGCTGGGTGGTTAGAATCAGTGTCAGTGCCCTCTCAAAGGCTTCACCACGTGGAGGCAGGATTTGGGAGCTCTCAGGCAGCCCTCTGTGTTCTCAGACCCTATGCCAGAGGGAGGCCAGAGGGAGGCCAGAACTCGGCACTCCCTGGCAGTCTGCTGAGATCAGAGCCACTACACTGATGGAGGTTGGAACCCATCTTCCATCTTTCAATAATTTTAAGGATGGACTTTTACTAAGAATTAAAGAAATGGGATTGGGAGGAAAACCTGAGGGATTTCATTGTTACTGGTGATAGTATAATTCTTAAGATGAGGGGGAGTGTGCAAGCTTATTATAAATAAGTAAATAAGTCACTTTTTATAAAAGGATTTATTCTTCACCACAACTTGTGGGATTGACTGCGTGTTCTGGGAAGGATATCAATTAGGCAGAGACCAGCCCAAGGTTGCTGGGATATATTTGGGGTTTTCTTAGGATTCAAGACTCTTTTTCCTACCACACTTGTTCTTTTGTTTCCAAATGTTTCCTTAAAGTGGAACATTCCCTAGTGAGTTGTGGTGTCCTGGACAGTGTGTGCATAACATCTTGAACATGGACCCCAAAAGCCTGATCTCCAGTCCCAGCTTCACCACTCACTTGTAATTCATTCCAGCTTTCTTACCCCTAAAGCTGTAGCACAAGATTGGGAGAAAGAAATGAAATGTCTGCAAATGGTCCATCCACTGTGTCTGGCCCATAATGAGTTTAATGGATCTTGCATCTGGATCAGTGGAGAATACCTAAATTATACCATCAGACTATTTTTACCCTCATCTGCCCATATGGGGTAGAAGAAAAGAGTCATTTCTATTACTGGGATAATTTTCTAATCAAGACCTACCTCTGGGATCATCAATAAAAAATCTAAATTAGTATCAAAAGACTCATTATCTCCCCTCTTAAAAAATATAAAATTGGTTAAATATTGCTGGATTTTATACCAACAGGAAAGTGAGTGGTAAAATTAAGGGATAAAATCTTCATGATTTCTGCTCCACACAAATGCCTCCAGAAAATCTACTGTGTGGTAACCTTTTTTCCATTAATCAGGCCAAAGGCAACACTTAAACCCTGAGCCACTGAAATGGCAAGAGTGAGGTGCTAGATGCATGTTATCCATCCCGCAGTTGTACTAAAGAGCAGATGGCATCTAGCTTGTGGGATTGAGCACGCAGAGAGATAGAACAAAATGGGCATGTGGCTGCATCTTGAATTCAGTTCATACAGCAGGGCATGTACCTGCTTTCACAGCCCAGAGTCCTTGTGAAAATACCAATTTCTATGGAGATATCCCCCATCACTGTTCCGTATTCTTCAGCTCAGCATCTCTGCCATGCCTAAGAAGCATCAGAATGGAATCAAGATACAGTCTTTACAGTGAATGCCAAAAAGGTATCCCAAAGGGCCGTCTGTGCCTTGGTCTTCATCCAAAGCAACAGCATCTCACTGCTAATTAAAGCTGCATAACACTCCAGGGTTTCTACCAGGGAGAGAGGCAACTCAAACCTTTTCCAGTGTCATTTCTTAAATGGATGGTGATTCTGAAAATAACCTTGGGCACTCAAAATGCACTGTTGAGCAAAGGAAGTGCAGGGAAGGACATTTTCTCTAATCCCCATGGCTCTCAACCCACAGATTGTAAACTAGGCACTGTCCTTGATTGAGCCAGAGACCTGTGTCCCACCTTTACATTTTACAGTTTGGGAAAACTGAAACCCAAACCATGGATAAAATCATACTACATTAGAATAAAACTGAAGTCTTCTGCTTGTCACATGGGTGTTTCTCCACCTCTGGTTTAATGGGACTATGTGGGCCCTTATAACGACAGAGGCACACAAATAAATGGTTTTGATCAAAACCACCTGAAATTTTCACTGGGAAAAGATACTGGAGCTACAATATATAGCACTTCTAAAAATGGCCATCCTCAAAAGTTCTGAGACTAAATTGTATGTGTATACATTGAAAAGGGGGCAAAAGACTGTGTTCTTAGATATTAAGGGAACCCAGGGACCTCTGAGTGTCCCAAATGGGTGGTATAGGGTTCATGGTTTCAGACAGAACTCATCATGACTCCCCTCTCTCAGTAGAAAGAGTATTCCTGGCAAGCAGTTACCCACAGACACAAACCCCACCCGGGCCATTTCTGGGTAATTGTCAAATAGGAGATGAGGGCTGGCAAATGCCAGGAGCTTGTGCTTCTCCTCCAGGGTCGATGGCCAGCATTAATATGGAAATGGATGCATCTCTGAGGCACTTTTAAAGTTGTCAGATCTGTTCTCATGTGACAAAGTTTGCATGTCTCTGTGCTGTTGTGCGGTGCTCCCCTGATTTTAAAATCTGTGCTTACCTGATGTATTGTAATTATGGGATCAAAAATGACAGGACGATGCTATTCCGAAGTTAAAATGAATGATAATAATACCTTAGGTTTAGATAGTGTCTTTCTTCTAAAAAAAAAAGTGAAAGAGCTTTTGCATATATTATCTCATGTATCCTCTAAATACCCCTGTGGGGTATTATTAACCCTATTTTACAGATGGAGACCTGAACAGGTAGGTTACCTGGCCTATCTCAGGTTAGCATTATCACCTGGTCCCTGAACCTCCCCAGCAGGAAGCATTGCAGGAGCATCTTCCTGCTGAACATAAGAGCAATTAACATGCAGCTGGAGCCTGGATTGCTTCCCACCTCCATCTGTGGGTACCACTATGCCTGTCTCATCCCTGCTCCCAGATCTCTGATAGAACCATCATTTGTTTCCTTCTTTCTCCACCACATTTTACTTCCTTTCTCTTCTTCACCCCAAACACATTCGAGGTTATAACTACCAGCTTGCCCTCTTAGAATCTGCTGAATTAAAGATGACTAAATGGCTCCTCCAGACTTTCAGGAGCTCCCAGGCTGGTACGAGAGGCAGTGAGGCAGCCCTGTTGTCATCACAGGGTCACAGGGTGAGGTTCCTATGCTCTAGGAATCTCCCAGAGAAGGAGGTGGAGCCATACTGGATGGAACAGAGGACTGATCAGGAGGCGCCCGTAAAGAGAAGCACCCTGTGTTAATCCTGCCCGGGTACTTCCCATACCCACCTAGTGACGCATATATACAGTAAAAGATCAAGATTTATACTGTAAGTCAGGTTAACAAGCAGCTAGGGAAGGAGTCCTCTGTTCTTTCTTGGAATGTATTACTGGAAGGTAGGGTTTGAATTCAAATTCTGACTTCCTTACATTCTCAGCTGCGCTATGGGGAGAGTGAGACCCATCTCAGTCTAGAGCCCTTAACCTGCTTAAGAAGTAATTTATTTATATTGCCATTTATTTTTTAAAATATTTTATTTTTATTTTATGTATGCGAGTGTATTGTCTGTATGTATGTAAGTGCACCCATGTTGTGCAATGCCCACAGAGATCAGAAGAAGGCATCGGATCCCCTGGGAGTGGAGTTCCAGAGGGTTGTTAGCTGTCATGTGGGTGTTGGGAATCGCTCCAGGGTCCTCTGTAAGCAGCAAGTGCTCTAGTCCCACCCCCTCTTTTGTTTATTTTCCTTTTTTCATCCTTAGCTCTGACTACTCCTGTGGGGGCTTCCTGGGGACTGTGTGGACACCCAGTCCACATGTACAAGCTCTACCCAAACACCCCATAGATAGCTTCCGTACAGTTTACAGGGCACCTACTGGGGCATGATGGGTCTTAGGAGGTTGGAGCATGAGAACAGGCCCTCAAGTGTTGAAAGTAGGTAGGGAGTCTGGAGACTGGTTACCAGCAGTATGTTCTAGAAAGCAGTGGGTTATATGTGGCACACCCCTTAGCCTCTTGAATTTATCAGCCCACGTACAGGATATAGTTAAAGGGAGATAAGAGGGTGCCTCAGCCAGGGACTGTCTTCCTACCGGGATCAAAGAACTGTGGTACTGTAGAGAAGGAAACCCAACATATGTTGCTAACAGATGAAATATCTTTGAAGATGTTCACTTCAGCACTAGAGGCCATGAAAAATAGGTTTATCCAGAAGGCTATCCTAATACATAGCAGATCGAAACTCGCAATTATTTATACCAGAACCCTCTCATCATATTGAGTCTTTCCCCAATGCCCCACACAAATGGGCAATCCTAACAAATACCTCCATACTCTAAACAGTTCTCATCTTCTCATAGCCACAGTGTGTCGTACCATCATCTCTTGCCCAGAATTTTACAAAAGTGCCCTGAGGCTATCCTAATACATAGCAGATCGAAACTCGCAATTATTTATACCAGAACCCTCTCATCATATTGAGTCTTTCCCCAATGCCCCACACAAATGGGCAATCCTAACAAATACCTCCATACTCTAAACAGTTCTCATCTTCTCATAGCCACAGTGTGTCGTACCATCATCTCTTGCCCAGAATTTTACAAAAGTGCCCTGATTATTTCCCTACCTCCACCCTCATTTCCACTCTTTGATATATATATATTCATGGTAAAACAGCCTGAATAAGTCTCTTGAAACCCAAGTCAGCAGATGGAGTTATCTGCCTAATAGCCTCCAATGGTTTTCCAATGAGGTCAATGACAAAGCTAAATTCTGTACTCCCTCACACACATCAGTGCCTACTATTTCTCCCCAGTCACCTCACTTCTGCCTCATTAGCCTCCTGATTGTTCCTTGTAGCCACAATACATATCTTCATCCTAGGGGCCCTGGGGTGCTATTCCTCCTACTGCCTCACTTCCTTTAGTCTTCATTTAAAATCACTTTTTTATATAGTCATATTCCTGTCACTAGAGACCCTTAGACCTACTGTGTGTTCTATGGCACTTTAAGTCAACCAGAAATCGTCATAAACCCTATTTGGTTTTACATGCTTCTCACCACATACAAACCAGAATGTAAGTTCCGTGAGGGTAGGCACCAGGGCCTAGAAGCATGTGATTCTACAGACTCACAGAATAAAATAGTCTATGTGATCACCAGATCCTGAAAATTGGTTCTGAAATTATTTGATTTCATTTAATATTGTTTGAAAAATTTAGGTGCTTAAGTTAAAGTGGAAGTTTTAGGAAGATGTGTCTTAGTGTCAGGTGGCAAGTTACCTTGAATCTCCAGATTGAAAGCAGTTGTCAGTAAACATTTCTTTATAGAGGAAAGAGTTACATCCACATTAATGTGGATCTTCCCATCTTATCTATCATTCTGGTCCCAACTGCATTTCAGTCTCTGTTCTTTTGGGCAATGTATTAGGTCAGCTAAAGTGACTGACCTGTTTTCAACTGACTTACGGGTATAGTGAGCTTCCTCAAGGTAGCATGTAACTTTCATGTTCTCCTTTGCTCCTGGCCTTGTCTATAATTATATTGTATGCTCTTGATTATTTGTTTCATTTATTATTTATTTATTTATTTATTAGTCTTTTGAGACAGGGTCTCCCTGTAGCCCCAGCTATCTTGGAACTCAGTATGTAGACCAGCAAAAACTTTATCGAGAATTTCATACATACATATAAGGTATTTTAATCAAATCCATGCCCACTCCCTGCCCTCCAATATTCCCCTCTCTGAAGAGGTAACCCTAAAATCTTTTAAGGATTAGATACAAACTCCCAAATACTTTTGACATTTTGACATTTATGGCCTTTGTGTGTTGCTAACAGGCCCAAAGACATTTTGACTTTTAGCCCAGAAACTGGCTACATTTCTTTGGGGTCTTTTTACCCTAACTGCCTAGCCAATTCCTACCTCCTATTCTTGTCATGCCATCCTCTGAAGGGGTTACCCAAATTGCCAATAGGGTATAGGGATGCCGACTACTCTGGCTTCTTCATGCTGAACAGGAATGCAGGGTGAGGCAATTGGAGTACCCTTTCAGTGGGTCTATCTGAAAGACTCCCAAATTGTATAACTCTTGTCTCTAAGGGGAAAAGAAAGTCCTTGAATCATGAATAGGAGATGTGAAGGAGAAGTAAAGGCAAGAGTAATTAGCATTACAAGTTCTAGACAGGGAACTAGAAAATTCAGAACAGGATAATTTTCAAATGTTCATATGAGAGTCCATTGGAGTTTCTTGACAAGGGCTTCCAAAATCATCTCCCTATTGGGTTCTTCCTCATTTTCTTTTGTCGTCCAAGGCTGGACTAGTTGGCTGGGAAGAGTGTCTTGATACTCAGGTGACGGGCCAATGACCCTGCTTGGCACCCCTTTAATGAATGAGCACAACTGTCAACAAGCCCAATTGTGACTATGTTTAGTGATCAGACTCAGCAGAAGTCATGATGATGGTAGTTATTTCATGCAGAAGGGACTGCTGTATAGCATTATCTTATTAAAAGGATCTGGAATTTAAAAGGATTTGGTGCTAGAAGCCACGTATGAGGGAGAACATACATCTGTTTTTCTGAGTCTGTGTTGCTTCACTTAGAATAACACTTTCTAGATCCATCCATTTACCTGCAAATTTCATTATTTCATCTTTCTTGATTGCTGAATAGAACTCTATTGTATAAATATACCACATATTTGTTAACCTCTCATCAGTTGAGGGACACTTAAGTTGCTTCCATCTCTTAGCTATAGTGAAAAGAGCAACAACAAACATGGTTGTACAGTATCTCTGCGATAGGATGAGTCCTTTGGGTATATGCCAAGGAATGGTATAACTGGATCGTATGGTATAATTTGTTCTCTTGATCTTAGCCACTCTGACTGAGGGAAGATGAAATCTTAAAGTGGTTTTGATTTGTATTTCCATAATGAAATAGAATGTTGAATACTTTTTAGGGGTT
>NW_008360326.1:8100672-8139097 GCF_000622305.1 Nannospalax galili | reverse complement strand
AGATCTAGTTTTGCCAGCACCATTTGTTGAAGATGCTGTCTTTCCTCCATTGTGTGTTCTTGGCACTTTGCCAAATATCAGGTGGCTGAAATTGCATGTACTCAGGTTTGGATCTTCAATGATGTTCCATTGATCTATATGACTGTTTTTGTATCAGTACCATGCTGTTTTTATGACTATGGCTTGTAGTATGCTTTGAGATCTGGTATAGTAATCCCCCCAGGTTGCTCTTTGTGCTCAGGGTTGCTTTGGCTATCCGGGGTCTTTTGTGCCTCCATATGAATTTAAGGATGACTTTTTCTAATTCTGTGAAGTATGACATAAGGATTTTGACTGGGATTGCATTAAATCTATATATTGCTTTTGGTAGGATGGTCATTTTAACAATATTAATTATTCCAATCCATGACCCACTTGTTGATTGCTGACCTTAATTACTGAGCAACTAATTTTTTTGCAGCAATTGTGAATGGGAATATTTCCCTGTATTCTTTCTCCAATTGCTTGTTATTGGTATATAGAAATGTTACTGATTTCTGTAGATTGATTTTATAACCTGCCACTATAATGAAGGTGTTGATCAGTTCTAAGAGTTTTCTGGGGGAATTTTTGGGATATCTTAGGTATAGTATCATATCATCTGTAGAAAGCGATAGTTTGACCTCTTCTTTTCCAATTAGTACTCCTTTAATTTCCTTCTCCCCTTTTATTGCCCTAGCAAGAGTTTCAAGCACTACATTGAAAAGGAGTGGAGATAGTGGACATCCTTGTCTGGGTCCTGATTTTTATGGGAATGCTTCCAGTTTTTCCTCTGTTTAGAATGGTGTTGGCTGTGGGTTTGTTGTATATAGTTTTAATTATGTTGAGGTATGTTCCCTCCAGTCCAATTCCCTGTAGGATTTTGAACATAAATGCATGTTGAATTTTGTCAAAGGCCTTCTCTGCATCTATTGAAATGACCATGTGGTTCTTGTCATTGAGCCCATTTATGTGATTTATGACATTTATTGACTTACGTATATTGAACCATCCCTGCATTTCTGGGATAAAGCCTACTTCATCATGGTGAATGATCTTTTTGATGTGTATCTGTCTGCAGTTTGCAAATATTTGGTTGAGAATTTTTGCATCTATGTTCATTAAGGATACGGGTTTATAGTTTTCTTTTTAGGTTGTGTCTTTACCTGGTTTCTTGATTATTTCTTATTTCTAAATGCTTTTTAATTATGACTTCTTAATATAAATAATTCCCATTATCCATGACTACAGGAAAAAAGATTGTTGAAAACAAATCTTAGCTCAGCAAATTTCCAACTCCTTGAAGATGAAGAGCTGTATTTGCATTTGTCTTTCTTTAAAATGTTTTTATTTATTATTTTTATTTTATGTGTATGAGTATATTGTCTGCATGTGTGTAAGTACACCTGTGTCATGCAGTGCCCTCAGAGGTCAGAAGAGGGCATTGGATTCCCTTGAGCTGGAGTTATGAATGGTTGTTAGCTGCCATGTTGGTGCTGGGAATCAAAACTAGGTCCTCTGCAAAAGCAGTCAGTGCTCTTAACTGCTGAGCCATCTTTCCAAACCCTGCACTTATCTTTAACTCTCACTGACACACCATTCTCCACTGGTCCTTCTCCCAACATCACACAAAATAAGTCATGGGTATGTGAACACTTAAAGTCCCATGAAAAGAAAACTGCCTTTTATTGCTTGATACTTCAGGGGAGGCTTGTCACCAAAGCAGTGAGAGAAGATCACAGATCCCTTTAAGCTCAGGCCTTCTAGGATTTGTAGAAAGCCTTCATTATTATCATTACCATGGCTTGCAGAACTTGGAAATGCAGGCTACCCACTTCCTCATGATACACATGCACTACCATGGAAAACTGTGACAACAGATAAAAGGGGGAGATGTCAGCATCCATGGCCCACTGCTCAGTGATTTGGTTTGTGTCTTTTCATCTTATCTAATTTTTCCCAATTTGAATGTTTTTAAACTTTTCATTTATGGAAATAAATTAGTCTCCTTTTATAGGATATAAACAGAGAATCAAAACAAGGGAGATCACATATAATGTCCGTATTTAGAGATTGCCACTGTTAATACTTTAGCAGACGTCCTCCACAACTGTATCTAAACATGTATTCAGGTATGGATTTTATAGGCTTCGTATTTTATTTCTATCAAAATGCTGTAAGAGAATATACAAAACCACTTTCATCATTTAATAAGTCCTGTCATTAAGTATTTTCATTTCCTCAGAATCTTTGTAGCTACATATTCTTTCATTATATGGATATACAATTTTTTTTTCTTATTTGTTTGTTTTGAGACAGTGTCTCATTGTGTAGCTCTGGTAGGCTTGGAATTCACTATATTGATCAGGCTGGGCTTAAGACTTGGTAGCCAAGCCTCCTGCCTCTGCTTCCTGAGTGCTGAGATTACAGATGTGCCATCATGCCTGGTTCAAATATACACTTCCAGTCCCCATTACTGGGCATGCTTATTGTTTCCTTCTTTTTTTATTTTTATTTTTAAAGTGAACATCTACGCAAGAAAGTATTTTTTCTTTTGCTTTTTTAGGTCTTGAGATACTCTTTCTGTGCAGCTCTGACTGGCCTATAAAACTCATTTTGTAAGCCAAGCTAGCCTTGGACTTGGGATCCTCCTGCTGTTGTCTTCCTCATTCTTGAATTACAGGCACACAGCAACACCTGGCTTAAGAAAGTCTTTTTCAACATTCGTAAAATTTGTGGATGTGGAATAACTGAGGCATGAGATGCTAAGTAATGTTATTGGAATGTTGCTCTTTTGTTTAGCATTTTTCATAAAATCTTGATGGCTCCTATTATATCTTAGAGCTTTTCCCCCACAACCAGAGCGCTCATTCTTCGTGTATCTTTGCCATTTATCATGCAAATAGAACATCATTTTTAATCATAGCTTTGTTTTGATGGATGCTTTGGTTGTTCAACACACAAGTGTGGCTGAATCCCCATCTTCATCAACTTCTACCACTCTCGGTACCCTGACATATATTTGTGCTAACTCACATATGGGGAATTCAAAGCTTCCTACTGAATGCAACATCTTTGTGTGAAGTACTCAGCTGTGCTCATCTTCCAAGACACCCGTGTCACTATCAACACTGGTGTGGCCCTGTAGCCATGATTCCCAGGGGTTAACTCTTAGCTCACAGTGTGGATAATCTACCAAACCTCATGCAAGCATAATTATGTGACTATTCTGATTTTGATTGTTCTCCCTTTGCTCCCTTATACAAGCCAACAAGAAGCTCATGCAAGGAAACCTGAAATAAGAGGATTCCTTCTAAACTCCTTAGGGAAAAGGAGGAGAAAAACCAGTTAGAACCCACCTGCCTGTACCTGCATGCAGGTGAGATGCTTAGACTGATATATATGGTGTCATTTTCTGGCCCATTAAAAATCCTGTCACCTCTGGAATGAAATGCTACAGTGATTTACCAGCAGATGACATAACATCGCTCTATCATTTAGAAAGAGAAATGAGAAATGCGAGTATTGAACCGAACATATTTTTAAGTTTATCACCTTAAAAAATAAGATATTCCATGCAGGAGAAAAACCTGTGAATTTATTCTCACCGATCAAGTTCTTCATCTAAATCATTTTGATTTAAATGACACACTAAGCTTTGGGGGAATAAACAAGAGAATGAGAAAAGAGATTTTAACAACAGAGCCGAGAGAAAGCGTGGCAACAAATTGCAAGCTCTTTGAGGAAGGTTTTCAAGGCCATTTAAGCCATCTAAATTTTTTTCTATTCTGAAGACTTCATTCACCTCTAGGCTGAGCCACAATAAGATGACATCAAAACAATTTTTTTTTTCTATTTCACGTAAGCTGTGCTACACAGTCTAGGTGTCACAATGCCTCAGAAACACGAGCTCTTTACCTGTGGCCCATCGACCAAGTTAAAGTGAACTGCACATCATGAACCTTTGTTTCAAAATCTCTAGGTGGTTATACAGATGTGACCTAAGCAAAAAAGAATGCAAGTAGACTCTGAAAGGTCTGTTTTCTCATCATAAAAGAGTTCCTTTGTATTTTTGTCAAAATGAATCAGAAGCATTATTTTAAAGAAGAAACAAAATGAAAACTTATGAAGAACATCTATCAATGTCTGTGAATGGAGTAAATATTTACCCAGAAGCCATTTGTAGAACTGAAGATTTTCATGATCAGAAAATGTAGCTATATTTTGTCATCTCTACAGATGTTCCAATTTGGGTTCAAATTAGGTTTTTATACTTGAGATGAATTCTTTCTGCAACACTGAAATATTTTGAAGTCACTACTAATGACTGTGTTGTCTGAAGGATGTATGAAGTTTCTAGAACAAATCTATAAGAATATGATAGTCGAAGATTGTTTAGGTGAAAAGACAGAACAAGATCATCCTGTGTCACTGCATAAAAATATGGAGGTAAAAAGTTAAAGTCCCTAGAATTCCTGTAACACAGTGAACATGTCGCAGATGTCCCCACCCTTCCACAGACATATGCCTGCTGAGGATGTGGCTTTGGAGGCTACGTCTGTATTAGGTGACCTTGCTCTCTTGGCTCTGAATAATCATACCAGGGACCACATGTCTCAGATTTCCTTTCTCAAAAATACAGAGAAAGAAACTAGTCAGATGGCTGGGGACAAAGTGTGGAGCTGGCTATAAGTTCAGAGCTAGCCCAGAGGCCAGTCTGTTACTGGATTCTGTCAGATGAATTCTACCTATGAAAACAGGACAGAAGCAGATGTTCAAGGAGAAGAAGAGATAAAAGACTGGAAAGACTGATAGAGAAAAAATATCTCATGACATTCCAGATTCTGAAGGTCTAGACCTGTAGTAGCTGAGACACCCTGTATCACTGTGTTAACCCATGCTTGTCCTTGCCTGTCCTGTAAGCTCTTTCCAACAGTCTTTCTATTCCTTGAAATCAACACTCCTAAAGAAACCAATGACAGGGCTGGGGAAATGGCTCAGTGGGTTAAGTGCTTATTGCACAAGCATGAGTACTGAATTCAGAGCCCCAAACACCCACATAAAAAGCCTGGCATGGCTGTGAACACCTGTAATCTCAGGGCTCAGAATTGGAGGCCGGAGTAACATTAGGGCTCGCCCCAAACCAGCCAGCCTAGCTGAAAAATGGGAAACTCCAAGTTCAGAGAGGGACCTAATCTCTAAAAATAAGATAGTGATAAAGGAAAACATACCATTTTGATTTCTGACCTCTGCACTCTCACACACTTGCACTCACATGTGCACAGACACACATATACCAGACATGACACAACATAGTACAACATACACAAATATACTCGGAAATTTAAAATTTAGAAGGGAAAAAATGCCAGTGACTCCTTGTTCCTTCCTGCCTTCCCTTGTATTTCAGATAATAAATCTGGACATCCAGATGTAAGTTAACGTGGCAGACTGCCTTTAACAATCGAAGTGAACTGAACATCCGCAGAATCATGCAAGTGTTCTCATATGTTCTAGCATCCTCCATTGCTGTTATAAATCGCCCATTGGCATTATTTTTTTTTACTGCTCCTTGTTTATTACTTCATCTATAATTTTTTACTATAGAGCCACATTTACGGTTTGGAAAACAAAAATAATTTCCAAATTTCATCCAAACACAACTGTAGCTTCCATCAATTGCTCCCAAATTCTGCCAGTAATCATTTGGTCTACACAAGATATTCAGGGAAAATGACTCTATAATAAAAGCTGCCCACCTTCGGCAAGCTTTCAACCTTCCTCAAACCTTAACTTTTCCATCCATAAACTGGATCCACAAACCTTTCTTTGAAATCTCCAGACTAGAAATATTTCAGATTTCAGAATTTTAAGATTTTTAGATGACTCATATGGTTGGAAAATCTGCACTGCAAATACCCTGTAATTCTATCATGTCTGAAATGAAATATTCGGGTGGTAGTGGTAGTTGAGATAAATATGGTAAGTAGAAGTCACATCAGTTGAAGTCAGTTTTTATTAAATAAGTTCACCATGGGTCCAGTAAAACCATTTTGGTTTTGGCTAAATCTTGTGACCTGTGATTGTTACTTCTTGCCTGTGTATGTGTATGCTAAGGTGCACATGAGGAGGCCAGAGGTCAGCATCATGTGTTCAATTCCATCAACTGTTTTCCACCTTGTTTCTTGAGACAGGGTCTCTCACTGAACCTGGCACTTACAGATTCAGCTAGACTATTGGGCCAGGGAGAACTGGGAATCCTCTTCTCTCTGCCTATTCAGTTCTAGGATTGCAGGGACATGCAGCTGGGCCAGTTTTTCCACATGGTTCTAGAGATCCAAACTCAGGTACTCATACTTGTACTGCTGTGAGCACTCTACTGTCCTTTCCCCAGCCTGAGATACTTACATGTTAAGGGTGTTATGAAGATAAAATGTGGCTGTGCCTGTAGAGTAGTAAGAAAAGACTTTTGGCCTCTGCCCTTCCCTTGTCTCAGATGCACATTCAACCATGACCTTGGCACCTGGCCTGCATCTGTTTTGCTATCTTTTAGTCCTGAGCGTTTCATACTATCCCCTCTTCTTTCCTTCCAAACTTGAGTGACAGATTGTATTAGTTATTTTTCTGTTGCAGTGATAAAACACCGTGACCAAGGAAGCCTATGAAGAAGAGTTTGTTTGAACTTATAGTTCTAGGTTCCAGAGGGATTAGAGTCCATCATGGCAGGGAGACATGGTGAGGTGGCCAGAGCAGGAGCAGAGAGCTAAGCCCTCACATCTTCAAGCAGGCATGAGATGCAGAGCAGTATGGGAAATCCAGCAACGCTTAAGAACTCTCAGAGATAGCCCCCATTGATGCACTTCCTGCAGCAAGGCCACACCTCCTAAAACTTCCCCAAACAATGTCATCAACTGGGGACAAGATGTCTAAATTCTTGGAGCCTATGGGGGTAATTCTCATTCAATCACCACAAAGATACAGGCCATGCTGCTAGTGTGAGGGGGCTTCAGAGGCAGCTTCTTAACCAGGAACGCTGCTGCTCAGTAGGTAGGTGGCAGATTGTCCACTACCACAACTACTTTTGTTCCTACTGCTAGGGCTCTTACCATCTTCCTACCCTAGGTACCAGTGCCTGACCTTTAAAGGAGAAAGTGGATCCTCAGTGACATTTTAGAGTCCATTCAAAACACAGAAAAACGAAACCGCTTCCTCTAACGCTCCTGGGTGAATGTTACGGGAGAGGCTCCTGGGTGAATGTTACGGGAGAGGAGCATGCCTCCAAGTTCCACTTAAGCCATCCTTATCTTTCCATCCGACCGTCAGAGTCACGGCCTTTGTCAAATTCAGCCTCACATGTGCACGCCTTTAAATGAGCTCTTTGAGCATTTGGGGGCCCTGCATCCCCTTTCCCATCATTACTTAAATGTGTTAGGACTGAAGAGCAATCAGAATTATTGCAGGGAGGAGCCCTCCTTTCCTCCTTCTCTTGGAAGCTTCCTGTACATTGGAAAGCACTGCGTGTGAAAGTCCCAAGCACCTCTACAGTGTCCTAAGAGGGTAAAAAGTATCATCAGCATTGAACGATACAGCTTCAGCTTCCCCATCCCAAGTGAGGAGGCTCAAAAGTCTGGTAGTTTCTATGGACTGATGCTTGAAACTTTTCAAGTCACTGGAATTGCAATAAAACGTCATCCCCTCCCCCCCTCCTTTTCTCCCAGAGGTAGAAGCTATCTATCTTCACTTCTTTAATGATCATAACTATTCCCCCAAATCTAAATTCATGAATATGGGACAGGGGAACTGGCAGAAGATAGTTATAGGCTTTAGAAAGAAAGAATCAGAGAAAAGTTGAAAATGCTTCATCAAACACCCACAAGACGAATTGAAACATTCAAGATTCATAGAAAGCTTCAAGAACACAATTGTCAGTGTCAGAGGCCAGCTTTTCCTGTACCAACAAGGCCTAAGCTGCTGTGTATCAACAAGAAAAGTGGGTAAAAGCCACCGATATGATTCTATTAACAGTGAATCCCCCAAAGTAGACATACATTTTCCACAATTTACTTCTAAATAAAAAGAAAAATAATCAAATTTGGAATTAAGCAAATTGTTTTAGCCTGCCATTTAAAAAACAGCACAAGTAATCTAATTAGCTAAATTTATTAGGAGTAAATGTGAATGAACTCAAAAATTGAATTTAGGGGCCAGCATCCAAGCAGTTCCTACATCAGCATCTTAGAGAAAGAATCTAAATAAAAGCAATTTTTAAAAAATCCAAAGCCTGAGAATTATAAAATGAAGCTGGAGGTGATGTGAAAATACAGAGACTGAGTTTGTTCCTGTGGCATCTTACAACCAAGAGCTGGTCACATCCCCCAGAGTAAACAAATCCATCATCACAGCGCTAAGTGATGCCTTATGTTGTACAACGTCTGATGCAGCATTTAGAGGACCAGATCCTATTAGTATTTACAAAACACTATGTACTCGTTGAAGTTCCCTAATGATCCTAGGCACTACCCATTGCTCCAGACAGTTTAGACTTTAGTCCAGTATGGCTGCTCAGATGAGAATCAGCAGTGAGTGTGGGGGAAAGGACAAGGGAAGGAAAAAAATGATGGTGGCGGGGCAGTGGGGAGAACTGCCACCATGCCTTTCAGATGTGCAGAATGACTGTTTTTACATTGCCTGGCCCTATGTATGCCCACAGCAATGTCATTCCGGTGACAGGCAGTGGGAGCTTTAGCTTTAGTGTTGACTTTGGACAACATGTTTAATATATGTGGCTCCAAAATCACCACCACCGCACAGTCCCAAGGAATCACTGTTGTGAGTCCATGTGACTGACAGATGAGAAAACTAAGGCTCTGAGATGCTAACTTATCATCTAGCATCCTTTAGCAAACAAATGATGGAAACAAGATTCACAGACATATACTTCTAAGATTTGGAAAACTACTCATAACTAAAAGTTGGAGGGATAAAGGACGCAACTACTAACTACTATCAAAGTATCTTATATCTATGTATGAAAATATAATCAAACCAATATCTTGCATAATTAACATATACTATTAATACTAAAAATGCCCTTTAAAAATTATCAAAAATACTCATGTGGATGGCTACATTCTATTTGAAGAAAATAATATTGAGTTCTACTAAAACAATAATGGTCTGTGGCTTTCTGCTGTCAAATCCAGTGTTCATGTGCTTCGATCCCAGCCATGGGGATTTGTCAAATGCCTCATTTTTCAAACGAAGAACCAGAGGCTCGGTGACCTTAAGTATTGTACCACAAATCACATTTTTCGATTATACATTTTTAGTACACATGGATCTTAATTCCAGGTATGTGAAGTCCAATCCCCATCTTTGCAAGAACAATCAAATTAACCAAATGTATAACCAGCAGGTGTGAATGAACTCAGAAACTCTTCTAGCCAAAGAAAATGGGAGCTGGGAATAAAGCAGTGGAGTCTGTTTTCTGAACACTGGTATCTAACAGGTCTCTAAAGGGATATTTAGAGAAAGGAAATGGTTTATATAATAATTAGTAACAAGAGGAGCACAGCTGTGGGGTAGTGTTTTATTGATGATTTGCATATATACTATATACATTATATATATATATATATAATTTAGGTAACATGAAGTTTCTTTTTGGGCATATAAAAATGTTTCTCTTAAGAGCTAACAACATTGTCATTATAAGTTTCTCTTCTGATTTATTCTGTAAAACCTCTTGGTTACATTTTGATCTTACCTTTGACTAGCCTCTAAGGAACACTGGCTCACTTTCTTTACTCACAAGGAAAGCGTTAAGCCTCATGTTTCTTAAGTTAAAAGACAGAGCAGTGAGAAACAGAGAGTCCAGGGATCTGACAGAGCCACAGGCAATTACTGCTTCTCTCCTGTGTACCTGCCTGAATGTTTATGTGAGACCAGAAAAGGACAAGATGCCCTTCTCCTTGTGAAGTCTCTGCTGATCACAGAGGCAGATTTCAAACAATCATCTGTGTTTTGCTCCTCTGGGCTGCTTGGTGTTGTACGTTGTCAACCAAGTTGTCCAAGTGGGAAAATGGACACTGCAGTCTCTATGGGCAGATGCTGTTCACATCAGGTCTGGTAGGTGGCGGGTGTCAGTGCAGCGCAAACAGGGGTGAACCATGTCCTTGCCACACTCCTGAAATCCAGGGCTAATTAGGCATTCCTTCATAACAGTGAAGGAAACAGCTACTTGGAGTTTCCATTAGAATCAACATTCTTTCACGGTACATGTGATTGCCCAGGTTATTGCTGCTGGTAACATGAAACTTTTGTCTCTTGATTGGAGATGGTTAGCTTTATAGCAAGCCATCTGCCATGCTTATCTCTAACACAGATACAGGGAAGCCCTTCAGCCACCCTTGGGACAGCATTATCTGCTGCAATTGTGGATCACTCTGTGTTAGAGAGGTGTGGGCTTGAGTGGCAGGAAACAGGAGACAGCAATAGGAGCTGTTCTAGTGGGAGGCCCTTATTAGGACACTGGCCCAGGCCCAGAGCATGGCATGCCTGATTTCGTTCCAACAGCCCTAGACAGAGAGGATGAGCTATCACCCTCATATTACACACAGAACTGAGCTTTGTCCTCGTCAGGCTACATGGTGAAACACCTTTTGAACACATTTTTTTAAATTTGGGTAAAAGGTAATATGGATGCACAACATTTATTCAATGTGATGAATCATTTTTTAAGTGTCAACTAGCCATCAAGGAAAGTACATTTTAAACTTTCACAATATTTCACAGACACAATCCTTTGATTGTCTGCATTAGACTTCTTTTGTCTTAAAATTTATATTGAGTTGAAAAATGCAGTATATAAATAAAAATCACTTGAGGTACTGATTATATGAATGGTCATACATATGGCAAGTCAATATATATGTGAAATACCAGATATTTGTATCTACATATTCAAATAACATTGAACATGTATTTGAGTACTAGATTTTAATCCTATTTTAGATAGTAGAAATCAATGGTTAAAAAGTCCCCTTTTATGGAGCTTATAGTAAAAAGACTGTTAAAATATAATATTATAGAACATACAATATATTATTATAGCATATCATTAGTGCTGGTTATGGTGTTACACACCTATAATCTCACATTTAAGAGGCTAGAGGATCACATTTGAGGCCAACCTGGACTACATGGTCTCTCTCGCTTGCTTGCTCCCTGTCTCTTCTTTTTCCCTCTCTCTTATACACATACACAAAGACACACACACACACACACACACACACACACACACTATATATATATATATAACATGAATGATTTGATGTTTCCAAAATGTGAAATGAAAAACAAAAGTATGTGACAAACTTGTTTAAAAGAATGCTAACTAGGACTGGGGAAATGGCTCAGCGGGTACTTGGTATGTAAGCATGAGGACATGAGTTCAAATCCCCAGAATCCACAACAAAAACCAGGCGTGGTTTCAGGTGCCTGTAACCCCAGAATTGGGAGAGACAGAGACAGGTAGGTCCTGGGAGCCCCCTGCCCTGCCAGTCTAGCAGAAATGGAAAGTTTCCTATTCAGTAAGAGGATTCTGTCTCAAAGCAACAAAGCTGAGAACAACAGAAGATACCAGAAATTCTGCTCTGACCTCTGCATGAGCGTTCCACACATGCACTCTACATAGTACCACATACATACCTGCAACACCACACACACACACACACACACACACACACACACACACACGAATGCCAACTACAATTGCATAGAAATGACTTCAGATAAATATGTAAATGGTTACCATGACCTTTCAGAAGTAACTATCAAAAAGAATTAATGAGAAAAAGCAATAGAAAAGAAAGCATGCTGCGACATGCTGAGTACTCATGGATCCAATTGTTCTTTTGTTGTGTTTTGTTTTGTTTTTTTAGACAGAGTTTCCCTATAGCCTTAGCTGGCCTGGAGCTCATGATATAGATGAGGCTGACCTCAATCTCATAGAGATCAACCTGCCTCTGCCCCCAAGTGCTGGGATTAAAGCTGTGCACTACCATACCCAGTGTCAACCATTCTTTTTACAATCCTCATAATCTTTGGGTGGCTGGAAAGATGGTTCAGCAGTTAAGAGCACTGCATCTCTTCTGGAGGACCCAGGTTCAGTTCCCAGCACCCACATCATGGCTAACAATAGTTCATAGTTCCAGGGGATGAAATGTCCTCTTCTGGCTTCCATGGACACTGTATACACATGGTGCGCTTACATGCATGTAGGCAAAACAATCATGCACACAAAATACACATAAATAAGTAAACAAATAAGTACTAATAACCTTTGATCAGAATCTTCTCTCTTGCTCTTTGGTAGACTCCAAAATGGATTCAGAACCAACAACTGTCTTTGTGTGAGCTCATTTTAGAGGCCCTTTTGACTGTATAAAACACCTCTTAGCAAATATGGTTTTATTTTTCTGATCTGATTTGGGTTCCTCATTGCTGAACACAGGTCATTTATTTTCTAATTGTGAAGAGAAAGGGTTAAGACAACCAAATATAAGCTAAGCAATTTTTACTTCCCTCAGAGATGAGCCAAAAACAAGGGTAGATTTCCCTTTAGTTGATGAGTGGGTTTTGCCCACTTGAATCATTTCACAGAGACTTCACCGAGCATACCTCAATTTAGAATAGCCATGAGACCTTCAATTAGGACTATAATTAAGTGTCATTTAGGGACTAATAACCCAGGCTTGCAATGTTATCTGAGCTGATGACAGTAGGCAAAGGATGAGGTTACATGGTTCAGCTTCTAGTCAGAAATGCCAGCTGGTTATTAGACTCCAGAAAATTTCATGCACCAGTATATTTATGGCTACTATAAACTGAAAATGCAAAGGGAATAGAAGGTAGAGATGTATTGATTGCATGATGGTCCTTGGAGATTCAGTTCAATATCCATGGGTTTTATTCTTTGGAAGCAAATGTGTCTTTTGGTTTTACCTGATTAAACTTGTTTCCCTCTATTAAGCCTTTTGTGGATATGAATATAAAACAACAGTATGTTTACAAAAAAATAATCCACACCTACTTATGAAAAGCTGTGAGTTTTGCCCTGACATAGTGGTCAGGTAGTCACCTTTCTTCATGGAGAGAGACCTGGGAGATCTAACGCAAAGCATCTAGATCTTGTGGGATTTGGGTTTATCAGTGTCCTGGTTTCCATACTGCTGTGATCTGAAAGTTTGTACTTTCTCCCCCAAAGTCATACGCTGAAATACTATATCATCCAAGGTGATATTAGGATGTGGGGCCTATATAAGTTAGACTTTTCTTCACTGTGACAAATACCAGAGAGGAATAGTTTAGAGAAAGAAAGATTGACTGTGGCTCATAGTTTTAGAGTTTGCTGTCCATGTCAGCTGGCTCCATTGCCATGGACCCTCAGTGAGGCAGAATACTACAGCAGCAAGAGCACAAGATGGAGAAGAGCTGCTTACCTCACAGTAGCCAGGAAGCAGAGTAGAAAACCAGGAATGGTCCAGAGCAATGTTCAACATCAAAGGCGGGCTTCATCTCCTAGTAGAGCGTTTATGAAGTTGATGCTGTCACGACCCAGTCAGTTCTCAATAGCATTACCAACTAAGGATCAATCCTTGAACATATGACCCTTGGGAAGAGAGACACTGCATTTCCAAGCCACAATAATGCCCAAGCAAAGGAGACCCTATTCCCTTTTACCATGTGAGAGTGTAGAAAGAAGACATCATCTGCAAACTAGAACATTAGTCAATTCCAGATGTTGAGTCTGATAGTAACTTGACCTTCAGCCTCTAGAACACTGAGAAACAGATTTCTGTTATTTTAAGCAACCCATTTTATGGTATTTTGCTATAGCAACCTGAACTGACAAAGATATCTACAACAGTTAAGAATCTTCAGCTAGCTCTTAAAATAGTTAGCTACAGTAGATCTGGAAATACTTATCTTTGAGGGAACACTATTGAGATAGCTTTGCAATTCTCTTCTCTTATGAGAATCTAAAGGTAAAGCAGACTCATAGAAAATTAAAATTTGCCTTTAATAAATTTTTCCCTTGGGCTACAATCTTCAAGAGTGTACTGGACTCAACAAGTTAATATGGAAGCAAGAATGAAATGCTTCTCCACTGACCTCCTTACAAGTCAGGAATGGGGATACAAGATAGGGAAACAGCTACTGAAACTAGAATAAACTTGAGGATGGAAAATCATTTTTAAAATATCATGGAAAATTAACAGAAAAAACTCAGTGTTTAGACATAAATAAAGCCAGCAAACAAGCATACAGGCTTTTAGGCTGTTATGGGACCAACGAATAAAGTAACTTTTATTTAAACAGGAAGAATGGTGGCCGATGGAACACAAATGTGGTGGGAGGCTTCGAGCTGATGTTCTGTGACTTTGCAGGTCCTATTGCAGCAAATCACTATATGTGGCCATGTATCAGGGTGGACTTCACAGGGAGTCCTATATTGGCCAGGTAAGTGAGCAGATGTCTTTGCCACTGTTTAATGATTTCCGGTGAAGGAACTGAAAAATTCAGACCATACCAGCCAAAATAGGAAAACAGTTCTTCTGACTTTAAATGAAATTTATGGATAATTCAAGATAAGCCATCTGTGCAATAAGAAATACATATTCTACAGATGGTAAGAATTATAGGACCTATAATACAGTTAATAATAGCATCATTTTCACATCTACCTCATGACAATGTATGTATATGGGCGCCTGGGTCTGGGTTGGAATTCTATATTCGGATCCTGTTATGGGGTTCCATTTCTGACATGGTGCTGGAACACAGTGGGCCATCATTGAGTCTAGAATGAGGAAGGAAGAGGAACATAGGGTTAGGAAAGAACTGTAGTGTTGTCTTGGAGTGAATATGTGTATTAACTAAAATAAAATGTAATAGACCACATGACTGAGCTAATTTGAGACAAAGTGCCATTTAAAAAAGAAAAAGAGGTACAGTTGAGTTTATTTTCGTATCTGGGTTCTCTTTCCCGTCCAACGTCTCACTTCACAGATCTTCCCTGGGAATAAAAGTAGACCCAGATAAGGCTGTGTGTTTCAGGCCTTCCAGGGGAGAACCAGAACCAGACCCTAAACTCATTGAGGAAAGGAATCAGTCCCCATTCGTTCTTTCCATATCTGCCTCAGAGATAGGATTTTGAATGATTCTCTATACTACTTGGACTAATTTGAATCCCATTCAGCATGTTCACGCCAGCTTGTATGACCACTTATTAAATTCATTTGTGAGACAGTTGTTGAACACAGTCATGATTAAAAATTAAATGATATAAACTTGCAATTAAGGAAATTGGATTAAAACACATAGCAATAAATCTACAAATGCATAAGTTCCAATTACTTCAGTGCACTTTAATGATATCTATTTTCCAGAGTCTACTTACTTCTTTTGAATGTATATGGGGAAAGTTATAAACTGGGGTGCAGCAGTGAATATCTTCCCTGTTCCTTATGCTGTCATTTCACATGGGTTGCCTAAAGATATTCACTCTGCAGAAACTGGAAAGCGTAACAAATCAGGGCTTACTTTTGTAGAGGGATGGTTAAACTTTTACCAGGATACCTCTAAGGACACCCCTGTTTGTTCTGTGGCAACAATAACAATACTCCCTATTTGGAATTATGTCTTTTAGAAGTCTTTCCCTTCTCTCTTTTAGATGGTTTTAGTAGAGGCTTCCAATTTTCATACCCTGCCCCTTGATTATAACTATAGGAACATAATGATGGTTTGGTTGATCTAAGTTATGCTAATCCCTGACCATAGTGAGAAGCCCAGAAATGTATATGAGTTAAGCAAAGCCAATTAGTCTTTCCTTAAGACTTTTCTAGATCAGTTATGGAAAAATTAACTCTTTTCTTTCCTCTCTGGAGTGCTAGGATGGAACGCTGTGACTAAAACTGGCTGTGACCACATTTTTCCCTAGCATCCCTATGGGGTACAATAAGCTGCTCCCCATTATGAGAGTATGTCCCAGCCACAGGTAGCAGCAGAGCCATGGGGCAGGAGAGCCTGGTGGCTTCCTCATGTGAGTCCCTGGGTAAAGACATACCTGTTCATCTATCACTAATTATATTGATGAATGAACTCCAACTTTTCTTTACATATTCTGAGTTTGTTCTCTGTCACTTACAACTTAGATTCCCAGTTAATGCATTTGGTTTAGGATTACCCCATCTCTCTCATTTCCCTATTTCCATGGCTCATAAATATACATGTGTGAACTGTATGCTATGATTCTAAAATTTAGAGGAAAGTCTTCCTAGAAACCAGATGTAGTCATTTAGGAAATTCAGAATTTTTTTAAAAACTAGAAATTCCAATGTTTCCATTCTACTATGGGGGTTGGGAAAATAAAAAACGCAGAGACCTACCAAGAAGAAACAAAATTCCAACACCATAACTCATAATACTCTAGCAGATAAGCTGAATGAAGATGGGAATGTTCCAAAATGAAATCATAACGGATGACTCAGCTTGTTTTCCATCTTAAGCTGTAGATAGCGAAGCCAGTGGGCCACATTACCAGTCACCATAATGTAGCTAACTGGTATAAGAAAGGAAGAGAAATAAAAGTAAAAAGGGAAGAGAAACTGAGGGAAAAACAAGTAAGTAAACTACTACAAAGGAGTTCCTTAACACGTACATCTCGATTTCCTCTTTTGAGCATTATTGATGGCAGTAGTATTCTGCAGAGAAGTTGCAAAGAGGAACATTATAAAGCACTTAAACTGATCCTTGCTCGTTTTAAGAGTTAAGTACATTTCAGCTCTTCTTCCTATCAGTGTTCTGAAAGGAAGTAAATGGCACAAATAGTTTAATATGAGAGAGTTTGGTAGAACAATTTCAGAGTCCAGGAAAATCCTCGAGGGAATCACAAAATATTCTGAAGCTAGTGAAAGAGAGAGTGGGAAGTGAGTAGCATTCCTGGAACCCAAGGAGCATCAGAAAAGACCGGTTACCAGAAAGTGGAAGTCGTAAGAAGAAGTGGCTGCCTGGCAGAGTGATGCCGTGTAGGAGCAAGGCGCAGCCAACCTGAGGCAACTCTGCAGGGAAGAAGATGGGAAAGACATTCCCTGATCCTTCTCTGTTTTGCAGCCAGGGCTACCAGTTAACAGCACTCAGCCTGAAGACTCAAAACAGGAGTTCACTAATACAGTCTAGGCAGGGTACAGACAGTATGAAAAAGAGCACATCCAAATGAGGTGGATAAGGGGTCTCACAACATCTTTTCTTATCTATCTTCTAGGTAACATTTCCTTCTTGATAAGGGAACACACCAAATCCAGTAAGCTACCAAATCATCATAGATTGATGTCAAATTGGCCATGGTCTCACCTGAACCTAGGACATTAGTCTTCATGTAAATAATAAAACACTCACTGGAGTTCTTCTATGACTGGCCACTGAGGTTAGAAGTCACCATGTCTTTCCTGAATCATCCCCACGGTTCCCTTACCTCTAGCAACAGATGGGGTGGAAAAATTCTTCACCCACTGAGATGTTCCAAAAGTTTATTCCCAAAACATTTGAATTCTGGTGATCTTGTCTTTATTGGTTGGTAGCAGGTTCTCATTAATCAAGACTAATGGGTAAAAGAGAATTTGGAGTTATTCTAGAGAATCTGCTGGCTTTTCGACATAGTCATCTACCCTCCCATCCCCTCCCTGTGCTATTGTAGAAACTTGCTTTTTCTCTTCTAAATGGTAAAATATCAGTCACTTTGCCCACATTAACTACCCTCTTATTTGCTTGTTGGTTTAGCAGTGTGAGAATAAATGATGCCCGTGGAAGAATCTTAACTTTGAAGCTATCAGCACTGAAAATGTATTTCTTGGTGGAACCATTCTATCTTTGAGTAAAAATATATTTAAGCGCACAAAACTCAAGGACTTGAGATTAGGAAACAAAGTTTCTTCAAGTAGATTAGTAGGAATAATAGAGAAAGGCCTCATTTCCCAACACTCCCTTCGCTCTTTTACATTTATTTTTATTTTTAATTATGTGTGGTGTGTGTATGGGGGGGTGTCTTTGTGTAGGGCTGTGTGTACCTCAATGCAGTAGCCCACAGAGGCCAGAAGAGGACATTGGATCCCCTGGAGCTGGAGTTACAGGTGGTTTTGAGCCACCGGACATGGGTACTGGGAACTAAACTCAGGTTCTCTGCATGAATAGTAAGTACTCTTAGTAGCTGAGTCATCTCTCCAGTCCCTGTCTTCATTTTTTAGATCTGTGTCTTCTGCCCATGTGAAAGGTATTCCTATACTACTGGTGATGTGTTATAGTATGATTCAATCCTAAAGATAGCAATGCAACCCCACAGGTATTGCCTCCTGGTGTGGGACACATATGAGCCATGAACAGTAGTCATTCTGCTCTAATAAACCAGCTTTTTCTATACATTGGGACAAATGGTAATACCAGGGAATTTCATAGCATTCGCCCATTCTGTGCTTTTTTCATGATAAAAATGTGTCTCCTAATACTTGTGTAGAATGCCAACATGACCAATAAGGCATGAGTTTGCAAATCATTGCAATACTAAAAGTTCTACGGGTAGAAAGACAGCACATTTAGAATGTGTATTAGCTGCTCCTTTCAGTGATGGAAGGGACCCAATATAAGCTGGTCATCAATAGCAAGCCACCTGCCCCTCTTCAAGGAACAGTGCCATTCTAGCATAGTGATAGTTTCTTTTTCATTGAATTTTTGTGATTTTTACACAATGTATTTTGAACATATTTAAACCACTTATATAATGTACCTACCTGATTTCATGTACTCTGTCATATGTGTTAAGGTCTATCAAGGCAAGTTTGTGTCACCAAGTGTCCTTCGGTGTGCATCTATCCACTGGAGCCTGGTTAACCTATCTAGCATCACGTCTTTAAAGAAAACTGACTTTCCCTCTCCCCATAGTTATTGCCAATAGTTCCTCAGCTAAGGTCGGGGCTTCTTACCCACTTCCTCACTTTATGCTGGGATTTTTGTCTGGCTTAAGCTTTCATGGTTCTTGCGCGTGCTGTCGGTGTTACTGCAAATTCATGTGAGTAACTTCCCAGCTGTCTGAAAAACTGTTTTCTTGTTGTTATTCACCACTTCTGGCTCTTACAATCTTTCTGCCCCTCTCAGAGTCCCTGAACTTTGGGTAGCAGAGGCATCTTACTCAGGGATAAGCACTCTGCAGTCTCTTATTCTCTGTGCTTTGGCCAGTTGTGGGTTTCTGGATTAATCACCATCTGTTCCATAGGAAGCTTCTCTGGTGAGAGTTGAGAGATGCAATAATATTTTTTCTGCGCCCCCCCCCCCCCGATTCCATTATGCTCTCTGAGCCTTAGGTGTAGAGGTTGCATTGTAACTGTGTCACTTAGGGCTGGGCACTTCACAGGCACCTATTCTCTGGTTGTGACCAGTTGTGCAACTTTGTAATAGTCTCTGTGTGTTGTAAAAAGAAGCCTCTTAGATGAGCGGTGAGAGGTATACTTGTCAGCCTAGTCAGGACCACTCTGGCAGCAGAGGTAGTGAGTGTGACCAAGTCTAAGTGAAATCCAGTAATTAAGTGGTCAAGATGACTGTCTTAGTTTTGTTTCCTGTTGCTGTGATAAAATACTCTCACAAAAGCAACTTAAGGGAGGAAGGGTTGATTTAGCTCACATTTCCAGGTGACAGTGCATCACTGCAGGGAAGTGAAGGGGTCATAAATCGAGAAGCCTGACATTATATCACAGTCAAGAGCAGAGAGCAGTGAGTTAATCATGCATGGTAGTGATCAGCCCACTTTTCCCACTCTTACACAGTTTGAATTCCCTGCCTAGGGAATGGTGCCACTCAGAGTGGGTGGATTTTCCCACCTTGATTAATGTAATAAAGATAATCTCCCATACACATGTCCACAGGGTAGCTTAATCTAGACGATCCTTTATTGGGAGTCTCTTCCCAGCTGATTCTACGTTATGTGAAGTTGACAATCAATGCTAACCATCACAATGACCCATCTTATGATAGTCAGAAGCCTTGGCACTGACACTCTGATGAATCCTAAATAGACAGTATGGCATGGGTTTGTGGGTAATGGTGAAAATCATGCATAGTCTTGGCCATATAGACTTTTAAGGAGGTATCCTATGACCAATGACATTGCTAGGGCAGGTCACGGCACCTGTTGCCTAATGGGAACAGCAGAGCTGTCTTCTGAAGTCTAATTGTACAGCATGATTTTAGACATTACAAATAACCTCAAGAGCTGTGGATTCCCAGAGATTCTGTGATCTAGTCGATACACTTTTAATGATTGATTGATTGATTGATTGATGTGTGTGTGTGTTCAGGTAGGTGAGTGTGTAGGTGCCAGTGCACGTGCATGTGTGTAGGTATGTGTGTGGAAACCAGAGATCAAATGTATGTGTGTGCGTGTGTGTGCGTGTGTGTGTGTGTTCTCATAAATACAGGAGTGTATGAGCCACAGTACATCTGTAGAGGTCAGTGGAATACTTAGGCTGTCAGTTCTCATCTTTTCCTTTTCTGAGACAGGGTCTCTTGTTGCTTACTACTGTGTACACAAGAATAGCTGGCCTAAGAGCTTTGGGGGACCCTGTGGTCTCTGCCTCTCATCTGTCTGTAGGACCACTGGGATTACAGGTATGTGCTACCACATCCAGAGTTATGCAGATTCTGGGGATCCAAACTCAGCCCTTCATTCTTGCATGGCAAGTGAAAGTGATGTATGTACTGTGTCATCTTCCCAGTCCCCCCTCCTTTTTTGAGTCAGGACTTCTCACTGGCCTGGCACTCACCAAGTGGACTAGACTGGCCAGCTTGCAAGCCCCAGTGATTATCCATTTCCCCAGCACTGAAAGTAAAAATCTACCACCCTGCCTGGCTTTTCTTTAAATTTTTTAAAAAATTTTTATTCCTTTCATGTGTATGAGTGTATTGTCTGCATGTATATAAGTGCACCCATGTCATGCAATGTCCATGGAGGCCAGAATAGGGTGTCATATTCCTCCAGAACTGGAGCTACAGATGGTTGTTAACTGAGAATTGAATCCGGGTCCTTCGAAGGAGCAGCGAGTGCTCTAAACCTTGGATCCATCTCTCTAGCCCATGCTTGGCTTTCCTTTTATGGGAGTTTTGGCATCTTATTCAAGTTATGATTGCATAGCAAGCACTTTATTGACTGAGCTATCTCCCTAGTTCTGACCTTTACTAACTTTTTAATTTTTTTTAAACAAAATCAATTAGAGATATTTCTTTGGCATGTATATAAATGTCTTGATTTATTCACTAGGGCAACAGAGAACTAGGATTATGTTTTTGGAAAGCAGGGTTCAACTCCAAAGTGAGAGGTAAAGGTAAACAAGGAAGAACAGGTATATAACCAGACATGTTGTCTGCATGGTGTCTGGCTGGGTCCAGAACTCAGAGCATCTACTGAAACCCTGTATGCCCCAGGAAGGGGACCAGTGGCTCAGAACTCTGGCCCATTCTGTACACACAAAGGTGCCCCAACCTTTCTAGACACTAGATATCAGAGAGTGGAGAAGATTTCACAATGAATATGGTAATTTTCCCCAGAACTGGCATTTTAGCTGGAAATATTTAATTGTGGTAATACATCTGTTGAACTTCAAGTGAGGAAGATAATAGGGTATAAAAGGTCATATTATTCATCATATACAGTCTCTGTTCCAAAAATCACTGCTTACAGCAAAACTCTTCTGGGAGATATTCCTGCATGTCTCTTATCTTAGAAGAAGGTAAAACATAAATAATTTGCATTTTTGTTAAATCACATTTCCTGGGAAAACATCTACTCATTATCATCTTTCTTGACTTACCTAAAATTTGAGTGAATTACCATCATAAATTAGTTGAAAATCATTTACCTAATTTTTTCTTATTAGTATTTTGCATTTAATAGCACTTCCTTATCAGAAAAGGTTTCTCTAGCTATTTGTTTTTAATTAATTATTTTAGCTCACCACATACTGGCATCTGATTATATGCCGTCAATCTCATTATGAATTGCATATTTCCCAAAGGATCATGGAGGTGCCACTGTTCTGTCTCTGGTTAATGGATTATAATAATCTTTTTGTGTTTGAGGAGCAGGAGGTGGAGAAGGTGATGCAATGGCAATGAGTCAGCAGGCTTAGGAGCCCCAGGAGGCAAGATTCTCAGATTGGAGAGGTCTTTTTTCCTGGGCTCTGACTATTTTTCTCGATGGATGGCTTCCGTTCTGTCCTGGGATCTATAAGCGTGTAGGGACTGAAGAGATTAAGTGATGGGTAAGACACAGCACCTTCTGGAAGTGTTGTGTCCTCTGAGTACGTCTGACACTCTTTGGTTTATCCAAGGTTTGTTTTCTTCAGACTCTGGTCCCTGTTGACTCCTTGCTCGAGTGTCAAGTTTTAGAAAAATGAAACTCACAGTGATTCTAAGGTACCTGCAGGTCAAAACTGAAATGCTAGCAGTGAACCGGACTGGAGAGGAAAGGGTCCATTCTTTGAGAATAATCATGAGTAGTCAATCGCTTGTAAAGTTCATGTAAGTTAAGGTAAGCACAGATGTATCTCCTTTTCTCTTCATCCTGTCTTTTTAAAATACTTATTTTTATTTATGTATTTGTGTGTGTGTTTCTGAGTAAGTTTATGCCACCCGTATGAAGGTGCCTGTGGAGGCCAGAAGAGGATGCTGGAACCAGAGTTACAGACAGTTGTGAACTACCTGTCATGGGTACTGGAAACCAAACTCTAGTCCATTGAAAGAGCAATAAACGCTCTTAACCACTGAACCATCTTTCCAGCCCCTGCTCCTGTCTTTTCATTCACATAATCAGTGTCATGATTCTTTTTCAGAACTTAATGAGTGCAAATGATAAATAATGGTTTAGCTATACTGTGGCTTTTTAAATTCAAACAGATGATGGTAAAGTCCCATTTCACTCTGTGGGTCACATCAAGTACCACTTTCAACAATCAACTTATCATGAAGTTATAAACCAAGAATTTGCTTCTTAACACCAACATTTCAGTGAGCTTGGCCATGATGAAATATTAGTGGATATATGACCTCAAGGATTTTCTTTTCTGCTTCTCATATTCTGGGTATGTTACATAATTGATGTTTACATTTGAGTGCACAAAGTACCAGCAGATATTTATGTGGTTTAACAGAAAGGATGGAAAAAGACCTTCCAAGTACATGACAGTGAATGTATGACTTGGAAATACTTGATGTGTATGCAATGAGGGAACAGCAAATGGTGTTTTGCTGAGAATATGGATTTCAAATTTACTCTTGTACTTCCAAATCACAAAGAGAATATTGAAATAGCTTTAGCTCTCTATCTTTTCTGACTGCGTTTCCTACACCACTTACTGTCGAATCTTTTCCAAGACTACCCTAGCTACATCTGTCCTAGCTTTAAGACAAAGAATTGCATATCAGATCATTGGGGGTGAAGCAGGAATTGAAGCAACTGCTAGAGTTTGTTTTTCAGTCATTATGTGATGCAAAAATAGATTATAAATAACTATTTCAAATGATAGATGATAGATCTGCTATCATTTCTAATAGATAGATAACAGGTAAGTAGATAGGGAGGCAGTCAGATAAATGGATGATAGATAGATAGTAGATAGATGAGAAATACATAGATTGTAGATAGGTGCACAGATACATGATAAACCAAGTGAGGAAATACACAAGAACAATCATCGCCCTCTGTGGAGTCAGCATAAGAAGACTCAGAGATCTCTAAACAAGTTATTTTAATGTAACATGTTAAAGGTCTGGATTTAAGTTCAAATCCTGGTTCTATTTCCTAGCTTCCTTGATCATTCTGGATGTTACTTTTCTTGTTTTTTAAAGGGGAATATACTTACCTTTCAGTATCTTTTTCAAAAAACATTTTATTTGTTACTTTTATTTTATGTGCATGAGTGTTTTGCCCGCATGTATGTAAGTGCATTCATGTTATGCAATGCCCACAGAGGTCAGAAGAGGGTATAGGATCCCCTGGAACAGGATTTATGAACGGTTGTTAGCCACCGTGTGTGCTGGTAATCAAACCCAGGTCCTCTGCAAGTGCAGCCAGTGTTCTTACTGCTGAGCCATCTCTCCAACCCCCTTACAGTATCTTTTTAAGGAGAAACTAAAATAGTTGTTCTAAAAAATGTGTTTGGGGAGATTCCGAGGTTCCTGCAATTGTTTCAGCAGTTTCGTTGGATCAAAATTATTTTTACAATAATGCAAATAAATTATTTACACTATCACTTTGCTTTTATTTCCATACTAATACAGTTTATGTGTTTTCTCTCTGGTTCTTTCATGAATGTACAGTAGAGTTTTTCAGAAGTCATCCAACATGTACTTCAGCAAATGCATTTAAGAGATGGAAGAATCCAGATGTCTTTCATTAAGCAGGATGCTGAGTATTTACAAAACTCAAATGAAAATCACACTTCCCATAATATCTTTATTTTTAAAATTACTTTTATAAAAGATATTTATGAGAGCATGCTTCACTATCGTTACTTAAATTTTATCTTACTTGTTTTCTATCATTACCTTAAATGAATTAATAAATAAGTTGACATTTTCTCAGCCTTCATTTCTCATATTGTAAATATTGATAGACATGATCGATGCAAACATCTTCAGTGTCCTCTAGAAAGAGTGGGAGACAAAGACCAACTGTTGGAGAACCTCTAGAACAAATATTTTGTATGCATAGGAACTATCTAAATATTAACTGTTATTGTTATCAGTGCTATGGGACCCAAAAAGCTCAATTGTCTGTGATGGGGACTCTGCTGACTACCCCAAGAAGCAGGTGTGTTCAGGGAGCCTGGATGATTTATACTGCCTACACTGAGTTTGAGAAGATATGATATACTCTGCATCTCTAGCTTCAGAAGTGCTAATAAGTTAGCTTAGACATGGGCTGTGTTTGCCACATTGCAATCATCAAGGCAAGGTTGCAAACAGAAGTGTGAGAGTGATGGCACTGGAGTGGTTGATACACTTGAAGAAACAAACTGTCACACAGAAAGATGGCTCTCAGTACAGGAGTGTAAGACAAGGGTGAGCATCAGCAGATGGATGAAAGGGGGTAGAAAGACATTGATGGTGGGGTCACAGAAGATAGTCCTCAGAAGAACATGTCGCTACCTTCAGGACAACTATTCTATTTTCAGTCTAAATTAAACCTGTAATTCATAAACACACATTCTGTCTACTATTCTAGCAATCCTATGGATTTTGTTTTCTTTGTGTAAAAAGTGAAATTGGACCTTTGTCTCTCATCCAGTCAAGCTCCTACTGCCAAGATAATTGTGATAGACAATGTGGCAACTGCCTCTCCAGGCCTTATTCTGAGTATCACGTGGAATAACATAAAAACTCATGACTCTTATCAAATGTCAGATATTCTAAAAACTTTGACCTAGGCCAACTCATAATGTTCACAGAATTCCACAAATAAATTAATCATCATTTTCTTTCATTTGCCAATTGGGTGGGGGAAACTGGGGCACAGAGCAGCTAAGCATCATGCCCAAGGTCACAGAGATAGTGAGTGACACACTGTGCTTCAGATAGATGATGATGATGATGATAGATAGATAGATAGATAGATAGATAGATAGATAGATAGATAGATGATAGATAGATAGATAGATAAATAGACAGACAGACAGACAGACAGACATGCTGATAGAAGGATGCTTAGGAACACATTTTAAAGTGTTTTAATATAAGTAAATTGTGTTGTACATGCTGAAATGTGACTTTTTCTTATTGGCCAGTGAATGTTCACTTAATCTAACAGTGCTGCACTCTTGTTCAATAACTGTGCTATCTTTTTCCATGTCTATACTCCGTGTCTTAGTCCATTCAGGCTGTTAAACAATATCATTATTAGGTAGCTATAAAAAATGTTTTTCTCATATTCCTGCAGCTAGGAATGCAAAATCAAAGCAGACTTGGTGTCTGGTGAGGGGCTGCTTTCTGGCCCTTAGATAAAAAACACCATGCTGTTTTTCTCACAAGGTAGAGGCCCACCTAACTTTGGTGTCTCCTTTAGGAGAACAGGAATCCCAACCATGAGCACTCTACCTTCATTGCCTAATTATCACTTAATCATAACCTAAAGGTGATTACCGTCTAAAGGCCCCTCTTCCTAAAACTACTACCTTGGAAGTTAAGATTTCAACTTGTAAAATTTAAATGGGCACAAGCATTCAAACCATATCACCCTACATAATCCGTTTTCAAGCCTCGGAATTACATCTAAGTCTGATTATTCCACAACTGAAGAAAAAATAGCAAACTCACTATAGCCCACCTTAAAGTTCCCATCTCCTATATACTTCTGCACTCCCATCATAGACATGTCCACAGAGAGCCCTGTTTCTTTGCTGGGTGGGACTCGGAGTGGATACGTGGTGGTCATGAGCAAATGTCTCTTCATGTGTCAGGGAAGTAGCCCATCTTGGTAACCAGCCCCATTTGGTGAAGCCTTCCACATGGCAGGTACCCAAATACAGATAACTTAGGGGACATACATGGGTTCTTCTGTGCCTTCAAGACTTCTGTGAGAGGCAGATGACTTCAGTCAAGAGTTTTTATGAAGCTGGAATCCTCAAAGACCTTCCAGTATGGAGGGGTGAGAAATTCATTGTCTTATTACAGATTTCCTGTTTTTGTTGGACAAAAAAAGGTCTACCAGGATACATGGAAGCCTCTCTGCCTTGTGGGTTTACTACATATGATATGGGATTCCCCCCCCCAAAAAATATTAATTAACATAGAGTTCAGAATCATTGGAGAATCAGACAAAGCACAAACATCCTACCAATGGACTTCCAGAACCCAGAGCTCAATCCTAGTGAAGATCCACAGGAAAAAAATAAATTACAAATCACCAAAACAAAGAAATAGCCGTGAAAGTAAAAGAGAAGGTAAAAAAGCAAAATGCAAACCAAAAAAAGAACTTGTTAAATGGAAATTAAGAGGCGCAGAGAAAGAATAGAAAACACAAACACATGAGACACTTTATGTATGTTTTTCTAAATCATCCATGGAATCTTCATATTTTAGCTCTTTATGTACAAATTATTTATGCATATAGTACAAGGATTTAGTTATATTTTTCTAATTGTATACCTATTTCCAATTTTGTGTCCATATCTTTTGTCCACTGATTTTGATTTTTTAAAAAAAGGATCTGTTTTGACTTACAGTTCTAGAAGAAACAGCCCATCATGATGGGAAAGGCATGACAGCTACAACACAAAGCAGCTGGTCACATTGTACTCGTGTCAGACATAGATAATGAATGTAGGTGCTCAGCTCCCTTTCTCCTTTTTAATAATTCTAGGACCCTAGCCCATGGAATGGTGCCACCCACATTTGGAAGGTCTTCCTACCTCATTAACATAATCTAGAAACTTCCTCATAGGTGTGACCAGGGATTTGTTTCCATGATATTTTATTAATTACTCTTCTGTTGCTGTGGTAAAACATGACCAATGCAGCATATAGAAGGAAGAGTTTATTTGGGTTTATGCTGCCAGAGGGATAAGAGTCTCTCGCAGCAGGGGAGGTGTGGCAGGAGGTGGCTGATGTGCAAAGCTGAGACCGCTCATCTTCAAGCATTCATAGGAAACAGAAAGACTGGAACTGGGGCAAAGTTATGAACTCCCAACACCCACCCTCAGTGACATGCTTCCTCCAGCAATGTCATACCTCCTAAAGGTTCTAGGACCCTCCCCAAACAGCCCCCCCAGCTGACCAAGTTTTCAAATACGTGAGCCTATGGGGGGACTTATCTTTCAAACCACTGCATTCACAGGTATGGCCAGGAATTTGTTTCCATTTTGATTCTAAATTCTATCAAGTTTACAATTACAACTGGGATTAACCAGCACAGTTCAGAAAATGCTCTTTCAGAAGTCTTCATTTGCTTTTTTAAGTTCTATTTCTATTTATTTATTTATTTATTCAGTGTGTGTGTGTGTGTGTGTGTGTGTGTGTCTAGATTTGCAGATGAGGGCATGCATCAGATCTCTTAGAACTAGAATTACAGGTAGTGGTTGACAGCCACCCAATATTGGTGCTAGCAACCCAACTCAGGTCCTCTGCAAGAGCAGTACAAGCTCTTAATGGCTGAGTCATCTCTCCAGTCCCTGGCTCAACATTTCCTAATCTAAATTGATGATAAAGATTTACCACCACAAGGAATGACAGCAGCACCAAGAGAGTGAAAACTAGTTATTGGGAGGTGCATGAAAACATTTTGTATTCTTATGCACAAATACAAAGAGATACACAGTATACCTGTGGTTAATGTTTCACTGGGGAAAAGATTAGAAAAAATATTACATGTTTCCTGGGGGTAATGATATTACTATTAATAATGGTGATGATGATAAAGAAGTAGAAAGACACTATTCCAGATGAATTTTGGAATTAGCTTGTCAATTATTAATGCTGATTTTTGCAAAAGAAGGCCGTGGAGACTAAAAAGATGATGTGATTTGACCTAGGTTACATTGCAAGTTAGGAGATCTGGGACGCACACCCACTCTTGACTTTTCTAGATTCTCTCGAGCATACTGCATGTTCTAAGCTATGTCAGCAGCGTGGCTGTAAAATCTCTCCCAAGGCTTTGAGCAGTGTCTGCATGCTGAGCAGCTCTGAGTACTAGCTGCCTGTAGCTCTTTCTCTGGAATCACAGAAGGCTGTTTCTGAGTCTGCCTATGGATGCTCATCCCTCGGTCTGCCTTTCTTCTTCCCCAGCTTCTCTTTTTCTTTTCTAAATGTTAGTTGTAACAGGCCCCAATTGCTTCCGTGATGTCTTTATAGTGTTCTAGAAAGCCACCCAAGACCTTCGCAACCCAAGGTCCTAGTGATGTCCATGGCTTCTATTCTCTATCCCTTATAACTCCACTATACTAGACAGAGGGACCCTGTTGATTTTCATAGTCAGGCATGTACTTCTGTCTATTCTGCATGGTAACAGATTTGGCACTGAATATAGGGGAGATGATGGTAAATCACTTCTGACATAAAATGTATTTCAGTCTCCTTCCAGTTCTCTATTTGCTGGGAAGGCCAACTGCTATGTTGTAAGCAATGCTGTGAAGAGACCACATGGTCAGGAGCTGAAGCTCTCCTCTACAAGCCTCGTGAATGAGTACATACAGATCCTACAGCTCCAGTCAATCCTTTAGATGACTGTAGCATGACAGAGCTCCAGTTCAACCTCTTGTGATCGAGGCCAGAATTACATAACCCTGAACACTCCCCCTCAACCACCATTTCTGCCCTTAGAAACTGTATAAAATGCTAAATATTTGCTGCTTCATGCTGATATTTTTTATTTTATTTATTTTTTAATTTTTTAAAAATTTTATTTATTATTTTTATTTTATTGTCTGCATGTAGGTAAGTGCACCCATGTCATGCAATGCCCATGGAGGTCAGAAGAGGTTGTCAGATTCCCTGGGACTGGAGTTATGGACAGTTGTTAGCTGCCATTTGGGTGCTGGGATTCAAACCCAGGTCTTCTGCAAGAACAACCAGTGTTCTTAACTACTGAGCCATCTCTCCAGCCTCACATGCTGCTAATTTTTAGGATAACTTGTTACTTAGCAATAGATAACTAATACATTTCCTCAAGTCTGGTCCATGAGTACATGCCTGACTTGCTTCATCCTTGAAATCAGACCTCTTAACAATGTTTATTTTATTAGAGGTTTAACCCCTTAATCTCCAGAGATATCTATTTAGTCCAAAGAAAGCATTCATTTTTGCCCGGCTCTTTTCAGGAACACAGCTGCATCTGACTGTAGCCTTTTCATCTTGGCACCACAGAGGAACAGTGGTATCCCAGGAATTCCCGTGTACTCCTTTCTGGGATGGGCTTGTGTATTCATTTTCTAGAGCGAATGTTTTCCATCAACTTGGAAACTTAAGACAAAAGAAACTTGAGGGTGGAGAGATGGCTCAGCAGTTAAGGGCACTGGTTGCTCTTGCAGGAGACCCAGGTTTGAATCCCAGCACCCACATGGTGGCTAATAACCACCCATAACTCCAGTTTCAGGGGATCCAATGCCCTCTTCTGTCTTCCATGGGCATTGCATGACACGGGAGCACTTACAATCATGTAGCCATAACACTCATACACATAAAAAATTAAAATACATAAGTCAAAAAAGAAACTTAGTCTTATAAATTTATTATTAATTCTCTTAAACTGTGGAGACAAATCTCACTAATACCCAAGAGTCAGTAGGACCATGGTCCATCAAAGATTTAAGAGGAGAGAGACTGCTTCTTTTACTCTTGTGGTCACTATTGGCTCCAAGTATCCCTTGCCTTAGGACCACATAACTCCAGCCTATATTTTCATAGACTTCTTTGTGTTTCTCTTATTTCTTGCAATGATAGGGCACTTGTCATTAGAGTTGGGTCCTACCTGGGTGTTGTACAGGACTATCCTCTGGGCCAAACTGCTAACATCTTCAACAGCTGTGACTGCAAAAGATCCAAGCTGGGTTTGTTGACTGTTGTTGTTCCCTTACAGAATGAGGGGCAATAGGGTCCTAGGACCCTTCCCTGGGTATCCAGCCACTTCTCCCAACAGTTGTAAACAGACCTCAGTTTCACATGACCTTGGGAAAAGGTTCAAAAAGACTAGTAGAAGGGGCTCTATCTATACAACTATGGGGAAGCCATTGTCCATGCTGGCTGCAGACCTTCTAATATGGCTGCTTTAGGGTCACCCACACTCCTGCCCATAACCTCTTGCCTATGCTCTGTAAATAACTCTAATAAACTCATTGGTTCCTCAAAGTGAACTTTGGTAGAATTAAAAATTGGTTTGTCATTGGGACCTTAGAAAGAGGGCAGTGAGCTAAAGGTTGCCTAGGTCTCTCCCCACATGGTGAAAATTCTTATGACACTGGGTAGCCCAGAATGACCTCATTACAAGATCCTGAATTACATCTGCAAAGAACCTTTTCCTAGGTGAGAGCTCATTCACCAGTTCTGATAATTAGGGTGTAGGCACATATTGGGAGTGGCTTCATGTTACTATTTCTTTTCTCTCAACAATGACCAAAGTATGAAGGAAAATAAACATTCTAACAACTTTTTGTGCTCCCCCTTATTTAGCTTGAGGGAGGCAGCAACCCACTCCCTAGCCTCTGCCACTCATTTTGGCTAGAGGCAGATATTGTGTGTAAGGATGAACTGACCCTATATTCTAGCCTATGCCACCTGGCCTGCTGCTGTTATGCACAGGCATCTCCCTTCACTGTTAAAATTGTCCCAAGTTGGGATAAGTTCCATGGGACATCCTAACTAAGATTTGGACCAACATTCAGCAAGACTTGCATCTCAGCATCTAGCATCTTTCTTGATGGTGTTTGGATCCATCTAAGAGGTGACAAACTGTGTTTCATATGCAGTTACAGGTGTACGTTCTTAATATACATTTCCTTGAAGGTGAGTGCTTCAGAGTTTGGAGTAATATATGATGAGTGCGTGTCATGAGGAAGAAGAAAGGGACACAGAGTGAATGCTTCAGTAACTGCAATTTTTTTTTTTTTTGTCTTTTTGAGACAGGGTCTCCCTGTAGCCCCAGCTGTCCTGGAACTCACTATGTAGACCAGGCTGGTCTCAAACTCACAAAGATCGGCCTGCCTCTGCCTCCCAAGTGCTGGGATTAAAGGCGTGTGCCACCATGCCCGGCAGTAGCTGCATTTTTAAAAAGCAATACTAGAAAGTTCGATCTGAGAAAAATGTATCAAGATGCAAGAACAGAAACCATTGCCCCAAAAGTTCTTTTACATCTGGAGTTATAAAAATAATGTTTACTGGTATCCAGTCTACAGAGAAAGGGCGGCATTTCCGGAGTCCTGAAGGTAAGGTCACTGAGTTCTATAGCTCTTGCTCAAACATATAATGGTTTCAGACCAGCCTGCATGCTGTGGGCAGGAACGGTCTCAGCAGACCACGAATGAGGCCAAGCCCGCCAAAGCTACAAATCTATGGAAAAATTAGCTTCATTGGATGCATTAGTTGACTTCACTCGTGATATTCAGAAACCACATTTCCAAGACCCAGTCTGAGCAGATGAGCCTGAGCTGATAAGCCCCAGGTGAGGGGAAAATGAACGAGGTCGATGGTCTGCAGCACTGGATCCTTGTTAGAACATTTCTTAACTAACACATTTATGCTCGTTTTCAATTTTTTTTTAAATTTTTAAAAATGATTTATTTAATAACAACATACTTAGAAGAAGCATATCATTACAACACAATTGACATATTCAATAACGGTTTCCTGAGGTAGGATGCATCTCTTTCAAATTTGGCTGTAAATTTTTAGGTTTACAGTTGAATTATTACAGTTATACAATATTGTACTCAGTTTAAACCCTATAAGACATAAATTAAATGATGTTTTAACCTTTAAAAAGATCTCCATTTCATTATTAAAATACACAGTTTCATACAGAAAAATTCTTTTTCAATGCAATTGACATTGGATGTTTGCACATGCATTTCTAATCTCTAAATATCTGATTATTACTAATCACAGTTTAACATCGACTGTTCAAATCACTAAAGATTTGCTGGGTCTCTGGGTCTCAGTTTCTTCCTACATGGTGAATGTGCTGTATAAATTCCTGCTATTCTTATTTGGGGGTTGGCAATCACATCTTCAACCTGACCAATTATACTCAGGTACTAGACATTGGCTCAAATGTCTCTTTGTCCAATATTTCACCCTAAACCACCTCACCTCATTTTTCCCAGGCTGGGTGGACAGTCAGGTCACCTGTATCTCAATACTTTCTGCATCTTTGCCCAGGGTAACTGTGCTTTCTTAGAGTTGCTTATTTAACCATGTGCTTTCTCTAGATGTAGGTTCTCTTCAAAGAGATAAAGGTTTAATTTTGCTTTCTTACCAATATTTACATGTAGCATCTGACCACTGTGCAGCACTCAGTAGAGCTTTACTGAATGCTAGAAAAGCAAATGTATTGGCTTTCATCTGTTTTTTGATTACAGACTCGGCTACTGGTGAGATTGAAGGAGCTACTTCAGTGTAGACACAACCACTAGGCAGGCTCGATCACAAACTGTGGGTTAAAGCTCTCCTGTGTTGGTTGATTTATCAAGCCTTTATCAGCATAGGTATTCTAAGATTTTAGGGACCTGGAATCCTCTAAACATTCCAAAATGCCATTCTCAGTACACCTGGCTACAGGAGAGTAAGCAGACAAACATGATGGGGTATCACATAATAAATGAGTGATGCCTCCAAATAATAAAAGACATGATCATATTTTGGGTTTTTTTGTTTGTTTGTTTAGAGTCAGGCTCTTTCTGCATAGCCTAGGTTGGCCTAGAACTCAGTATATAATTTTGAACTCATGGTAATCCTCCTGCCTCAGCCTCCCAGGTGCTGAGATTATGAGCATATGCCAGGGTGCTCCACTATGACCTTTCATTAGTTATTTTAATTGTACAATTTTGGGGGTACAATGTGATATTTCACTACATGAACACATGTAGATCAAATCCAGGTAATTAACCTTCCCATCATCATTGAGCTCTTTACTTCTAGTAACTCATAAAATAGATTATTGGTTGTTGGGAATCATAGATACCTCGCTGTCCTATGGGCTCCTAGAATTGTCACTTCTATGTAAAGACCTGTTACCCGATCTCTCACTGTTCATTACCCCTGACACTTGCAGCCTCTAGGAATCTCTATTATATATTCTGATATAGTTTTTAAAAATATCAACTTAGAGAGAAGACATAACAATATCTGTCTTCCTGTGTCTGACTTATTTCATTTATCACAAGATTGTCCATGTGCATTAATTTTGGTACAAACCATATGATAGCCTTTATGTGGCTAGATAATATTCCATTATGCAAATGTACTGCATTTTATATATCCATTCATTCCTCATGGAACATCTGAGTTGATTTCATAGCACAGTTACTGTGACGTCATTCCCTCCGAATATATTCTCAGAAGGGGGCTAGCTGGGAATAATATGGTTGATCTATTTTAGCTTCTCCAGAGAACTGCATACTGTTCTCACAGAGGCTGTATTAACTTACAACCTCAACAACAGTGTATGCGATTTCTCTTTTCTCTACATCCTTGTCAGCATTTTTATAGTGCTGATTCTAACTGGATGAGTTGATGCTTCATTGTGATTCTGATTTGCATTTCTCTGGTGGCTAATGAGACTGAGAATTTTTCCATAGACTTGTTGGCCATTTGCTTTCTTCTGAGAAGCGTCTATTCATATCTTCAGCATTTTAAAGAACATTCAGCATTGTATAGAGTCAGAATGTCAGGAAGACTTTTGAATTGAAAGGGCCTTTGCCATTATCCAGTTAATCACCTGCTCAAAATAAGAACTCTTTACATCACACCTAATAGTGAAATCTCACCCCTCTTGACATCAGACCCACCCCCACAAACTCATGTTTTCAGCAAGAGTTGAATTGGGGTCACAGCTTATAATCAGCCTAAGATCATCATGTTTGAAAGCTCTGAGAAAATGTTACATTTCTGGGTTTCCATATGAATTTTAGAATTGTTTTCTCTAGTTCTGTGAAAAATGTCCTTGGAATTTTGGTGGAGATTGCAATCAATCTGTAAATTACTCTCAGTAGTAAAATCATTTTCACAATATTAACTGAACAGACAGTTCTCAAAAGAAGTAATGCAAACGGCCAGTAAATATCCTTTAAAGTGTTCAACATCCTTAGCCATCAGAGAAATGCAAATTAAAACCACTTTGAGATTTAATCTCAGCCCACTCAGAATCACCATCATCAAGAAAACAAATGACAAGAAACACTGGTGAGGCTGTAGAGAAGTAAGAACCACTTTTCACTACTAATAGGAATCAGTGGAGGCTGCTCAAAAAACAAACAAGAAAAACAACAACAACAAAACAACTAAACCAGAGCTACTCTATGACCCAGTGGGCTGCATAGCTTCAGTTGTCATCTTGAAACACCTGGGTGGAGATACCCTCAACTGAGGAATTTCCTCCACTGGATTGCTTTGTGGCCATGTCTGTGGGACTTTTCCTTGTTGGGTGATGTAGGAGGGTCCAATTCGCTATGGTGGTGCCACCCCTGGGCAGATGGTCCTGTATTGTATAAGAAAGCAGGCAGAGCGTGCACCAGGGACACAAGCTAGTAAGCAGCATTCCTCCATGAAAATGTGATATATAGTATAATGTAATTTTATTCAGCAATAAAGAAAATAATGAAATTTGCAGGAAAATAATGGAATTTGAAAATATTATATTGAGATAGCCCAGGTCTAGAAAGACAAATACTGCATGGATTCTCTCATATGTGAATCCTTATTTCAGATTTTTTTTAATCAGAAGAAGCATTATATTACAACAGCATTGACATATTCAGTAACAATTTCCAGAGCTAATATGCATATCTTTAAAAATTGGCTGTAAATTTTTAGGTTTACAGTTGAATTAATACAGTTATACAATATTGTACTCAGCATAAACCCTATAAGACATAAAATTGAATGAGGTTTTAACCTTTAAAAAAGATCTCCATTTTATTTTAAAATATACTGTTTCATATAGAAAAACTCATTTTAATGCTGTTAATACTTAGATGTTTACACATGCATTTCTAATCTCTATATATCTGATTATTACTAGTCACAGTTGGTTACTTTCTGAGATCCTTGGCACCTGAGCATGGATATAAAGTCATCAGGTAGATTTCAGTGGTAATGTTTTTCATATTGATTAATTAACATGAAGCAAATTTTTATGCTTCTTCCTCAAATATAACTCATTTTTAATTGATTTTTTTGTGTATATTTCTTCAATAACATCCAAAGTAATCTTATACATCTATATAACCACATCCCAAGTAGTACCCTCCCATAGCTGGAGCCCATATGCTCTCTCATTCCTGTTACTGTCCACTGTGTTGTCAGTGTCCCCACCATTCCCCAGTGCTTGTCCATCCACTGAGTCTAGTCAGTATATCTAGAGTTCCTTGTTTTAGGAAGATCAGCTCTTCCTCATCTAGCAGCAATCAGTTGCCAACATTCCTTTAGATAAGATTGGGGTGTATGGTTCATTTTCCCAGTTCTATGCTGGGTTACTGTCTGGGAGTCTCTTGGGCCACCCTGGCCAACAACACAAAGGACGGTATCTCCTGTCTGGCATTGTTTCTTAATATGTAGCCTTTAGCCATACACATGGACTTAATTATATTGATACCTTTAATGTTTGGTTATACTTTCCTTTTGGGTGTTTAAGGCCATGTAGTTGGCCCATATTAAAAAAAATTCTTTTTGCTCTTAAGATTGTTTGAGGATCTGTTCCTCAGGGGTCACATGGGCTTGGGAAGAGCCCCTGGCTCCTTGCTTTTACAACTTTCATCTCTGTGAAGATAAGTCAAAGATCCTGCTGGACCGTGGTTGACTTCACTTGGCAGCATGGAGGAAATGTTTCCTCTGTGTTGACCCTCCTCATTGTAGACTAGACACTGGTTCAAGTTCATTTGGTGGGGTCTCCATGGTCTCCTTGATCAAGAGGACAGGTGATTCATCACAGTTACAGTACATTTTGAGAGATGCTCCATAGTCCCTTTGAACTTAGCTGACCTTGGAGGGCAAGGAGCAATAACTGTCCTTTAAGTCCCTCTGATCAAATTAGTATAGTCTTCAAAGTATGGCTGTTAAACATCCAAGAAGGTTAGTTCCACCCATCTGGTACTTTTAAATACCAGGTGCTATATAGATAAAGCTTGGGCAAAGACCAAAGGTTCTCAGATAAACCTTGACTAGACATATATCATATTTCTTGAGCAACTAGTATGTATAATTTGTCAGTAGGTTGTTGGACTAATGTGATTTCCTCTGGTTTTCTAAAAACTAACTAGGCATTATTTATTTCCCACATTGTCTAACCCTTCCACCATGGTTTACCCATTTAAAGGGGCCCCATTTTTCCCATTTCTCCCTTAATAATACCTTTCTCCTATGGTCTCACCTCTCTTGATCTCCTTATTTCCCTTTATCACCAAGGTTCCTTGTATAACCCTCTCTTTCATCTCCCCTTAAAATAATCCCATTTTTATCTATATCTCCCTTATTAACACCTGTTTCCTACTGTTCTTCTCTTTCAGGTTCTTTCTTTTCCTTTACTTCCCTGGTTCCTTTTCATTATCTTGGCTCCTGTAGTTATATCTGGATACATACTCACTTATAGGGATTTGGTGCTAGGATCCACATATGAGGGAGAACATACATCGTTTGTTTTCCTGAGTCTGTGTTACTTCACTTAGTATAACAGTTTCTAGTTCCATCCATTTACCTGAAATTTTCATGATTTCATCTTTCTTTACTGATGAGTAAAACTCCATTGTATAAATAAACCATATTTCCAATATTCACTCATCAGTTGAGGGACACTTAGGTTGTTTCTATCTCTTAGCTATTATGAAAAGAGCAGCAACAAACATGGATGTGCAAGTGTCTCTACAATAGGATGAGTTCTTCGGGTATATGACAAGGAGTGGTATAACTGGGTCAAATGGTAGGTTCATTTGTAGTTTTTTATTAGTTCTCCACACTGCTTTCTATAGGGGTTGAACAAGTTTGCAATTCCACCAGCAGTGGATGAGTGTTCCCCTTTCCCCACATCCACTCGCACATATGGTCATTTGTTTTCTTGATCTTAGCCACTCTGACTGGGGTAAGATGAAATCTTAAAGTGGTTTTAATTTGCATTTCCCTAATTAGTAATAATGTGGAACACTTTTTAAGATGCTTCTTAGCCATCTTTATTTCTTCTTTTGAGAACTTTCTGTTCAGTTCCTTAGCCCTCTTTTAATTGGGTTGCTTCCTTTCTTCGTTGTTTTTTGAGTTCATTATATATTCTGGATGTTAAACTTCTGATGTGTTGCTGATTTTCTCCCATTCTGTGGAATTTCTCTTTACTTCCTTGGTTCTTTTGATGTACAGAAGCTTTTTAATTTAATGAGGTCCCATTTGTGGATTCTTGACCTTGTTTCCTAAGCAGTTGATGTCTGGTTTAGAAAATCCTTTCCTACACCTACATCTTTTGGGTTTTTGCCAATGTTTTCTTCTAACAGTTTTAGAGTTTCAGACTTCACATTGAGGTCTTTGATCCATTTGGAATTGACTTTTGTGCAAAGTGAAAGATAGGGGTTTAGTTTCATTCTTCTGCAGGTGGAGATCCAGTTTTGCCAGCACCATTTACTGA
>NW_008360326.1:8079627-8100641 GCF_000622305.1 Nannospalax galili | reverse complement strand
TTGGGTCTTCAATTTTGTTCCATTGATCTATGGGTCTATTTTTGTGCCACTACCATGTTGTTTTTATGACTATGGCTCTGTAATACAGTTTAAAACCTGATATAGTAACCCCCCCCCAGTAGTATTGCTCTTGCTCTTAGTGCTCAGGGTTGCTTTGGCTATCTGAGGTCTTTTGTGCTTCCCTATGAATCTTAGGGTAGTTTTTTTCCAATTCTGTGAAGAATGTCATGGGGATTTTGATTGGCGTAGCATTGAATCCATAAATGACTTTTGGTAGGATGGTCATTTTCACAATTTTAATTCTTCTAATCCATGAGCATGGGGGGTCCTTCCATCTTCTGATGTCTTCCTCAATCTCTTCCTTTAAAGATTTACTATTTTCCTTGTAGAGCTCTTTAATGTCAGGTTTATTCTGAGATATTTTATTTTATTTTATTTTTTGCAGCTATTGTGAAAGGGAGTGTTTCGATGTCCTCTTTCTCTGATTGCTTGTTATTGGTTTATAGAAAAGCAACAGACTTTTTAGATTATTTTTCACCCTGCCACTTTGCTGAACATGTTGATAATTTCTAGGAGTTTTCCCGTGGAATTTTTGGCATCTCTTAGATATAATATATCATCTGCAAAAAGGGACAATTTGATCTCGTCTCTTCCATTTATTACTCATTTAATTTCCTTCTCTTGTCTTAATGCTCTTGCAAGTTTCAAGCACTATGTTAAAAAGGAGTGGAGATAGCGGATAGCATTGTCTGGTTCCTGATTTTAATGTGAATGCTTCCAGTTTTTCTCCATTTAGAATGATGTTGGCTGTGGGCTTGTTGTATATAGCTTTATGTTGAAGTATGTTTCCTCCAGTCCAATTCCCTCTAGGACTTTGAACATAAATGCTTGTTGAATTTTATCAAAGACTTTCTTTGCATCTATTGAGATGACCAGGTGGTTCTTGTCTTTGAGTCCATTTACATGATTTAAGACGTTTATTGACTTATGTATATTGAACCATCCCTGCATCTCTGGAATAAAGCCAACTTGATCATGGTGGATGATCTTTTTGATGTATGTCTGTATGTGGTTTGCAAGTATTTTGCTGAGAATTTTTCCATCTATGTTCATTAAGGATATGGGCCCATAGTTTTCTATTAGATTGTGTCTTCACCTGTCTTGGGTATTAGAGTGATCCTGGTTTTTTTGAATAACTTAAGTAGTATTGGATGTAGATCCTCTTTAAATGTCTGGTAGAGTTCTGCTGTAAATCCATATGGTCCTGGGCTTCTTTTAGTCAGGAAGTTTTGTATTACTGTTTCAATTTCTTTATGTGTTATGGGCCTGTTTAAGCTGTTGATCTCTTTTTGGTTTAGTTTGGTTCCCATGCTTTTAGAAACCTGGTCATTTCTCTTAGGTTTTCCAAATTTAGTAGTGTATAGATTTTTAAAGTATTCCCTTATAATGTTCTGGATCTTTTTGGTGTTTGTTGTGATGTTTCCCCTTTTATCTCTGATTTTGTTGATTTGGAGGTACTCTTTCTTTCTTTTGGTTAACTGAGCTAAGGGTCTGTCAATCATGTTTATCTTTTCAAAGAACCAGCACTTGGATTTGTTGATTTTTTTGCATTGTTTTCTTTGTTTCTATTTCATTAATTTCTGCTCTGATTTTTGTTATTTCTTCTTGTCTGCTGGGTTTGGGTTTCATTTGCTATTGCTTTTCAAGTGTCTTGAGTTGCAATGTTAAGTCATTTATTTGTGTTCATTCTGATTTTTTAATGAAGGCACTTAGAACTATAAACTTCCCTCTAAAGACTGCTTTCAACGTGTCCCACAGATTTTGTTTTGTTGTATTGTACTTTTCATTTTTTTCCAGGAATATTTTTTTTTCTTTCTTAATTTCTCCTTTAACCCATTCTTCATTCAGGTGTATGTTGTTTAATCTGCATGTGTTCATGTAGTTACTAGGGTTTCTTTGGGTGTTGATTTTAGGCTTTGTTGCATTGTGGTCTGATAGAATGCATGGAAATATTTCAATCTTTTTGTATTTGTTGAGGCTTGTTTTGTGCCCCAGTATATGGTCGATTTTGGAGAAAGTTCCATGGGGTGCTGTATAGAAAGTGTATTCTTTGGTGCTTGGGTGGAATATTCAGTAGATGTTTGTATCTATGGTATTGTTTAATACAGATGTCTCTCTATTAATTCTCTGCCCTGTTGATCTATCTAATGGAAACAATCAGGTATTAAAGTCCTCTACTGTTAATGAGTTGGGATTAATCTGGGTCTTAAAGCCCTGTAGTACTGTTTTTGTGAAGTTGTGTCCACCATGGTTTGGTGATTATATGTTCATGACTGTAATATCTTCTTGGTCAATTGTTCTTTTGACCAGAATGAAGTGGCCCCCTTTATCTCTTCTGATTAGTTTTAGTTTGAAGTCTATTTTATCAGATATTAGAATTGCAACGCCTGCTTTTTTCTTAGTACCATTTGCTTGGTATATTTTTTTCTATCCTTTTACCTTAAGATAGTGCCTGTCCTTGAAAGTGAGATGAGTTTCTTGCAGACAACAAAAAGATGGGTTTTGTTTCTTAATCCATTCAACTAGTCTGTCTTTTGACTGGGGAGTTCAGTCCATTGATACTTCAAATTATTAATGAAAGATGTGTATTGAGTCCTGTCATTTTTATTTCTGTTCACATTCTTGGTGTAGCTGTGACTTTTCATAGTTATCCCTTCATTAAGTTTCTTTCTGTAACCCTTTGGATATAGTCATTCCTTTCTTCTGCTCTTTGTATTGCTTCAAGAACTCTCTGAAGGGCTGGTTTTGTGGACATGAATTCCTTCAGCCTGCTTATGTCATGGATGATTTTTCTTTCCTCTTCAACTATAATAGACATTTTGGATGGGTAAAGTAATCTGGGTTGGCATATGTGGTCATTTAGAATTGGGAATACTTTGGTTCAGGCTCTTCTCTCTTTCATAGTCTGTACTGAAAAGTCAGGTGTAATTCTTACGGGTTTTCCTTTATATGTGTCTTGATTTGTTTTGCAGTTTTCAGTATTCTTTCTTTGTTCTGTACGTTTAGTGTTTTTACTATGATGTGCCTTGGAGAGTTTCTTTTCTGGTCCTGTCTATTTGGTGTTTTATATGCTTTTTGTATTTGTATTGGCATGTCTTTCTTTCATTTTGGGAAATTATCTTCTACAATCCTGTTGAAGATCTGGTCCATACTGTTATCCTGATATTTTTCTCCTTCCTGTATGCCTATGATTTGCAAGTTTGGTCTTTTTATGGTGTCACACAATTCCTGCATATTCCATTCTTGTGCTTTCTTAAATTTTTCATAATCTTCGCTTGAGTGGTCTAATTTGTCCACTTTGTCTTCCAGTCTTGATATTCTGTTTTCCATTTCATTCATCCTATTGGTGAGGCTTTCTCCTGTCATTTCTAATTTGCTTACTGAGTGTTTCACTTACTTCTTCATTTTGGTCTGAGTATTCTTCAATATTTCTAAGTCTTTTCTGAATTCATTCAGAAGTTTATCCCTATCTTCTTTCAGTTCTTTGATTTGTTTGTTCTTTAAATTCACTGAATTCTTTTATTATGCTTATAATTGTTCTTTTGAATTCCATGTCCTGTGTTATCTGTAGGGGTTTCTCAGTTTAGTCCTTTACAGGACTGTTGGTAATTGGTAGGGGTATATTAATTGGGCTTTTCGTGTTATTATTTTTTCTCTGTGACTTTGACATGTGGATTTCTTTTATAGTTTCTGATTCTTGTGTGAGACTCAAGCCTTCCTTTGTTGAGTTCCAGTCTGCTTCTTTTTGTAAACTTTTGTGCACTTGTAGTTTACTTGTTTGGCATGAAAAGCTGGTTGGTCTAGGCTTCAGGTTCTCTCTTTTGTTTTTATACTGGAGGGGCCAAATTGCTTTGGTCTTGCTGTCCAGGAGGTCCCCGAAAGGCACAAGTTGGATGAGGATCAGATACTGTAAGTCAAATTCATTGCTGGGAGGTGCACCTGGCATGCAATCCCCTCATCCCACTGTCCTTGCCACAGCCTGAGGAAAATATTCTCCAAACCCCAGTTTGAAGGATATTAACTAGTTTATTGGACTTGCTAACTGAGTTTAGGGTGTGGGTTTACTTACAGACAAGTGGGCGCCCCCCATTCATGGCTGTGTTTGACAGTCCACACCCAGACATAAATCCTGTGGTCTGGACAACGTTACAAGATGGCGAGAGACCAGCCTCGTTGTTTTCCCAGCTTTTATACCCTTAGCCCCTCCCCTGAAAGTGGCTATGGTTAACCTATTGGCTGGAAGATGGAAGGGGAGTGGCTTCTTTGTAGAGCATGGGAAGGAGGCGGGTCCATGGTTTGTCATCACAGGGTCAGAGGACCATCCTCTGAGTCACACTCTCCACCCCTTCCTTTGGCTCTCACAAAGTTTCCACTCACCTCTTCCACAAATATCCCTGAGCCTCAGAGGGGGTGGGGTGACCTTTCTCCCATTGTAATAGGTCACTGGACTCTTCAAGTCTTTGCATCCCCTGTTTGTCATGGGCTGATGGTTTGATTTAGTGGCATTCCACCTAAACACAAACAGCAAGAAGCAAGAACATGTAAACAGTAACTGCAATAATAGCTCATGGGTGTAACACAAATGCTTGGATGGTACTTAAGTAGGCGCATCACATCCATATCACAATACAATTGCAGTGGCTTCTCCCATGGGGCCTATAACCTCTCCTGCCACAGGGGGTTGGCCTGGTCTACAATACCAGATGTGTGTCCCATCCCTAGGAGCAGGCATTAGGTCCAATCGATAATTAGCTGATTGTACATACACTAGATGAGCCATTATTGTACCAGCAGGAGCATCTTGCTTAGCATGTTGATAGTGCAGCACACAGGGTCCTTTGTTGAACAGGATAATAGGGGACAATTCTCCCCCAGCCATCTGCATAGTTCCTTCTGGCACTATGAAAGCCACCCATCCAGTGTCAGGGAGTTTCCAGCTTGGTCTAAGCTTGGTTTCTCTCTTTCCCATGCTCACATCATGTGGCATCTGCAGCAATAGGGTTTTTCTGTCCACTTCAGGTGTGCAACCAACATTATTGGCAATCGCCTTTAGAGTTTTGGGGACCTCTGGGGTCCCTTTGGCCAGCTGCTCATAGGGAGGCAACCCACCCCTGGTACTGAGATTTTCTTTTAACAACTTATGGCTTCCAGAAGGGCCTTTTTCCACCTCTGTAGGGTTCCTTCTGGGCTTAAAGCTTTCAACTGTTCCTTTAGCAACCCATTTTTTCTCTCAGTTAACCCTGCTCCTGTAGGATTGTATGGAAGGTGGAAATACCATTGAACCTGGTTATCCTCAGCCCAAGTTTGCACATCTGTACCTGTGAAATGAGTGCCTCTGTCGCTTTCAATTTGCCTTGGGCACCCATACATGACACTGAGTTCAGTAAGCCCCTTAATAGTAGCCTTGCTCATCGCTCTCTTGCAAGGAAAGACCTGTGTAAGGCCTGTGGCAGTGTTCACACAAGTGAGAGCATATTTATACCCCTCACTGACTGGCAGGGGCCCTGTATAATCTACTTGCCAGTCTCTCACGAGGGAAGCTGCCTTGTGCACGTATTGCATCATGGCATCCATCCTCCAGGGCCATAACTGGGAACACACCTCACAGGTCTGGACAGCCCATTGGATGTCAGCATGTTTTACCGGAATGCCAGCTGCTCTGATTATTCTCCATCTCATTCTCGGCTCCTCTGTGGCCCGACAATATGAATCCAGTGAGCTGCTTCTAGGGGAACCTGAGGGCAGACAGCTCTCACCTTGGTGAGGGCATCAGCTTCCTGATTCCCAGGGGGACTCACCAGGTGGTGGGCAGCCACATGGTAAACTACCAGGGGCACTAGCTACTCCTAGTTTTTATTATATATGTCCTTCCACATTTGTTGTCCCCATAGTGGCCATCCCATCACCTGCCAGTTTTCTTTCTCCCACTGAGCCATCCATAAGGTTAAGCCCTTGAACATAGCCCAACTGTCAGTACAAATTGTAACTGGCCAAGGCTCCCTCATTATTACTATCCATACAGCTCTCAATTCAGCCCATTGACTGCTTTCTCCTTCTCCCCTCTCTAACCATATAGTGTTGGTGTTCATCTGTATTGCTGCTGCTACCCATTCTTGTCTGGCACCCCTGCTAGTGCCATCAGTATACCAGGCATCAGCTGGAATTGGGGAGCCCCTTCTAGCACTTGGTCAGGTCTTGCTGGAGGGTCAACTATAGGAGGTGGGGGCAGAGGCTCTGTGCCTTGAAATGACACTGGGCCTAGTACTACTTGCATGGCATTGGTGATTGGGCTTGCTGACACTACCCTTCACTCTTGCAAATGTGCATGCCATCTTTGTAGCATTTGGTTTTAGGCCACCCCTGACAGGGGCTTGGCTAACAGGCCCTCCACCCATCATTTGATGGGATATGCGGTTTTTAAAGTAATGGGGATGGGGCCCATAATGGATTCCACCTGTTGCAATGCTTTGTACACAGCCAGCAGTTGCTGTTCTAGCGCTGTGTACTGGGACTGTGCCCCTTTCCATGATTGGGACCAGAACCCAATTGGGACCATCTGTTCGGGTTGTTGTTGCCACATGCTCCTCCCATAACATTCAGGGCTCATGGTGACTTCCAAGAGGAAGGGACACCAAGGTATTGGGCACACCACTGCTTAGCTTGCCCAGCCAGTACCTTGGCCTACACAAAAGCCTCTTGGGCCTTTACATTCCAATCCCATGTAGCACCTCTTTTTATTAGATTATACAGGGGGCGGGTAACCTGAGCAAGGTGAGGTATAAAAGTTCACCAATTCCTGAGAAGTCCCCAAAATACCTGTAACTCTTTAGCATTTATTGGTATGGGTTGTTGTAAGATTTTTCTCAACTGATGCACTGGATATCATGGAAGTTCTGCCTGACCATAAAACTCCTAAGAATTTTACCGCTGTACTGGCCCTTGTACCTTCTGTGGGTTGATTTCCCATCCTCGCTCCTTCAGGTGCACTTGCATGTTCCCCAAATGAGCTTCCAAATCTGTGAGGCACTCAGAATTCAGCATTATGTCATCTATGTAGTGGAACCTTCTTACAGAAGGAGGGCAGGGTAACAGGGCCAGGTCCTGGGCCACCATTTCATGAAAAACCGTGGGGCTATGGAAGTAACCTTGGGGAAGTACTCTGAAAGTCCATTGTCGTCCATTCCATGTGAATGCAAATCGGTCTTGGGATTCAGTAGCTAGGGGAATACTAAATAATGCATTAGCAAGGTCCACCGCAACATGGAAAGACCCCATTTTCTGCACCAGCTGATCAGTTAGTAGTGCAATGCTGGGCACTGCTGCATGAATGGGAGGTACCACCCCCGGTAATCCACAGTCATTCTCTAGGAGCCATCTGGTTTCCTGATAGGCCAAACAGGGCTATTGAAAGGGCTCTGGGCTGGGCGGATAACTTCTACTCATTCTAGTTCCTGGATGGTTTCAGTAATTTCATCTGGAACCCCAGGCAGCCAGTACTGTTTGATATTCACCAGCCTCTGTTGGGTGGGCAATCTGACTGGCTCCCATCTTGCCCACCCCCTGAGATTGCAGAATCTGTTCCAGACCTTCTGTTTTCAGGGCCTCTCCATACTCATGTGGTGGCCCCCACTGGTCAAGCAGGCATGCCACCCCATACCATCTACAAGATGGCTGCCACGGTAGGATCTCTCCCATTGACCACAACTGTTTAGAAGGCCTTAACCTAGTTACATCTCTCACTGTCCACTGCATTGACCATGCCACTTCAGCCACCCCCACCAAGCCTATGGGAATGGCCCACCAGGTTAACAATTCCTCAGCCCACACTCTCCCCTCACCTCACTTTACTTTGGATATTGGTCTCTTTCCCCATAGCAGGGACATCATAAATGCTCTTCCAAAACTCACTCTCAGCTTTATATCCTGCCGGGCTATGCCAAATGTAAGTCAAATTGACTATTGGGAGTTGTACTTGGCATCCAATCTTCTCCTCCCACAGTCCTTGCAACAGCCTGGGGAAAAATTCTCCAAACTCTGGTTTGAAGAATCTTAATGAGTTTATTGGACTTGCTAACTGAGCTTGGGGTGCCGGTTTACTTACAGACAAGCAACCATCTCCCCCCCCCCATTCACGGCTGTGTTTAAAAGTCCACACCCAGACATAAATCCTGTGGTTCCAGACAGCCTTACAAAATGGTGAGAGACCAGCCTTATGGTTTTCCCAACTTTTATACCCTTAGCCCCTCCCCTGCAAGCGGCTATAGTCAACCAATTGGCTGGAAGAGGGAAGGGGAGTGGCTTCTTTGAAGAGCGTGGGAAGGAGGCAGGTCCATGGCTTGTCATCACAGGGTCAGAGGAACATCCTCCAGGTCACAGATGCTCTCAGACTTTTTCCTAAGGTCTGGATCCCTCCAGGAAAGATGCTGGCCTCAGGAATTAGGGAGTTGGGCTGGCCTAGGACCAGAGCCCAGGAATGATGCTGGCCCCAGGAAGCTGGTGGCTGTGCTGTCCAGGGATGCAAAAGGAGGTGGGGATGGGAAGAGGCCTCGAGGGTTCCAGGGGATTACAGAGAGGATTTGGGTTGGTCTGGATGCAAAAGATCAGGAAGCAGGGGGATTCTGGGCCAAGAAGTCAGTCCAGAGGTCTGGAGTGCCAAGACAAGAAATGCGCCAGTGCCCAGGCTAGGAGGAAAAATGGGGTGGGGGAGCTGGGAGAGTGAATGATGCTGGGGGAGTCAAGGTGCAGTGGGTGCTGCAGGACTTACCCAGGAAAGATGCTATCACCAGGAAGCTGGTAGCTATTCTGCCCAGGGATGCAAAGGGAGGTGGGGTGGGAACAGGCTCCAAGGGATTACAGGCAGGAATTGGACTGGTCTGGGTGCAAAAGATCAGGAAGCAGTGGGGAGTCTGAGCCAAGAGGTCACTACAGCGTTCTGGGGTGCCAAGACAAGAAATGGGCCAGTGCCCAGGCTAGGAGGGAGATGGAGTGGGGGAGGCAGGAAGGTGAAATCCTGATTTTTTTTATATGTGTATTTATGTTGGAATTAGTGTGGGTAGAGCCCTGGAAACTAAAAAGAGTTCATGGGGGTAGGGAGAAGCTTTAAGGGAGGGGGGTGATAGCATAATACTTGTTATTTGAAAGTAGAAGGGAAAATGCTAGAAGTGGGGGAACTCAAGGAGGGTTAGGACATAAATTAAGTGTCAAGAAGATGGGGAGAGGAGAGGTTCAGAGGCAAATCAAACAAAGCTAACAATGTATGAAAATACCATGAGGAAACTGGGGACATCGTATACTTAATAGGAAATTGAATTTAAAAAATACCTAGAACCGGGGGCATGGTGGCACATGCCTTTAATCCCAGCACTCAGGAGTCAGAGGCAGGCACATCTCTGTGAGATAAGCCAGCCTGGTCTACATAGTTTCAGGCCAGCTGTGGCTACAGGGAGACCTTGTCTTGGAGGGAAAAAGGAATACTTAGAGTTCTAGGGTTTTTCTGGGTTTCCCCATCACTGCAAAAACACTGTATTTTTGTGGAAACATGGCCAGAATGGGGCATCCCCTTAGACAGGGCTGTTGGTTTCCACAGGCTATACCACTCCCTGGTCCTAGGCATGTGGCCTGATTCAGTCATGTCTATTTCCATGTTCTATTTTCCATGACTGTGGCTGGAGAATACTGGCGATGGGGTGTGAGCATCATTTATAGCTTTTTGCCAATTTTCAGTTTGTAAATATTCCTACATAGTCAAGTCTAAGCTACTAATTGATATCGGACTACTTGTTGAATTCTTTAAAATTTCATAATCCTTTTCTCACAAAAAGTACAAGATGGCTCAAAAGTACCACAAGTTACTTATGATTTTAAAATGCAAGAAAATCAAAATCATTTGATTTGAAACAAACTTTACTTTTCATAGTTCTTATCTATCTATATGCCCAGACCTTTCTTCTCATAATACAGATCCCAGTTTAGGTGTTTTAGTAAGATAACCTTGTAGTTATTATTTTTATAAATAGATACTATTGTGTATAATTAAGAGATACAACATGTTATTTGTGAAATAACATGTAAAATGGTTACTCTAGGAAACAAACAGCCTTCATCTCACATCAATACCATTTATTTTACCTGTGGCAAATGCAGCTGTCAGCTATACATTGCCTAGAAATCTGAATACAATAAAATATTAATTGTAGTGTTCTTATTGTGCATTAGAACCGTAGATACTCATTGAAGATACGTGATACTTTGTACCCTTTGACCTCCATTTCTTTGGGTTTCCCTACCAATCCCATCTCTAATAATCAGTATCTCTGAATAGTTAGCTTTAAATGAAGATCCACACATAATTGAGATTATGCAATATTTTTTTCTGAATCTGGCTTATTCCATTTTGCATAAGGTTCTCCAGCTTCATTCAAACTGTGTCAAATGGCAGGGTCCTTTTGTGTTCAGTCTTAACTGAACAATACTGAAATACATATTCTTTTATACATCTATATTTGTGTATGTCACATTTCTTTATCCATCACTGGACAGGTTGTTTCCACATCTCAGATTTTCTGAACAACACTGAAATAAGCCCAAGAAAGTAGATATCATCACAAAGTAGCAATTTCCCTAACTATGTACACAGAAGAGGGATTGCGGGATCGTATGATAATCCTACTTTTGATCCTTCCAGGGTCTTCCGTTCTGTTTTCCACAATAGCTATATGTATCTACATTCCCACCTTCAGGGTACAAGGGTTCAGTTTTCTCCAGCCCCTCATTCACACTCATTATCTTTTGTCCCTTTGATAACAGCCATCCTATCAAGTGTGAAGAGGTGTCTCCACTGGTTTTGGTTTGTGTTTCTTTGATGATTAGTGATGTTGAGCATCTTGTCATATACTTGCTGGTCGTTTGTGTGTCTTCTTTGGAGAAATGTCTATACAGGTTGCCTGCACATTTTTTAAGTTGACATGTGTCTTCTTTGTATTCCGTGGTATGAGGCTTTTATACACTTAGATCTTAGTCCCTTAGCAGACATACATTTGAAAATATTGTGTCCCAATCCTTAGGTGCTTTTTCATTTTACTGATTGTTTTCTTTGGTCAGCAGGATCTTTTGAAGTTCAGTGAAGTCCCATTTATTTATCTTTATCTTTTAGAAGAAAAAGTACATGGGGTCCTACCAAAACTTCAAAATTTGTCTTTTTCTTACCTGAGTTGACAATTTAATTAAAGCAAATCATCAAAAATGGTAGTAGTTGCAATTCAAAGTGGTGTGACACCTTGGGAATCTTGTTTTATTCTGCATTGCTTCTGAAAAATTTCCAAAGTTTTTGCACTACACTATGATTTCCCATCATGCTACAAACCAAATCCAATCATTTTTTATGCCCAACACGTGTTTAGTATGCTGTTGAGTGGCCTGAGCCTCATCACACATCATAACAAAGAGTCTTCAGGTCACTACCTAGAGAAGATGGCACAGCGGTGGATGGCGGTACAAATTGATCTTGTTAGCTAAGTCTTCCTGTGAAGTGAGAAATATGGAAGATTGAAAATGAAGCTGGATGTGTAGAGAGGGTCGTGGTCTAGGGACAGAAAGCCTGACAGTGGTAGAAGTGGGGGTAAAGGAAGGAGTTGTCTTTCAAAAAGCCCGCTTTAATTTACCATATATTTTTGTTTTCTGTTGAAAAGATGGTACAGAAAGTGCCTGGTGTCCTTTGTTTTGCCAGGAATTTCCTAAGAGTGATAAATTAGACTTCATCATCCTGGCAAGGACCACATTTAGTAAGTTTTGGCATTCTTTGGCCTTGAGTTCACAGATTTCATAAGAATCTAACCCTTCTTTAGATAGCAAAATGTGTAGTTACTAGAATCACATAGGAATATACATGCAGGATCATTTCTGATCCTGTCAGTTTTTTCTTTAAAATACTAACACCTACATAGTTTACTGAACAAGAGGAAAAAAGTGCCTTTTGTAATATGCCATGGTGCTGATTTATGAATTACATAGAACTCAATAAACATTAAGTTAATTAACTTAACAAATTCCCAGAACAGATATTTTTAATGTGCTCTAGAGAAGAGATTTCTATTCACAATGACTATCCAGAAGGCTTACAACAGATTTACTTTAATTATAAATAAGATAGATATAATTTTTTTTAAAGTTTGTGATTCTCATACAATATAGTTTGGTAGTACTTAGATCTCCTTTCCTATCTACAACTCTATCTACTTCCCCTGCTCAATTTAAGTGTCCTTCAGTATGGGTCCATCCACTAGGCCCACCAAGAGTCCCATCCTGTAAGACACTGTCTTTCTCCCTCTCAGCAGCCATCAATTGCCCAAAATTCCTTAAACTGAGTTGGAATATCTTACCTACTTCTCCATGTCTACACTTTGATTTTGTCTGGTTTGAGTTTTCATAGGACTTGTGCATGCTGTTACCATTACTGTGAGTTCATAAGAGTAACAGTCCAGCTATATAGAAAACTCTGCTTCCTTGTGGTCATCCACCCCCTCTGGCTCTTACAATTTTTTTGTTTCCTCTTTGCAATGGTCCCTGAGCCTTGGGAGCCAGAGATTTGAGATACGTGTCCTACTCATGGATAAGCACTTTGTGGCCTCTTGTTTTCTGCACATTGCCCAGTGGTGGATTTCTATGTTGATGACCATCTGTTGCATAAAGAAACTTCTCTGGTGAGAGCTGAGGGATGCGTTCGTCCTATGTGTAGAGGTTGCATTGAAGGTGTGTCACTTAGGATGAAGTATCTCACAGATGCTTATTCTCTGTGTTTGACTAGTTCTGGAACTCAGTAATACTCTCCATCTGTTGCTAAAAGAAGCTTCTTTGACGAGGGGCAAAATTCCACCAGAAAACTTCTAGAAATGATTAATACTTTCAACAAAGTGGTATGTTATATAAACAATCTACAAAAATCAGTAGTCTTTCTATATACAAATAACAAGCAATCAGAGAAAACATTCAGAGAAAACACTTCCATTCACAGTAGCCACCAAAAAGTAAAATATCTAGGGATAAACTAACCAAAGACACTAAAGCCCTATTCAATGAAAACTTTAAATCTTTGAAGAAAGATATTGAGGAAGACATAAGGAGATGGAAATACCTCCCATGCTCATGGATTGGTAGACTCAATATAGTAAAAATGATCATCCTAGAAAAAGCAATTTACAGATGCAATTCCAAATGAACTTTTTGTGAATTCTTCACAGAAATAGAAAAATATATCCTAAAATTAATATGGAAACACAAAAGACACCAGATAGCCAACCCTGAGCAAAAGATCAATGCTGGATGGATTGCCATAGCAGACTTCAGTCTTCATTACGGATGCATAATCATAAAAACAGCATGATACGGCACAAAAACAGATCCTTAGATCAATGGGACAGCATAGAAGACCCAAACATGAGTACACGCAATTTCAGCCACCTGACATTTGACAAAGGTCCCAAGAACACACACTGGAGGAAAGACAGCATCTTCAACAGATGGTGCTGGCAAAATTGAATCTCCACATGTAGAAGAGTGGAGTATCCTGCACAAAAGTCAACTCCAAATGGATCAAAGACCTGTGTGAAGTCTGAAATCCTGAACCTGTTAGAAGAATACATAGGCAGTACTCTACAAGATATAGGTACAGGAAGGGGCTTTCTAAATGGAACACCAGTCACTCAGAAATAAGGATCGACAATTGACAAATGATACTTCATTAAACTAAAAACTTCTGTACAACAAAGGAAACAACCAATCAAGTGAAGAGAAAGCCCAAAGAATGGGAGAAAATCTTCAGCAATGATTTATCTGACAGAGGATAAGTATGCTGTATACACAAAGAACTCAAAAAATAAAGAAGCCAAAACAAAACAAAACAAAATGACCCAATTTTTTTTTAAATGACTGAATTATGTTATAAGAATAGGGGATAGGAATTGGATAGGCAGTTACAGTAAAAAGACCCCAAAGAAAAATAGCCAGTTTCTTGGCTAAAACTCACAATGTCCTTGGGCTTCTTAGCAACACACTCCATTCCAAAGGCCAAAAATGTTGAAAATCCTTGGCTTTTATCTAATTCTTAAAAGATTTTAGTGTTACCTCTTCAGAGGGGTGAATGTTACAGTAGCCAAAAGTCCCATAAAAAGATAAACCAATCAAAGAAGAAGAAAGAGTACATGAAGTTATCAGAAAGAAGTGATGGGAAGAAATCAGAGGAGATGGAGGGGAGGCAGTGGGCATGGATTTGATCAAAACACCTTATATGCATTTATGAAATTCTCAATAAATTATTTATTTTTTAAAATGACCCAAATTAAGAAAAGGGGCTATGATTCTGAACAGAGAGCTCTCAAAAGAAGAAATAACAATAACTAAGAAACACCTTAGTAATTAGGGAAATACAAATAAAAACTACTTTAAGATTTCATCTAACCCCAGTCCGAATGGCTAAGATTAATAGATATCATTTTGTAGATATAAAAACGTTAGGGGGCTGAACAAAAGGCTCGGCAGTTAAGAGCACTTGTTGCTCTTATAGAGGACCAGAGTTTACAGTATGTAGATGGCAGGTCATAACTCCCAGTAATTCCAGTTCCAGGGATTTGTCCTCTTCTGGCCTCCTCAGGCACCTGCACTCATATTCACACATACACACAGACACATGTAATTAAAATTAAACCAAACCTTTAAAAATAGAAGAATGGAATTAGGAATGATTATGGTATTTAAGATTGGCTGCATTGAAATGGAAGCATGCCAGCAGAGGTGACTAAAATGAAATAAACATGATTTTTATAATTATTTTCCTTTTTAAAATGCCTGTGTATCACTGCAATGACATGAGATACACAAAATGTACTAGCACCATTGAATTCATTATGATTCTCAAAGTCCAATCATGTTTGTAGGACATGCAGGAACCAATTTATTATTCTGAAAAGCAATCAGTGAAGAGAAAGAATTGATTATGAGCTGTTGATACATCAGAGTAAACAAATAGTCATGGAAAGCACATCTTTATAGAGAAATTCTAGGCAGTGAATACATAATAATTAAAATGTTGGCAGCTTCTCCCTGTGGGATGAGGGGGAGTCAGTCTTCTTTAAGGGAGTGATGCCAGGCAGTCTGGCCAGGCTCCAGTGGATGAATTCACACCCAGAAACATCTATGTGTACAAACTTGACTCAATAGGCCTTAACATATATGACAGAATGCATGAAATCCTGTGGACAGGCTATGGGGGGTGGGAAGTGCAGATAGGAGAAGTATCTAAATATGATTAAGCTGTATTGTATGAAATGCACAGAGATTCAATAAAAATACAGCTTGAAAAAAAGACAAAAAATAAAATTAAAGAATTTAAATATTACCATTTGTCAGTACCATGTGAAACAGCATACCCGGATAAAAACTGGTAAAAGCTGGGGCTCTGCCAGTAAAAGGCTTGGTTTGCAAGCTCTCAGTAAAATGTTGGGTGCAGCAGTACCTGCCTTTAACCCAATTGCTGAGGAGCCAGAAATAGGAGGATTCTTGGCACTTGTTGGCCAGTTAGTCTTACTGAATTGGTGATCTCCAGGCTCAGGGAGAGACCCTGTCTCAAAAACCAAGGTGGAGAGTGACAGAGCAGGACACATGACATCAACCTCAGCTTCCACCCACACATACACATGCACATGCACACACACACACACACACACACACACACACACATATACAAGCATATACCACAAACATGCACATACACACAAAAGGCCAACAAAAGCTCTTAAAATGTTAGAGGAAATGCTAATAGGAAGTCACTGATGGAAGAATTAGATCTGTTGACAATGCCTGATCACCTATTTATTATTACTGAGATAGATGAAAAGAGGGAGAAGGAGCAAGAGAGAGAAAGAAGGAGTGAAGGAAGAAAAGGGTGCTGAGGGAAGGAAGGCAGTAGAGAGGGAGAATAACTCTCCAGGGGAGCTCAGAAAAATACATTCATACTCAGCTGTGATTTTACATGTGGCTGCAACAATATACTTGAGCAAAGAGACTTAAGGGAGAAAGCGTTTTCTTTGTCTTAACAGTTCCAGAGGGCTACAGTCCATCACGGTGGGGAAGATGTGGCAGCAGGAGCATGAAGCAGCCAGTCACCTCTCCACATCCTTCCCAAACAGCACCACCAGCTGGAAAGGTGTTAACACATGAGTCAATGGGGCTCATTTTGCATTTATACCACATCACCACCTCAGAAGTCTAAGGACTGGCAAGAGTATGGTCTGAACCTTGAAGCTTAGTCTTGAAAACAGGTCTGCTGTACTGACCTCACCAATTCACATGGCCAAGAGAAAGAGAAATGATAAAGACCTAGGGAAACATGGGAACGACAGCAAGAAATATTTTAAATTTTCCGTAGCTAAAAGTTTGCATAATATCTGTGCACAATACAGATAATCTCAACAACAGAATATATACAAATAAAATACTGATATTAAAATGCTTCATCTGAAGATAATGGTGCATTCAGATCACTTTTGCAAATTTTTATCACAAACCATTGGAGAAGAATGTTCTACCTTTACTCTGCTGCTATGATAAAACACTTTGACCTAAAGCAACTTGGGGGTAAAGGGTTTATTTGCCTTACACTTCCAGGTCACAATTCATCATTTAGGGAAGTCAGGGCAGGAACTTGAGGCAGAAACCATGGAGGAACACTAATTACTGACTCGCTTTCTGGTTCTCTTACAGCTTAGCTAGTTTTCTAATATAACCTAGGATGACCTGCCCATGGAATGGTGCCTCCCATAGTGGGCTGGGTTCACCTATATCAATTAAGACAATCAAGACTATTCCTCACAGACATGTTTATAGATCATTTGATAAAGACAATTATTCACCTGATACTGTTCAGGATTCTAGGTGTGTCAAGTTGGCAGTTAGTGTTAAGTAGGACAAAGAATAATACCAACTTAATGAAAGCTTATTAAATTAGATTTTGTTAAATACTCTGCATATTGCTTGGTGTCTAAGTCCTCAGTTTAACAGTAACAATAATAAAAATCACCCTGATGCTATTTCATTATTAATTAAAGTCCTGCTCTCTGAAGAGATCACAGACACAGTATGATAACATTTCCAATTTTACTCCTAGGTTGAATGAATTGTTGGATTATATATGCTATAGCTCATTCCAAAATAACCTGAGGGGCTCTGGGCTCAGTAATGAGTGAGTTTAGTCCCAGCAAGCAGATGGTAAAGATACCAGAATTCAAGTTCAAAATCATCCTGAGTTCATAGTGAATCAAGGCCAGAATAGGTACATAGTAAGACCTTGCCTCAAAACAGTAATGATGAGTAAGTTAACTAATTATGAATGTGCTGAATGGTACCTGCCAGAATAGTTTTCAAGTTTTATATTTGAAAGCAAATACACATTATTAGAAAACCTTAAAACAATTTGGACATCCAAAAATAAAGGAATTACTGAATTGATTATTGTATATACTTGGTATGGTCGCAATGAATGCCATGCATTCATTGATGATAAAGTTGTAAGATTTGATTAGATTATATACATTTTAAAATAATTTATATTATTTACATCAAGAGATATCTAATTAAATGTTAACAAGAATAATCCTTGAAAGGCAAAATAATTCTTTGATTTTTTTTTTTATTTGTTTGTTTTTTTGGATTTGAGACAGGTTCTTATGTGGGCCAAGCTGGCTTAAAACTTGCTACAGAGCTAAAAATGACCTTAAACACCTGATCCTCCTATCTCTACCTCCCAAATGCTGGGATTACAGCCATGCACTACCAAGCCTGATTTTATGTGGAGTTAGTACTGGGGATCTGACAAGGCCCAAACAAGCTAGGCAAGCACTCTACCAACTGAGCTATACCCCAGATCAAGACTATTTTTCTGTTAAAATAATTTAACAGAAATAAATTATTAACAATAAAATAATTTAAAAGCAGTCTTAAATCCACAGAAATATTGAGCCAAAGGTATAGTGTTCCCAAGTACCTTCCGCTTCTACACACGTGATCCTCTTTTATTCACAGCATCCTGTACCAGAGCCATGCGGTAACTGATGGATTTATATTAGCACATCTTAGGATCGAAAGCCTGTCATTCACGTTAGGATTCAGTCTTGGTACTGTAGAATCTAAGGATTTACAAATGCTTCATGGGACTTACTATTGAATCATACAGACCCTTTCACTGCCCTTAAACTGTCCCTGCTCTTCCTGTGCATCCACTACCCCAGCTCCCAATAATCACTGATCTTTCCACTGCGTTCATAGTTTTCCCTTAGCTTAATCTTTCTACATTGCTTATAATAATTTTTCAAGTCAATTTTTATGAAATCTGAAGCTTTTTCTCGTAATTTTTGACTTTTTGACAAGTTCATGCAACATATTTTTTCATATTTAGAACTCCTATCCTACCTGAAACTCTCCTTACTACCCCCTGCCCAATTTCATATTGAATGAAATTTATGTCCTCAAATGCCCTTTGGTGTGGGTCCATTCACTGGACCTGGTCAATCTACCATTTAGTGTCAACCCTTAAACCGACTCCCCCTTTTTTAGCAGTAATCAGTTGCCAATAGTGTCTCAGCTAGGGTTGAGGCTTCTTATCCATTTCCCCATTTCTCTGCTGGGATTTCATCTGTCTTGAGTTTACATGTGTCTTGTGCATGCTCTCACCATTGCTGTGGGTTCTTATGAGCACCTGACCAGCTGTTTGGAAAATTCTACTTTCATGTAATCATCCACCACTTCTAGCTCTTACAATCTTCTCATCTTCTCTTCCACAATGAGTCCTGAGCTTTAAGAGGCAGAACTTTAAGTGTCCTATTCAGAAATAAGCACTCTGGAGTCTCTTATTCTGTGAACATTGCCCAGTTGTAGGTATCTGTGCTAATCACCACCTGTTACATGAAGAAGCTTCTCTTTTGAGAGCTGAGAGATGCATTTGTCTGTGGGTATAACAATAAGCCATTAGGAGTCAGTTTAATACTATGTTCAACTTTCCAGAATAATAGTAGTTGGCTCTTCTCTGTGGCCTGTGATTTGTCTAGCCACAGTTCCTAGGCCTGATCTCAGTGTCAGGTATGGGCTCCATCTTGTGAAGCAGATCTTAAATTCAATCAGAAAGTTGTTGGTTACTCCAATAACATAAAAAGAGATGAAAAGAAGTTACCCTATTACATGGGGACATTGCCCCTACTAGAAACCACGGGCTAGCAAAGTAAAAGCCTAATGGACTCCTTCTTTTGAAGCTATTGACCAGGGTACCTATAGACACCCAAACAATGCTGATCATTGCCCTTGCTCTTGGTTACCCACCAGAACTTGATGGTAAGACCCTATTGATGAAGACACTACATACATGAGTCATAAAACAAACAAGGAGAAATAAAGCTGGTACTGATCTCAGTGCTTCATCTCTACTGGCTAGCTTTCATAGTGCTTGAAGGTGCCGTGCATGCTACCAGATGAGAAAAGTAATCATCAACCTTGCCCACCTATGAATCCTGACAGCCACAACAAGTGGCCTGGCAAGATATGTCCACTAGTTCAATGGTAGCATGAAATATGAAGGTTTTTGATATGCTATTTGAAGATCTTTCTGATGGATCCAAAGATTGTTGAAGTAGACAAAGCAATTAGCAGTATCTACAAATACATGATGATTGCTATTAATAATAATAATAATTGTTCATTTGAAAAAGCCCCTAGTTAGGGACTGCATATATTAAATATTATAGTCAGTTGCATATAGACTCAGTTTTAGATATCAAGGTGTGGAAAATAAGAAAAACTAGAACTTTCTCCAAAAGCATGTTTTCCTTAAGGCAAAATGAGATGTAGACTTTAACTAGGACTGGAAGCATGTGGAGGGAGGTGGATCTAGAGTGTAAAAGCATTTGCAGGCTTCAGCTCCCCTATGGGAGGAAACATTTACAGAGTGAACCTGATGTGTTATTATTCTCCAAAGAGAGTAAAGCCATTGAAGGTGAAATGATTTCAATTGAACCTGGTGAAAACAATACAAATGTCGATTTTCATGTTGCTTTGTTGGCTTGACTATGTATAGAAAATTTGGGATAAACAGTCTAGAACCTTCCTGTGGTTGTTAGTAGAATGCTCCATGACTGTAATACAGTGGGAGATCTGAGAAAAGAAATGGCCTAACAAGGAGAAAAAGGACCCAGACTTGGACTTAGTCATTTGAGAAATAGTTCTTCATTTTACTCTTCTGGACATTAGTGTGGTATAATAGCATGATGGAAAACATTGTATTTAAATAAGAAACAAATGTGCTTTGCATATCAAGCACCTTATTAGTGCAGGGTTTCAGTTTATAGCAATGGTATAAATAATAAACTGCACAGTAACTGCACTTTAATGTGGACAGTTGACTATCTTCCAGTCATTGAAGGTCACTTTAATAATGTAAGTTGGCAAAAATTGTTAAAATTCAATTCACTATTAATTTGCATATATTATAATGAAGGGAAAGAGAATGTTCATTTTGCTTATGAAAAAGAGACTACATACTTCGAAAAGCTAATAATTCAAAGAAAATCTAATAGCTAGTCTTTTTGCAAAGCCATTGAGATTTGCACGACTGCTTATCTGTCGTTCATCTTATGTATTTCTAGCTAGAAGAAAATAAATCTAGAGTTTAGGAAACAACTAAATCGTTTCATTCTAATTTTCTCTCTGATATGCCCTGACTTGAACAAGCATATGAGCCATTCTGGACATTAGGGTTCCCACTTGTAAGAAGAGGACAGTTTATCCTTGTTACTTTTTAGCCATTCACGAGGAAGTTGAAATACTATAAGACAAAGAAGATATTGCTGCAACACTGCCATTATTAAATGCTTAGTTTTTCTGAGTAAATTAAAGGCATCTAACTTCTAAAATGCATCTTT
>NW_008360326.1:8071031-8079593 GCF_000622305.1 Nannospalax galili | reverse complement strand
AGTTCAAGATCAACCTGGCCTACATAGCAAGTTCCAGGTCAGCTGGGGCTATCCCGTCTCAAAAAGACAATAATAAATAAATAAATAAATAAATAAATAATAAATAAATAAATAAATAAATAAATAAATAAATAAATAAATAAAATGCATCTTTAAGATACAGCCTTACTAGGCAGCCTTGGCTAGTGTGGAACTCAAAATGTGGACCAGGCAGGCCTTGAACTCAAAGAGGTCCACCTGTCTCCGCTTCCTAAGTGGGATTGGGAGAGCTAGGATTTAAGGGTGTGAACCACCAAGCCTGGAATCTAAAACACAGGTCATGAAACTAAATTGTTTTCAGAATAATTATGACTCTGCAACTGAAATTTTCCTACCCCCCCTCATTTATGCAGTTATTACCCACATTTATATTAATACAATGGGTACCTGGCATTTGCTGGGTCCTATTCCTGAGTGGAGATCAAAGACAGTGGAGCCAGGTGAGGTCACTGCTGGATTGTAACAGGAGTGATAGGTCACAAATGATCAACTGAGTGAAGTCCAGACAGTTGTAATTCTGTGACGAAAATTAGGCAGGGTAACAGGAACAGGTTGGGCCAGTCTTGACTGGCAAGTGATCAGAGAAGAGTGCACAGAAACAGCACCAAAACTGTGAACCATGAGGAAGAACAAGTCACACAGCGACCTTGGAAGAGCATTTTGGGCAGAGATGGTGGGTCAGTGCTAAGCTCTGAGGTTGAAGGCAGCCTGACCATGTATTAGCAAGCTGACTGGTTGGGAGGGCTAGAGACTCACTGATGTGGAGGGAGAGTGGAGAGGGAGGGCTGGAGTCTGGGTTTCTGAATAGAGCAGTAGGTAACTCAAGGGTTCTGACAATGGTGATTGAAGATCAAATGGGTCCCCCCAAAACAGTTGGCCATTAGAAAAATTACAACTATTTCAGAAAATAAAATATGAAAAACTGTCTTCACCATTATTTGGTAACGTCAAGCTTCTAGAACAGTATTTACAAATTAATTTGTCTTTAAAACACATTTAGAGGCTCTTATTATATTCCAGAAAATTCCCACCTCTTAAAAGACCCTCTCCATTGCAGAAAAATCATGCTTATATTTCTTAAAATGTGCTTTATGGTCTCAAAATGCTGGGTTAAAGGGTTTCTTTAAATGCGCTGCCATAAATTAGACTGTCTGAATACTAGAGATTACTCCATAATTTGTTTTCTGCCAAAGAGATAATGCATTCAGCACATCATATTTATTAGAGCTGCTAAACTTCTACCCTTTGCTCTCTAATTAGGCTTTTCTTGTTACTGTGTATTTCAGGAAATATGACTGTTCCATTCCTTCAACCTAATGAGCCCCAGCCAGGAGCTGGATTAGAATGGAAAGCCTATAACTTCTGTTCAGTTGTGTTCATCCAGAGTATTCAACCTTGGCGAGGGGGAGTGCTAAATGGGAGGGGTATGTCAGATGGGTGTGACTATCTTTGAGCTACAAACCTCCAACCTTCTAAATTCTGCCTTATTTGTTAAGAAAATAGAAGGATGTCTCAATCAGCAACATCAGAAAAGTGACTTAGGACATTCCTTGGTATGGGGCTGGGGAGATGATGGCTCAGTGGGTAAAGTGATTGTGCAAGCACGAAGAACTGAATTTGGATTACCATAAAGAAGCAGGGCATGGTAACATGCCTATAACCCCAGTTTGAAAAGATGAGGCAAGCAGTGGATCCCTAGGCCTCACTGGCCAGCTAGTGTAGCACAAACTGTGAGCTCGAGTTCCAGTGAGAGATCCTATCTCAAAAAGTAAAGTGGAAACGTGGTTGAGGACGATATCCCCATGTCAATGTCTGGCCTTCACATATGCCTACATGGGTGAATCCACCCCTACACACACACACACACACACGCACACACACACACACACACACACACACAACTAAGATATTCTCTTATTTCAAGTTTCTCCTAGTCCAAGTCTGCTCCGTTATCCCTCAGTGACCCTGACCTCAAACATTTGGGTTCTATGATATATGCATTTTCTTCTATTAATTCTATTCATTGTTCTTCTGTTTTCTAATATTTTATGGTGGTTCTGTTTTTCTTCCAAGTTTACATTTTAATGGTCTTGAGGCAGAAATCATGTTTCTCACTGACTTTTTTTTTTTTTTTTTGGTTTTTTTGAGACAGTCTCCCTGTAGCCCCAGCTGTCCTGGAACTCACTGTGTAGACCAGGCTGGCCTTGAGCTCACGGAGATCTACCTGCCTCTGCCTCCCGAGTGCTGAGATTAAAGGCATGCACCACCATGCTTGGCCCTCATTGACTTTTTGAACAAATCCTACATGTTCAAGACGCATTTGATGATTAAACTTAGTAAATTTTAAGTTGCAATGTTTACTTTTCTCAATATTGAGACATAATACAGTTAAAAAATCAGAGATAGTCATTCTGATTTTGCAATGGAAAAGTAGAAGTATTTAGTAGCAGTCAAAAACTTGATATAAAGTCTGATGGGCTCAGACTCAAATTCCTATTCCGATACCTAGTAATTGTACATCTTTGGGAAAATGAAAATTTAGCTCATCCTCAAATTAAAAGTATATATCTCATATTTTTATAAAGAAGAAACAAATGTAACACACATAGAACATTGAGAAAGATATTTCACATGTCATAAACATTCAAAAAATGTAAGCTATCATGACTGCTATTCAGGTAGCCTAAACAACTGAACGCATTTCGGCATCAGCCTGTAGCCGATTGTTCGTCTCAACTATATAAATTTACTCCAGAAAATGTAAGAAGGTCGATGCTATCTAAAGCTTTAATATGTCAAGTTTGGGCATATACAAGAAAAAAAATAGAGTCATGTATAGCTGTATATTTATTTATTAGAATGGTCTTGGAAATTTCGTAGGGCACCATTAAAGTATATTATCTCACAGACGACGATTCTCACATAGGATTTGGTGTCATGTGGTTTGAAGAAACCTTATCCAAGAGGGCTCAGTGACAAGTCTGCCAGAAAGACCTCATTATAATACAGCTTCACCTGTAACAACATCTGTGTCATTGATTCCAAGGGCAGCAAAGATCAAGGCACCACATAGTGATTTGTGTTGGCATCTATGTCTTCTTCCTGTGCTGAATGAGATTAATTATACACACTTCTTTGCATTATGTATACCGTTTGACTAGTTATATATTATAAGACAGAGCACTTTCAGTAATAAACCTATCACTTACTGAAGCAGGGATGGAGTTGATATAATGCAGTCAAGCCCTTGGAATGCTACAAGAAGAATGCAAAATTTGGCCAGCCCCAACTTCAGCACCCACCACACGTATCATCCCCCTGTCCAGCATTCCAGCAAGAACATTGAGGTTTCTCATCTTACCTCTTGGTCTTTTTCAGGATATAGAACCCAAACTGCTCAACATTTCTGCTTCTCGGCATTAATACATGCCTCCAGCTAACCTTTTGGTGTTCTCCCTCCTTTATCTCTGTTAGCCAGGTTTGTGTCTTCTGTACAGATTGTTATTCCCACCTTAGGTCTTCTCTCTTCAGCCTTAACTCTGGAGCCTGCTGAGCACAGGCAACTTTGAGTTCAAGCTATGATCTCTGTTAGGATCCTGTTATGTCTCTTTCTCAAAGATCCACAGGGAGCTGGTTCCTGCTGAAGTTTATTTATATGAAGAATTCATCTTGAGGGAATGGGAAAGAACATGTTCTAAGGAATCATAAAATCAGCACTTAGCCTCAGACATAAGAAGGGAAGAATAATCATTAGATCAATGAAAACATATTGTTATTCAGTTTTATCTATCCATTCATTTATAAGCAGAAGTGGCCTCAGATCACAGACCTCAACAACCTGGAAAGCATCGCAACATGTGACAAAAGTCACCATCTAATTCCAGTTTAGAAGTATCTGCAACGTCGAGTAATTAATGTAAGAAATAAAATTTGATGGTTCATGTTCAAAATAAAAGTCAGCTTAGGTCCAGTTACAGATGAATAGGAAATCCTAGGCCCCTGTTGTCAGCTTGCTAAGTTAGCTACCCCTACCCAAACTAGAAGTTTAGAGTAGAAAACTATGAGCAGCCAAGCTTGGTTATTGACTTGCAGATGTAACAAGGTTATGTACCTGATAAGCTTTAAAATAAACAGGATGTAAAACAGAGATGAATCCATTCATAGTCTTTGTTAAGAAATAGACAAACATATGGAGCAGACAGAAAGTTAGATAATTTGTAAGACTGACCCTCCTGATTACTTAGCCAAAGAGGAAAGAGACAAGGGGACCTGTATTTAGGGTTAGAAAACCTGTTCCCTGGGGCTGGAGAGATGACTCACTAGTTAAGATCACTGGCTGTTTTTGCAGAAGACCCAGGTTCCCAGCATCCACATGGCAACTAACAACCATCCTTCACTCCAGTTCCAGGGGATCTGATGCCCTCTTCTGTCCTTTGTGGGCATTGCATGACATGTGTACATACCCACATGCAGGCATAACATTCATACACATAAAATAAAAATTAATTAATTAATTAAAATGTTCTCTGTGTTCAGTCAGCACTTCTGCTATTCTGAGCTGATGCCTAGTTTTCCAAAGTTATAAAATAAACCGCCTCACTTTCACTATTCTGAGTCTCCAGTGCTTTTGTTACAGGGTGGGAACTTTTCATTCCTCACAATTAATTACTTAAACATGTATAACCTGATTTTCATCCAGAATTTACGCATTTCAAATGGAGGAAATGTGTGATGGGGAGAAGGTGGGATAGCGGCTGACCATCTGATCAGAAGTAATGCTTCTGGAGTGGGTCCCTATGTCCCAGGGTCTAGTGTCCTGCCTAAAAACCTGTTTGAATGATAAGATGTTGGAGGGTTCCAATGAATATAAGATTCAGCAACACTAAGAGAAGCTGCTTCCAGTGTCCTGAATCTCAGAGAATACCCAGAATGCCAACCTAGAAAAAGGGATAGGAAAAGAAATATTTGATTTTGTCATTCTCTCCCCACTGTCATTTTATTTTTGCAAAGTCATATTATAACCAGAAGTTATTTTATTAATTAACCATGAGAAGTCATCACTAGAATTCAGAAATACTTCAAAGTTTACCATGATCACTGCATACTTCCTACAATGGCAGGCCCCCATGGGAAGCCAAATTAGAATCAGAAATCAGTGTGCGTTCAGAAAGAGGATGGCAGGCAAATGAAATTCCTAATGACTGAAGCTAGGAAAGTCAGATGTTTTGAAAGAGACAACCAAAACATCCCTCCTCAGAAAATCAAATGAACTTACCCTTTAATGGTCGTTCACTGTGGTTCAGGTTAAGCCTGTTAGATGCAGATTTTCATACAAGTCTCTCAGTGATTGTGTGAGAAAGAGGCTGTCAGTGTTACATTTCAGAGATGGAACATTGGGACTCAGAGAGGTTGAGCAACTTGCCCAATGTCCTTAAGGCTGCAAGTTAAGGAACAAGAACTTTTCATTGTATTAGTCAGTCTTTGAGTGTCTCAGCCATCATTTCCATACTACTGTGTCCCTTGATGGTCCTTAGTAAATAATAGTCCCTTTCTTATAAAGTCAGAATATGGAGGTAGCCACCCATACTGTGGCAAGAGAGAAGGACAGGGCCACAATCTTGGGGTGATTTGAGGATAAAATAAATGGATGGCTGCCTCAGAAGGGCACACAAGAACAGACAAAAGGGGATTTCAGTGATGGCACAGATGTTGGGGAAGAGATGATACTTAAATCAAGCTGCTCATAACTAAGGTTAGCTTATGGTCTTTCTATCCTGATATTTCTGTGATTCAAAGCAGAGTGTATATGCACTGGTTAAGTGCCATGAAGATGTATGAACAGAAATTCCTGGAAAATTTCTTACAAAGGCTGATTAACTCATTAAAACTTCTATGATGTAGAGAGGTTAAAATGGTAAGGTCCAGAGTCAGATCACCTTGGACTATCTTGAGACCCCCCCACACACTTTATTGTCCATCTCTATGTCACCTAACAGCCTTGTGACTATTAGGTAAATATTATGAAATGCATGAGGAACTCCAGACTAACAATGTCACCAGATAGAACCTCAGGCCTATAGCCAAATGTTCCTTCTTTGCTATGACCCACCTACCTTTCATTTCCATCAATGTATTTGAAGAACGTCTTAATTTATAATTTTCTGTTACTAATTTCATGAAACTATTACCACAGTGGCATATGGGATTGCCTAAATGTATGTTCCCTGGTGATGGCCACTCATACCTGGCTCTAGAATAAGCTATCTTATTTCCTTTGAGGAGAGCACTGTTTCTTGTGTTGACCAATGGCAGTAGTATGTGGGGCACTTCCGCACTACCTCCCCATGCCCTATCCTCTAGAAGAACAAGGGCTTGCCATGCTGTGGGTATGCCTACTTATCACGAAGTCTATGCTTTTGTCACAGATGGTTTTTACTTTGCTTCCAGGCAGGAAAAGGGAACATCTGAGTACAAATCTTTACACACAGTGTGTGTTCAGTACATTTGGCTTATGTGCCAAGAAAGGAAATGGAAATTATTGTCATTTTTCTTGTCTAAAAGACAACTCCCTGGAGCCCTACAAAACAAAATTATAACTTAAGCCAATAGTTTGCCCTTAATGGGTATTTTTCATATATTCATAGTATGAGAAGTGAAATAAAAAAAGTTCTCTAGACGTATATGATATTTTTTCCAAATAATCTCCTTTTTATTTTCTTGTAATGAAAATTCTAATGCTGTTTAAAATTTATAAATGTCATAATTGCTTTAATCTTAAAAATATCCAAAAATGTTTTTCAAAAATTTCACCTTCTTCCATTTTTCTTAAGGCGGTGATAATAAAGAAATATAACTGGTATTGGGGTGATATCGGTAGGTTTTTATGCCCTTGTCACATCGCAATCTGTACACACCATTTACAAGAAAGGACAGACGATCTTACTACTCTGGTGGAATGAGGCAAAGTCCTTAAGAAGCTTCATTAACTCTGACAAGGGCTGATGTCCTATTCAGTAAATTGCCCCTCTGTGTTCTAGCACATGATCTTTAAAGTTCCCATTGGAATAAAGTTCCTGGCTCAGGTCTGGAAATACTGCTAACCTGTTAGGAAATCCTGATATGAAGTGATTAAAGATGGGATGAATTGCTGGTGTTTCTCCAAATGAGATGGGCCGTCACTTTTAACCTACAACTGTGAAGTGGGTTTAGACTGGGAGCAAAACCACTCCTCAGCAACAGTTAGAGTATTAAAGAGTGCTTTCCCCAATTCGTAATTGGCGATTAAGCCTCATCCTTAATGGTGATGGAGTCTCAGTCATTTGTGTTTTCTCTCTCTATCTCTGCTTCTGCCTCTCTCTCTCTCTCTCTCTCTCTCTCTCTCTCTCTCTCTCTCCCCCTGCAAAGCAGTGCTCATTTGATGTTCAAGGCCTCACTTTTAAACTTAGCTAAGAGGTCCCACTGCCAGTGTAGGGGCCTGAGCTGATTTTCACGGTGCAATTCAGTGCTTCTGCTCCAGGGCTCCACACACCTTATCTGTGGTCCCTGCTAGCCACGATCACTTTTTGGTTTCCTTTCCCATCTGATCTCTAATTCCTGGCTCTGTGTCTAGATTCTGCATTTGGGCTTTCCTTAACAGGCTTGGCCCTCCTTCTTTTTCACATTGTACTAGAAAGTATAATGGAAAATCTCCTCTTTGACTCTGCAACCATAGAAACCAATCCTAATGCTAGCCATTTAATAGCTGTGTCAACAAGAGCAGCCCCAGAAATGTGGGAGAGGAGAGTAGGCACAGCCTGTGGGTTAGATGAAAGTAAAAAGTTAAGGATAAAATGGATTTCTTTAAATGGCTCAGTGTGAATTTAAAATACAATAATGAAGGTTTATACCTATTTTCATTAGCAGTACATTGCAGCTATGAAGCTTAAAAACCTGTGACTAGCACTTTAAGCAACATGAAAAAAATGGCTCATATTTATTACCTAAACCTCTTCTAGTTTTTGAATGAATACCTACTCTTGTAATAACTTTTTTGAAGTCTTTTTCAAATACCAAAGTCATGAAATTGACCTATGACGTGTCACCTTCCTGATATTTCTGTCCAGTGATGTTATGGTTTAAATATTAAATACCTTCCCACAGGCTCATGAGCTGAAGGTTTGGTCCCCTGCTCGTGGCACTCTTAGAGGAGGCTCTAGAAACTTTAGGGTTTGGGACCTAGCTGGAGGAAGGAAATCAAAGAGGGCATGCATTTGGAGTATTCCTATGAACCCCGTTCTTTAGGAGTGTTTTCTGCTTTCTGGTTGACATGAGGAGAGTATCCTTCCTTTGTCCACTATCCCACTACCACGATGTTCTTAAGTCCGTGGGGCCAAGCAACCACAGACCTAACCCTCTGAAACTGTGGGCTGGTATATCAATTATTCGGCTAGAAATTTTTTTTATTTTTATTTTTTAATAAGTTTGTCTGTCTGCATGTATTGCATCATATGTGCGCCTGCTAAGGTCAGAAGAGGGTGTTGAAGC
>NW_008360326.1:8053587-8069295 GCF_000622305.1 Nannospalax galili | reverse complement strand
TACCCTTCTCCTATGGCCCTACCTCTATTGAGCTCCTTCTTTCCCTTTATCCCCTAGGTTCCTCATATACCCTCCCCTCCCCCCTCCCTTAACTAACCCAATCTTTATCCATATCTCCCTTATTAAGGCCTGTTACCTACTATTCTTCTCCTTCAGGTTAGAAATTTTATCACACCTACAGCAAGTCAGGCTACCACAAATCAAAACAGAAGCCCATGTTGTGTAAAAAAACAAAAATACAAGGGCTTGCTTCTGCCTGACTCGTGCATCTAGGATCAATTTCATATACAATTTAATATGCACTATAAAGTTAACATAGTCTCAATTTCACCACTTAAAACTGGTACCTATAGGAGACATTTGCCTTGGTAGAATGACAAAGTACAGACAAGGGATGCTGGACTACACAGTTCAACACTGTTCCCACCTCCCGCCCATCCATGCCCTACTTTCTGAGGATTTAATTTTCACCTTAATAGAAGGAGCTTATATTCAAAATAATTTTCTCTAGAAGGGGTAACACTCAGAGATTATACTGGCTCCGTTAGCCCCCTGAGAACTATCCATTTAAAGGATCAGAATCTCAAAAAGATTAAATGGAATAGTGAATATTAAAGTGTTTTACAAAGTGTAGATTTTACAGGAAAAGGAACAAATGAATGTCCTCATGAGATTTGGATTTCATTGTTACAGAAATACTGCCAGGGCTCCAGGGTCCTGCTGAAACCTCCCTTCTAGGAAGAAGCTCACTGCAAATCCCAGAACTCACCTCTCTCTTCTTCCATCCTAAGAACTGTGAACTGACATTTCATGTGATTTTATGTTTGATGTTCAGAAGCTGTTATGTGGCCTGGCTATTTTCTCTTCAACCTTTATGAGCAGATACCATGTATTCCCAGAAAATAGACACCTGCTATCTTACTGATCTGTCATGAAAAGATAAATTTGTTGGCCAAGGAATGCCTACACAGCAACCTGAGATGCACCTGTGATCTCCCAGTCCAGTTCAATTCAGATTTTCCATTTACTAATACCAACATCTCAAGGTAGTTGTGATCATTCCATTAGATAATACATGTGAAAATTCATCGTAAGCTGTAAATTTCACACTGACTGCAAATGATTAATGCTTCAGAGTTATAGTCAAAAATCCGAAACAGAATATGTACATAAGTCAAATTTAGACAGTCCATCAATCAGCTAAAGTAGGATTTCTTTCTTCCAGATTACATATAGTAGGGGAGAATATGGCAGACCCTAGGAATCAAAGAATTTTCCTGAAAATTCTGGATCTTCCATTGGCTTTCATCTGGTCTCAACTTCATTGTTATATTCTATGAAATTAATAGTTAAATAGGTCCACTTCCAAGTTCTCTTCAGTGTCTAAAACTAAATAAATGTTGCAAAATTTACCTTTCAGTCTTTGTATTTGTATAAAATGGGAGGCAAAGTAAACAAAAAAGATAAACCAGGGGAAATCTACTAAACTTTTTAGCTAATTTCTCAAACTTACAGTACGATCTTTGACCTCAAAATTCCTCTGATATTAGATTCTATTAGCATGAATAATCCCAAATTATTTTAGTATTTGCATGTTCACATGCTTGCAAGTTCACATATACACATTGGTGCACATGTACACAAATGCATGTATGTATGACTGTCAGAGGTCAACATTAAGTGTAATTCCTCAGATGCTGCCCACCTTTTTGTTTTCTGAGAAAGCGTCTATTACTGGCCTGAAACTCACCAACTAAGTCAGGGTGGTTGGTCATCAAGGCCCAAGAATCCACATTTCTCTGCCTTGCCAGTGCTGGAATTACAAAAACAGACCACCATGCCTGTCTATTCTTTATGTGAATTCTAGGGGCTCTAACTCAGATCCTCAAGTTTGCAAGGCAAAGACTTTATTAGACTATCACTCAAGCCTTTCAAATCATTTTTAATGGAAGGAGCCCTTAGTAGATACAAGGCATTTTGTAAGAAATCTCTATTACACAGTGAGATTTAATTACACAAACACTATTTGGCATGGAGGCTTGGGAGACTGACGACAGTTCAGGCTGTGTGCTCAAGGAAAGCTTTACAGAAGGGTTTGATGTGAATTGGGATATAGAAAAGGAAATGTCAGAGATACCCAGCACAGAATGGCAAGAGTAACGGTTGCAAAGGGAACAAAGGGTGTCTCTGACAGTGTGAAAAGTGGCCTGATTGCTGCAGGTCAGATGCGAGGTGCGGTCGGCTTGAAAAACAGGTTAGCCTTAACTAAGGATGACATTGAATGAACTTCAAAGGACATTCTCCTTTAGGCAAGAGGGTGCAGGTTTAAAACTTTCAGGGAAGACAACAATAAATTAGAATATGTTATTAAACATCAGTTTTCAACATTCCTCAGAATGAGGGGAAGAGGAAAGTCTATGAACAAGCAGAAAAATCAACACAAGATTCCATAGTCCATTTCTTTATTGATACAACCCTGAACCAGGCCTTCAGCAATAGTGATTGAAAGAAAAGAAGAAAAGCAAAATGCTGGGAAGGGAGATCGTTTGGGTAGGGAAAGAGTAAGACAGAAATTTCTTTCAAGCTTAAGTTCTGGAATATGAAGCACATTATCAATACTCATAAGAAGAAGAGGAGGTGAGGGAAACCAAACACGTTTGAAGGAGTGTAGCTAGGTCTTCAGCTTTCTAAAAACTGAATGGGGATAATGGAAATACACTCAGAAGAGAAGGGTGTCGCTATTAGTGTGGGGAGGTGATGGTCTCAGATGGAGAATAGAGGTCCTGGTCACAGCAGTATCTGGGGACTGGGAGCCTCATACTGAAGTTAGACCTGCCCGCCCTATTTTATACATAAATGTGGGAGAACCTGCCTGTGGAGCAGGGAAGCTAGGGGTCCAGAATCAGACTCTCTTATCTGTATTTTCCAGCCCTGATACTTTCTGGCTACATGACCTTAGAAAAGTTACTTGACTTACTTAGGCCTCAGTTTCCCGGAATCCTGTAACAATGGTCAATAATAGTGCCCGTATCTTAGAACCAAGGAAACAAATCTAGAACGCATATTATGGTTCTTTTTGAACGTTCCAAACCTTGGTTTTCTCATGTGTAAAACCGAGATTATAATTGTATTTATTTATGAATGGATTATGATGATTAAATCCAAAGAACTTATGGAAAGCTTTCAGCAAAATAACTGGTCTATAGCAGGAAGTAAAGGAATGACTGATTCAATACCTCCATGTGTACTAATCTTGTACCTATTAAATACTAAGTCCTTCCTTCATAATTGAAGGTGTCAGTGAAAGGGACAAGTCACTTGAGTCCTGCTGTAATCTGATGCCACATGATACAGTAAAGCAGGGGCTGGAGAGATGGCTCAGTGGTTTAGAGCATACGCTGCCCTTGCAGAGGACCCAAGCTTGATTCCTAGCACCCACGTTGGGTAGCTCACAACCTCCTATAACTCCAGCTCCTGGGGATCCCATGCCTCTGGCCTCCTTGCCTATACTTCTGTGCACACATGCCCACACAGACAGATGTACATGCACATAATTTAAAAATAATAAAAATAAGTCTTAAAATGTTTTTTAAAGGAAATCAGGTACAGTGGGTAAAGACAGACATGAGGGCTTGAAGAGGAAGTGAGAAATTGTCTCCCTGAAGTGAGGTTTCCTGAATGAAGTGAGAAAGAAAGCCATGCAGCTGTCCAGGGGAAAGAGCTCCAGGTTGTTGGTCCTGTGGGTATAAATCTTGTTGCATAGAAGATCTCAGCACTATAACACTGAGACAGGCAGAGAGGAAGGAGAGGTAGGGGATGAGATTTAGTGAGAGCATTTCTTGGGGACAGGGCTGTCTAATGGAAGTAAAATACAAACTATACATATCATGGTGAATATTCCAATATCTGCACTTTGGAAAAAATGAGAGGAGGTAAAATTAGGTTAACCAATGTGTCCCAAACATCATCCTAGTGCGTAATCTCTACTAAATATACCACCCAGGTGTTTATATTCTCTGTCTATGTCCCTGTTTCTCCCCGCAACTCCTGCACTAAATCTCAAACTCACAGTGCATTCCCCTACCTGCAGAGCATCTCAGTCTCAATCCAGACCAGTCACATTCAAGTAAGCCTCCTGTACCCTGTTGTTACCATCATAGATGGTGCAAACACAGAACACAGAATGTTGTAGTTCCTGGAAATGAACGTGGATTTCATTCTTTGTGGGAACAGAAAAGCTCTGGCAAGTTTAGAGCTGGAAAGGAGTGTGTATGGAGGGGGAGATGGGGGTTGCCTGGTCTGATTTCATCTTTAAATCATCACTCAATAGATGTTTCATCAAGTATGAATCTTGCCTCACACACTTCGCTGAACAATAAGTATCTCATTTTATTTCTTTAAAGTCAAATTAAACCCAATGCCAAACCTCACTGGCTAGGCTGATGTGTATTCTCTGGTGTTACTGTGATTCCTCCTCCCTTCCTTCTGATTTTCTTTTAAATCCTAAGTTAGTGAATGAATTGGTTGTGTGAATGCAGTGGAGAGAGAGGGTAGTTGTACACTGTTAAAACACTGGAAAACCTACAAAGCATCAACCCACCCTGATTACTATTGAGACTTTCATTTCCTGAGTCCAAATAGTTTGAGAAGAGCATGGCTTCCAGACCATTCATGGTATAACATAATGAAGAAGTAGAAGTCCAGTACCTAGAGCCCAGTGGCCTGGATCTTAAACTTAGGTAGGGCATGCTTTGATTTTCCTTTACTCCCAATTGTGAAAACTGATTCTTTCTTCCCCTCCCTCCTTCCTTTCCTTCCTTCCTCTCTCTTTCTTCCCCTATTTCCAAAGAATGTCTAATATGATCCTTGCAATCACTCAGCTTTCAAAAGAGACAGAAGAGCTGTCTCCCAACAGGTTTGGCTTCCCACCCCTGCCTCTTGAAGTCTGTGATGCAGAGTTTGAATGGGCTTGACTTCCTGAACAAATGAATGAGAAATAAGGGGGAACACATGCAATTAGCACCTCCGTGAATTACCCTGCCACACTAGCAGCTATTATTATATAGCAGACATCTAATTGGCTATTGAATATTTCTAAAAGTCTCCCAACTGTTGAGATTCACATCAGCCAGAATTGTGATCTAGGTGCGGCGCTGCAAAAGAACAAAAAAAGCAAAAAAGTGATTCCTAAATGATCTATTCATGTCTAATTTTCTGCTAAGACCTTAACACTCAAAGTTAAAGCCCTGAACCAGCAGCATTGGTATCACCTGCGAGTTAGAAATGCAGAATCCCAAGCACTAACCACAACTGTAAGACTTGGGAGAGCTATTTTAATAAGATTTCCAATGAGTGAGGCACACATTCCTGTATGAGAAGCACTGATGTAAGACATGGTGATTTCAATCTGGAGCTTAGATGTGCTGACCTCCAGGGACTCCTGCTGATAAATTCATTCATCAAAGCGTTATTTCTGGATGCCTGAGACTTGCAAGGTGCTGAGACTTAGGAACTATGGGGAGGCATCACAGTACAAGACAGTCTTTGCCTTCAAGGAGTTCATGGTCTCATAGGAAAGATGAGATACATGAACATACCTGTGAGTAAAGGTCTCTCAGAGTGCAGACAACAGCTGGGCGAAGGGAGTTAGTACCAGTGAGGTGCTTAGGGGATAGAGACATAGGATTTTATCCAAACCTGAAACGTAGGAATGATTTATTGTTCCCAATTACAGAACCTTATTCTCTTTGAATCTAAGGTCATAGGAAGAGTCACAAGGAAAAAAAGGAAGTTCCCTCTAATGACCAACAGGCCAAAGGCAGACAACTCTTCTGAGAAAAAGCAATAAAATGCCTGTTTCTTTCTTTACACACAAACCCAACCCCAGCCTTCAGCAGACTCCAGAAGGTGACAGTTTGCTGCCAGATTTCACTCTTCCTTGAGGCATGCTTGGTGGCAGACTGCTGAAAAGAAGTAGCCAGTGACACATTCTTCCAGGGAGCATCTGCACATCTTTGGGAATGGGAGATACTTCTCAAACTCCAGGCGACCCCCAGTTTTGCAACCAGTGTAGGCAGGTTTCAGAGGTGTGAAATTGAAAAGGTCATGAATATACATTCCACAACCTTCTAAAGATAATGTCTTCTTACTTTAACAGGCAAAGTCCCAGAGGAAGCCAATGTCTCCTTCTCTTTGATGAGATTGCTCAGCTGTGCAAAGGACTACAAGTATTCAGTGGTCACAGCAAGAGACCTGTGGTTAAAGTCACACTGGCACTAGAAGAAGATGCTGTGGTTTGTCTCCATGTGTGCTCCTCATCCTCTTCCAATGTTAATGTGATCTAACTTAGAGCCCCACCTTTCATTGAACCCATAATCTTATTTCAACAGTTATTATTCATGATTTTTAAGGATCGTATTGTCCATAAAGCACAATTAGAGGTTAGATGCCCTTTCCAGGGTCAATGACTCCACACAATGTTTGCAAATACTACTGGCATATTATATGTTTATTGTTTGATTAGCTTTAGCAATCAGGAACTCGGGCTATAATTCAATTAGGTCATGTGCATTTACAGTGCCCCCGAATCCAGGAAATACCTGTGATGAGTGCAGTATGGGTTTGATTAGTATTATCTAATCGTTTCATCATAAAATCAAACTCCTTCCATCTTGAGAGAAGCCATACACTGAATTAGGGACTTGTGGTTGCCAGGGCTGATTTGTGTGCTTAGATTCTCTCACTTTGAAAACTTCCCAGAGGAGATCAAACATTTTAGGACAGCAAAGTACACCTCAGCTCTGAGAGTCAAAATGGTAATGGATACAAGAAACCCCTAAGCAGTCCTGATGAATACAAACTCTGTAATGCTGGGGTCAGTGCAGCCCAGGGGGATGCTCAGGGTGTGGTTCTGTGGGTGGAATCAACAACACTTTTAAGGGGACACTGTTGGGTAAGAGAGCCCTGAGTGTAGTGAACAATGATGAGAAGGGGAGAGCATGGGCCACCATGCATTCATGCTTACATAATAAATAAAAGGACAAGGCTTTTTAAAAAGCAGTACTTTGTCTGTTCAAGGCAGCATGAACATCCAATGAACAACTACACATGGAGTATCTGTTAGTTGGACAGAATGGCACACTGAAGTCTGTGGGAGAAGTTAGTCTGTCAAATGAGAGAAGCCAGTGCACAGTGGCTAGGTGGGCTCTTGAATCAGACTGACTGGGCTTGAATTCTAGCTTTTCCAGTGCTCAAAGAAAATCTGACTGGCTGTGGCTGATTTACTGAGAAGCAGTATATGTATATTCTCAGTCTCTACCTGGCAAGTTAGTCTCTCCGTGACTCAGTTTCTCCTTCTGTAATATGAGTGAAATAGCAATTCTATGCATTCCTAAAAGAGTAAATATACATGAGTGCAAATAGGTAAATATGAACCTATTCATCATATAAATATATATACGTTAAAAGAATGGTATGGTTATTTCAAATATAAGTTTTTATTAGTGATGTGGTTGTTATGAGAGTCACCATTGTTGTTGAGGTTCAAACAAGCTGGTACCATAGGAAAACATATTAGCAGCATTCCTATGGAACAGAATTGTTTCTAAGTCTCTCAAGTCCTTACAGTGTTAATGATTGCTTACACCTCCACTGGAGACCTTGAATGGCAGCCATAGGTTAGAAGTAAGGTTTATCCAGCACAAGTGGTAACACTACAGAGATGCAAAGAGATCTCAGAGGAGAGGAGCCCTAAATCCATATCTTAAGGGTACAAAGGCAGTCACTCAGAGAAAGACTGAGAAAGCATGTGCAGAGACACCCTGGATCATGGGAAGTACTGCCCTTCTACAGCCTGTAAGTAGTTCAAATTCATTAGAAATGTCAGGGATAGGTATAAAGGTCCTGGGGAAAGAGATATGCAAAGAACAAAGAGATGGTTGTTAAGGGTGTGAACAACCCTATATCATACTAAAGACTTTGAACTTATCCTGCTGACCATGGGAAGTAGTTGCGAGATTTTATACAATGAATTCAAGGAGAGTTATGATCAAATCTGATTTTGAGCTATCATCAAGCAATAAGTGGTAAATGGACTAGAGAAGATTAATATTGGGTTACAAGAGTGTAGCGAACCCTCATTGGAATTTAGACAAGAGTGTGAACACCTTAAGATAAACATATTGGAGGCTTGCCCCATGTTTATTTATATGTGTTCTAATTAAAAAGAAAGGAGAGGAACCTGGAGGGGAAAGGCATGCCAATACTCCCTGTTCACCATTTGGTAGAGTGGATGCTCTAGAGACAGTCCCAAAGGAAAGACAGGACACTCTCATCCCTTCAGTTTCTGAACTGCACCATACTCCATGTTCTGCGTCAGGCAGGGGTTTAAATATGCACACACTTCAATAAGTATGGTCCCTAAGTACATTTAAACATCTTCACTAGCTCTCAGCTGAAGAAACAGCTTTAATTTTTTTTTTCTCAGTACTAGAGAGAAAACTATGTTAGTTACTGAGAAGCAGTATGTCTGTCTCTACTGGGCACTTTCTTAATATGTTCTCAGAAAGTGATCAGATACACTATCTCAGTCCATTTAACGTTGCCATAACACAGTACCACAAATGGGATATATGATAATTGATCTTAATTTTCAACTTGAACGAATTTTAAATCCCCATGGAAACACACGTTTTTGGCTATATCTATGAGGGTATTTTCAGAAAGGTTTAACTGAAGAGAGAAGACCCACTTTAAATGTGCACAGCACCATTCCCTGGGCTGGGGTCCTGGACTGAAGAAAGGTAGAAAGTGAGCTGTGTACCAGCAGTCATCTCTCTAAGCTCCTGACTGCAGACTCACTGTGACCAACTGCCTCATAGCTCTGCCATAACTTCTCCACCACAAGGACTATATCCCTTTCAACTGTAAGCCAAAATAAACCCTTCCTTCTCTAAGTTTCTTTTGTCTGGTATACCTGATGAGAGCCTTCTTCCTGAGCCAAACATGCTGGGAAATATTAGCTATTAAAGGAAAAAGAGCAAGAAGGGGCTAAAATCACTTTTTTTAATTTTATTTTTTATTTTTATTTTATGTGTGTGTGTGTGTGTGCATGTATTGCCTGCATGTATGTAAGTTCACCTGTGTCATGCAGTGTCTGAGGAGGTCAGAAGAAGGCATCAGATCCCCTGGAACTGGAGTTACAGTTCTTAGCTGCCATGTGGGTGCTGGGGTTCAAACCTGGGTCTTCTGCAAGAACATCCAGTGTTCTTAACCACTTAGCCATCCTTCCATCGCCCTAAAATCACTTTTATAACATTCCAAGAGAGTGACATGAATCCATGCATGAGTACCTAACTGCCTCTTAAAGATTTCACCTCTCAACCAGTGCTGCATTGTTAAGATTTTGCTACATGAAATTTGGGGACACATTCAGATGACAGCATCTACACTAAATGTATGTCCTGGCGAGTTTTAACTGTCAGCTTGACATGTGAGATGGGAATCTTGATTGATAGATTTCATAGAATGGGTTGGCCTGTTTGCATGTCTGTGGGGTATTTTCTTGTTTATTAATTGATACAGAAGGACTGAGCCCACTATGTGGCACCACTCCCTGGGATGGTAATACTGGACTGTGTAAATGAGTCATTAATACTAGTTTTAAAGTATAGTGACCCTTGTGTTACATATTTGTGCTTTCCCTAAGAACTCTACTTTTGTAAAGAGTCCTAAGTCTTCAAAAACCAAGAAATTTCTGATCTTAAAAATTTAGCCATTGAAGATTGTAATCATCATTTTCCTAATAAAGCAGTTCTTTAACTGAAAAAAAAAAAAAAAAACACTAGTTAAGCATAAGCCAGTGAGCAAACGAGCAAGTAGCATTCCTCCATGGTTTCCGTTTTAGGTTCCTGCTTGAATTCCTGTCATATCTTCCCTCAATGATAGGCTATAACCTATAAGCTGAAATAAAGCCTTTCCTTCCCTAAGCTGCTGTTCATCAAAATGTTTTATCATAGCCACAGAAATGAAACACGAGCAACATACTGCCTCTATCCTCATCTGTTTAGAGGTTGGTCTTAAGGAAGGTATGACTTCTGGTAGAGATGTTGGGACAGAATGAAATGGGAGCATGGAGAGATTTAATAGATGATATTAATAACACCTGATGATGGTTTGAATTTGGGGTTCAAAGGGAGGGAGGGTACTATATTGAAGACTGGGGTTCTGGCTTGATAACAGGGTTCAGCCCTTTCTTGCATTCCTTGACATCACCAAAGAATACGGAGATGATCATTTCATACCCCTGGGTTCTGGACTTTAGAGGACAACCTCAGTTCATTCTTAGAGAATGATGTTCCAAAACTCATGCTGTAAACTCCAAATATCGCCCTTAATGTTTATACACTGATAGGTTTCAGTTTGAAGAAATATGAAAGACAGATAAAATTCCAAAGCTGTATGTTCAATATCCTTAGCCATCAGTAAAATGCAAATCAAGACTACATTGAGATTCTATCTCATCCTAGTGAGAATGGTTATCATTAAGAATACAGCAGGGGCTGGAGAGATGGCTCAACAATTAAGAGCACTGCTTGTTCTTGCAGAGAACCCAGCACCCATATAGTAGCTAACAGTCAGCCTTAACTCCAGTTCCAGTGGCTCTGATGCCTACATCTGGTCTCTTTGGGCATTGCATGCATGTGGTATACATACATACCTGCAGGCAAAACACTCAAACAGTAAGTAAAAAGAAAGTTTAATGAAAACAAATAATAGAGAGGATGCTGGGAAAAATAAACCTTTCTATAAGGTTGAGGGGAATGTAAATTAATTCACCCACTATGAAAATCTGTATGGAGATTCGTCAGAAAGCTAAAAATGGATCTACCATGCAATCCAACTATATCTCTTCTAGGTACCCAAAAAAACCTAAGTTAGCATATCTCAGAGATGCCAACACACCCATTTTTAACTGACACATTATTTGCAATAACAAGTTGTGGAATCAACTGAGGTCCCTATCAACAGAAAAACAGATAAAGGAAACCTGGTATAGAGACACAATGGAGCTTCATTGGGCATAAAGGAGAATGGAAGTATATCACTTTAGGGTAAATGGATGGAGATCAAGAACATCATGTTAAGCGAAATAAGCCAAATTTTGGCTTATTTGCATAAGCATGCAAATACTGTATGCTTTTCTTATCTACGAAATCTGGATATTTTTGTAAATTTTTTATTGAATTTTTGTGTATTTCATAGATTTTTTAAAGGCATAAAAATAGAAAAAAGACTAGGTTGCAAGAAAGAATAATGGAAGATAAATATGACTAAAATATATTATATGCATGTATGAAAGTTTATAATGTAACCTGTTATTTTGTAGTTTTAATATGCATTGATGAAAAAGGAAGAAAAGTTATAATCATGTTTCTACAATGGTTGACAGGGATCTACAGACTTCCCCAAGTTAAGGTACTCAGACCCTATAATCTACCCAATTGCTTCCAAGCAAGTAGACTTCCTGGAGCTAAAAGAAATAAGTTTTCATCTGACAGGTGAATAAGCCATACAGCAATGTAAAGAAGAAAACTACAGATTAGTTTAAACTCTGGGGAGGTAAATAATTTCCAAGGTTGACAGGCAGTCAAAGGCAATCCAGAAAGATAGATGATCAGAGTTCAGTAAATCTTAGTGTAATCCTCATGCCTGAGGGTGCTCTGACAAGCAGGACTGGTGTCTATTCTAGGAATTTATCACATTTCCTTGGCTAGCACCTCCACTCCAAAGTCTACCTAAATACATACACACTAGCCCCTGGAGAGACTGGGTTGGGTACAGAGATGGAAAGGGATTAAAGGCTCATCTGGCCACCACATTCTCAACTCAGCTCTCATTGACTCTTCCTCTGGAATTTGACTTGAAGAGAGGCCCCTGGTTGTGATGAAAATTATGCTGAAATCAGGACACTTCAAGAGTTCAACTCAATGTGGGACTCACAGTCTGAGATGAGGCAAGCCCACTTCCTGACTTAATTTGACAATCCTCAGGATAGCCCAATGCTGTTGCAGTGCTAGAGAACATCTATTCCACAGGGCCAATTTGGGTGGACACTTCCTACCTTGCATATTCCTGTGGGTTTCTAACATCGTTCTTCTCTGATTTGAGGGTTCTTCAAATAATTAACTTCTCATTCAAAGACAACACTTCACCCATGAAAGTAACTTTATGCTGTAAAATTAACCTTCTGATTTTCACTGTATTGCTATCTCATTGTTGTAGTGACTGCTTGGTTGTGAATAAGGCTGTTGCTATGAGAATCTGTGATTCATATTGTAGAAGGCTCCTAGGGCTACGATTGATTCTTCCCTAGAGCTTTCTCAAGGGCACCCCCCACAAAGATACGATCCCCCCTCCCCCGCAGCCAGTTAAAGAAGACAGAATAGTACTTGAAGTCAGGTTAATTGAAAATTAATCTTGAACAAACTGGTTTGTTCATCCATGACTTTGATTCCCATTTTGCACTGGGGCAACCCTTTTAAGACACTGGCACAAATAGGAAACTAAGCGTGTGTTAAGTGGGTAACGGCAGAGCTCCTCCACCAGAAGAAAGTTTCAGTTTCTGGTGGCAAAGCCTCTTAAAGGAATGGTCTTTTTGAAGATCATCATAAGGAAATCAAGATTATATTACCAAATTAACTGTGACAATACTAAATTAGGTAGCATTGTAGGCTGGGTTCCAGTAGAAGCTAGTGAAATGTCCAAAGTCAAATGTTTAGAGCAAAGTCATGGAAGAAATGCTTAAAATGGAAAAGATGATATCTATAAAATTAATTTCCCTGGGATGTGGAAAATGACTGCCATTGATCAATGTTGATGATATATTTCTGTAGCTCCTGTGTCCCCTTCAATTAAGTTATCAAGACTTGCCAGGAGGTGGGAGGTAATTAGGAAAAGAATAGAACTTTCTAATCCCAGAAAGGTAAGTACTCCTATTTTAAAAATAATAATTATTATTCTATTGACCCATATGAAAAAGTTTACCTAGATAGAATGTACAGTCTGAAGTCATGTTTCATTCTTGTGACTGCAATGGAATTTTCTCTTACTAAAGTTGCATCTTAAACCAGAGGCTTTCTACTGAGAAAGGAAGCCACAAATGAGTAGCCTTTCCCATTCCGATTGTGTAAAAAGTGGCCTTGGGCATAGGACATTTCTTTACAGAGAGATAAAGGACCCTTACGTCCTATGTAAGAATATTATGCATCACGACTCTTTGGAGTTAGCTACCCTTTTCAGACTCCGTGTGTGCTTTGTTGCTCTGTTTAAGCATATACCTCTTGTGGTACCTGGTCAACTGCACTTCAACATCTATTCCCAGTGGGGAGGGGCTGAGGCAGGGCTGAGTGCAGACCCTGTTGCTGCTGCACAGTGAGATTTCCTGGCCACGAGGGTCTGATACGCATTCTGAATCTTCTCCATATAAGCAAAGCATTATCCCCTCTGGGCTTGTATGTGTCCTACCTTTCCTGATGACCTCTAGGCCTGAGAAATCTGCAGTGGGTTGACATCTTTGGGACTGTTACTCCTGGTAGTAGATCATATTAAAGACTTGACTATTCTCCATGCCCTGGGATTCTCAAGGGGAGTTAGAGCACGTGCCTTTGCTCAACAGTCTCAGCACCATTTCTAGCATCAGGGCAGACCTGTTACCTGGAAGATCTAAGAAGTGCTTTGAAAATGGTTAAGGGTTAGGGTTAGGGTCTCTTAGCAGCATACTCTGTTCCAAAGGCCAAAAATGTCAAAAGTATTTGGGAGCTTGTATCTAATTCTTAAAAGATTTTTACGGTTACCTCTTCAGAGGGGGGAATGTTGGAGGGGTGGGAGTGGGCATGGATTTATGGATTTGATCAAAACACCTTGTATGTATGTATGAAATTCTCAATAAAGTTTTTGTAAAAGTTGAAAAAAAAGAGTATCCTTGTGATGAGACTTCTAGGGATCTACTGTTTAATCATCTTCTAGAACGAACTACTGTTAAATTTGGGGTATTTTCTTATTTTATTGCTTTATTTCTAGTGAAAATATTTTTTTTCAGTTTTCTTGGTACTTTTTTCACCCTTGCAAATTGTTTATTCATCTTATCCACCCATTATTGCCCAGATTTTCATCTTCTTATATGAACTCGTAATTAGTCTTTATTAAAAAGACTATTAGGATACATTACATAACTGAAATTAAGGACTAAACATACTATGTATTGTATATACGCAATTAAAAATAAACTGTTCTGTGATTCCCTAATGCAATGACTTAACATGTATTCAAGGGAAACAAAATCAGCATATTGAACACACAACTACAGCGTTATTCACCACTCTAACAAAGGAGAACAACGTAAATATCCATCTGCAGATGAATGGATAATGGAGATAGTACACATATACACAATGTGTTATCTATTTAGCCATAAAATAAACATAATCCTGTCACTTGTAACAGTGCATATGGAATAGGAGACCATTATGTTAAGTGACATAAGTGGGACAAGAAGCATCACATGACATCATTCCTAAGTGGAACCTAAATAATTTCATTTCACAGAAATTGAGAGTAGGGACTGGAGAGATGGCTCAGCGGTTAAGAGCACTGACTGCTCTTGCAGAGGACCTGGGTTTGATTCCCAGAACCCACATGGCATCTACGAATCGTCCTGGACTCCAGTTCCAGGAGAATCCGATGCCCTCTTCTGACTTCTGTGGCACTGCACAACACAGGTGCACTCATATACATACAGGCAATACACCATACACATGAAATTAAAAAATAATAAATATGTAAAATACAAAGAAATTGAGAGTAGAGAAGTGGTTACCAGAGGCTGTGGAGGACACAAGAAGGACAGGATGGGGAGAGGTTGATCACTGCATGCTAAGCTGCAGTCAGCTTAGCCTAAGAAGCACTGGAGGGCTATTGCACAGCAGGGTAACTGAAGCTAACAGTTACGTGCTGTATGTTTTAGAAAGCTGGAAGCAATGGTTTTGAATGTCTTTCCCATAAAGAAATAAATGTTTGAGGACATAGAAATATCTAACCTGATTTAAACATGGCAAGATGTGAATGTATGTTAAGACATCGCATGGTACTCCATGAATACATACAATTTTTATGTTTTAAGATAAGCACTTGCTGCACAAACCTGATGACTTGAGTTCCATCTTAAGAATCCATATAAAGATGGAAGGAGAGAGCCAACTTCACAAAGCTTTCCTCTGACCACCACACATGCCCTAGCACGCACTCACATACATTATACACAGTAATAAATAAAACAAAAAATAAAGTTAAAGCCAGGTGTGGTAGTGCACGCCTTTAATCCCAACACTCAGGAGGCAAAGGCAGGTAGAGCTCTATTAGTTCAAGGCCAGCCTGGTCTACACAGTGAGTTCCAGGCCAGCTGGGGATACAGGACGACCCTGTCTCCAAAAAAAATAAATAAATAAAATAAATTTAATAAAAATAAACACAATATATCAATATATATCAAATATGTTATCTATTTTACTATGTGAGAGTTTATACACACAATTTTAAATTTTCACTTTTTTAGTGGCCTTTTTGATATTTGTATTTATTTCTTAGGTAGTTTAATATATCACAGTTTTTGTTAGCTGCTTCCATCTTTTACCGATGAAGAATTTCCTACAC
>NW_008360326.1:8053024-8053541 GCF_000622305.1 Nannospalax galili | reverse complement strand
TCTCCAGTTAAGCGATGACTTACTTTAATAATAATACTTTAGCACCTTTGTCATAGCTCTTCCCACTAACTGGAAATACCAATATTGTCTCACATTAAACGTAAGGTAATACATGACAAAAACTGTTTTCATGTTTGATTTTTTGGGTATTGGAACCTGTTTTAAAAGACTAACAGCCGGGTCTGGAGAGATGGCTCAGCGGTTAAGAACACTGGTTGTTCTTGCAGAAGACCCAGATTTGAATCCCAGCACCCACATGGCAACTAACAACTGTTCGTAACTCCAGTTCCAGGGGATCCAACAGCCTCTTTGACCTCTGTGGGCATTACATGACATGGGTGGACTTACCTACATGCAGGCAATACACACATACACATAAAATAAAAATAAATTAAAAAAAAAAAAAAGACTAACAGCCAGTCAATCACCTGAATCCTGGGGTAAATGAAAGATGAGAACCAGTCACGAGTCTGATAAACGAGATGCTGCTTTCCTTGTTAACGTTGTTTGTTTCATC
>NW_008360326.1:7972316-8052959 GCF_000622305.1 Nannospalax galili | reverse complement strand
GTGTGTGTGTGTGTGTGTGTGTGTGTGTAGATCAAGTCTAGTAAGAGCTTTCTAGTTGTATGATTTATCGAAGCTGAATTTTTCCTTTGGATCCAGGGACTACCTGGATTATTTTCAAGACTTTTTCTCAAGACTTATTTATGAAAACTTACTGCATGAGGGACGCACCTAGTAAGTGAGATCACTGAGATTTGAACTCAATTTCCATATCTGTGTGCCTCTCACTCCCTAAATCCCAACCAATATTTGAGAATTACATTTCTGTTGTCTTGACTCGTAATTTGGAGACTGAACTTCAATGAAACGTGATCATAATGAGACTATTATATTGTATTGAATGCAGATTGCTCCACTGAACTAAGATATGGATACTGTGCTGGTCTGTCCTCTTCATTAAAACTCTCTGCTCACTTCTAATTACACAAAATATGAAGTAAGAAGGAATAGAACAAAATAATGCAAATAAAAAAGTATTCATATATGGATTTTAGGTGTATTTATTTTGAGATAAGCATGGTACCCAAGGCTGATCATATCTTTAAAAGAAACAAGATACCTTGATTAGTCCAAATGAATGTTCTAATAATAGGAGAAATAAGATATGAGGAAAAATCATAATATAAAAGTGTTACTTTAGTAAATGAAATATTATTATCATCAAGAAAATTTGGCCTTAAGAGGAGAATGAAAAATCAGAAGATAGGTCATTAATTCAATGATGCAAACATTGACAGTTATAAGAAATAATGTCAGGAGAAAGGCATTCGTCCTGCAGCTTTAGTGAGACATGACGAGGAGTTTCTTAGTAGAGCATCTCCCTTTTAGCATACTCACTTACTTGAATCATTCATTCCACAAAATTTCAGAAAATTCAACTAAGAGCTGTCCCCAAGGCCCTAAAACTCACAGCATAATCCATGGATGGGACATGAGCCTTCTCCTAGTGGAGTAAGGTCTAGTGAGACATAATAGAACAGCCATCAGAGATGCATGAGGAAGATGGTAAAAACATGGAGCACCATGGACATGCTGTGAGAGGTCTGGCTGGATGGTGAGCCAGGGATGTTGTTGTTAAGTCAGGGGCTTTGGACCAGAGCCTTGAGAAATGAAAAGACTGATGGGAACAGGAGACTTCTGTCCTCGGTTAGCATCTTGGAAAAAAATGCATGACTTCTTTTTTAGGGTTTGTTGAGTGGTTTAGAGCAAGGAGGACATAAGGTGCATAGTCACATATGGTGGGAAGTGGAACCAAATAGATAAAGTTTAGTTATGACTCTGCAGTGCATGTGATGAAAGTCCAAGTTAAGCTAGCAGAATCAAAAAAACCATCAGTGGAAGGATGCTAGATTATTTAGATCACAGGCTTCCCAAATACAGAGAGATCACAGAAATATCTGAACCTCAGAAATAATAAGAAGCAAGACCCTAAGCATCACGGACACTTCGTTCTCTTCCCTTTCTGCTCCAAATGGCAACTGTACAGTTCTTCAGTCTGAATAATGTAGGGATCAACATCATTTGAGTGTGTTATGTGCTCCAGGTTTGGGCTCCAGGTTTGAGCTTTGGAAAGTACTCACTTCAAACCAATCAGCCTGGTCAGAGGCAGACAAAGATATTTTCCTGGAAGAAGAAAGAGAGGGGATAGAGAATCTCATAGATTTTCACTGTAAACAGGAAATACAGCCCTAGAATTAGCACACTGCAAAGACCTAACGTGCCCTCTAATTACCCTCTTCCTTTCCTTTCTTTTCTACCTTGCCCTATGTGAGTCTCCACCCAGTATGGCTTTCCCTGGATCATCTTATCTTCTCAAGTCCTTTCCCTGCCCAGAGGCCCCTCCTCTCTGGGATGCTCTTTCCAGGTACTTTCAAACAAATAAACATCAAGACTAGAGAGATGGCTCAGTGGTTCCAGGTTGAATCCCAGCACCCACATGGCAGCTAAGAACTGTAACTCCAGTTCCAGGGGACTCTGATGCCCTCTTCTGACCTTCTCTGGCATTGCACAACACAGATGCACTTACATACACACAGGCAATACACTCATATACACCAAATTGAAATTTTAAAGCGAGAAAGTGAGCAAGCAACGATACCACTAACAATCAGGGCTGGGAATCTTGCTCAGTTGGTATAGTGCTTGCCTAGCATGGATGACACCCCGGGTTCCATTCCCAGCACCACATAGAAGCAGGCACAGCGACATATGCCTATAATCTTAGCACTTGGAAAGTGGAGGCAGGAGGAGCAGGAATTCAAGGTCATCCTTGGCTACATGGTAAGTTCAGGGCCAGCTTGGAATAAATACATGAGACCCTGTCTCAAAAAGGGGAAAAAATAAATAAAAACAGCACCAATCAAAATATCTAGGTCAAAATCAATAATCTTAAATTTGAATGCTGTTATTTCATTCAAGGTTTCATTCATCAAATGCTCACTGAGCATTTGTCAAACACTGTGTCCGTTTTCAGTGAGAGAGATTAAAAATCTATAGAAATAATAATATTTTAAATTTGTTGTGTAATTACCATGTACTAACTGCTATGCCTGTGGCTTAGAGTTCCCTCATTTAATTACATGTGGTAATTCAGCTAGGTAAGTTTTATCACTATGAAGTAACTAAATGGTGTGGTTAATGTTCAAATCTAAGTTTTTTGATACTGAAATCCTTTTGTGTAGAAACTAGACTATCGGAAATAAAGGATACTGTTCCTGCCCCCCTCCTCACCACCCAAGATCATTAACTATAGACAGGCTAGGAAGAGTCTGATTCACAAAACGACATAGGTCAGTACTAAGGAGAATTCCTTAGAGGGACACCAGGCCCTGTCTGGAAAGGAGGGAGGTTTCCTGAAGAGCCCACCTAGAGCTGAGTTCAGGGACTGAGCTGTAGTTTTTAGGCAAGTAAAGGCCACAAAGGCTTTAGGTGGGAAAACCCAGCAGAGCTAACACATGGTGAGCAGAGGTGGTGGCTTGATCATATATAACCTGAGGTTTCGAGGAGACAGGACTTAAGTCAGGATGGAGAACAGAGCAAGCCGCACAACTGGAAAAGAAAATGGGGAGTGGGAGGTGTGTGAGAAGAGTGACACACACTTACCAAGGACTTCAGATGTCCTCAGAAGCAATGACTGACCTCTAAAGCATTTCAAACAATACAAAGTCCATGATCCAGAAAGATCACTCCTAGAGACCCCATAGAGGCCAGAGACCAGAAGGCTAATTAAGAAGGCATGTCTAGACTTTGGAGGAGGCACTTCTAAGACAGGTATAATTTTTCACTTCTATGTCTCTAAATTCTAGCCAATTTCATCAAACATGTGAAGGAACAAATCTCTGTAAAAATCTAAGTAAATTGTAGGAGGATTTGACTTAAGGCTGCAACCATGGGGACAGAATTTTAGGATGAGTTCTCTTAAAGAGTAGAACTTTACAAGAGTCCATTTGTTTTCCAGTGCATTATGTTTTTCACCTATAAAAATTATGAACATTGTAAAATATTCAGCAGTATATGAACAACAGAACACTTATCCCCATAGGGGTGGGGGGCGGGGGGACACACGCCAACATCTTGCCATATTTTCATTGCCTTAAAGGTTATTCAGAATGTTATTAGAATTTATAATTGTTATTTGTAATAGCGTCACAGCATAAAAGTTGATCAACATGAGACACTACAGGTTACATAAGCAGTTCTTTATTGTGTAGTCTGTTTGCCATTTTTTGACGTATCTCATTCTTCGAGAAGAATGCTGTAATGAACAGCTTCAAGCACAGGGTATCCTTGAGAAAGATCACTGTCTCTTCCATATTGGCCATTGTGCCTGGTGTTTGTAGGGACTGGAGTCTGATGGTTGAGGAAGTAAATAAGTAGGTTAATTCTTTAACAGCTTCAAAGGAGATGGCTGTGTCTACATGGCTAGTGAATCTCCCAGAATGGGGACAACTTCTCCAACATACTTTTTAAAAATCCTTCTGAGCTCAAAATTATTTTAGGGTCTAGAGTTGAAGCTCAGTGCTAGAGCACTTATCTACAGCACACAAAACCCTGGATTTGTTCTCCAGTGCTGTGAAAACAAACATATAAACAAATATTTTCAGACTGAAGCCAAGCTGTCTGCGTTTAGGATAATGTTGACAATGGAGGATGCCTGGTATATATTTGTTTAATAAATGAACAACCAATCAGCAAGCAAGTGAAGGGGAACAATTGCAGGCAAATCAAGTAGGAAACTTAAGGCCGACTTCACATGCATTTATGTGTACTCCTCAAAAAAGTCACATTTCTACCAAGATCAGAAACATGATGGAAAGGTTTAGAAAGAAATAGGACAGTCAATTTAGAAAATAGATGCTTTATTTTAAAGAGAATAAAAGTCCCCTAGCTCCCCACTGAGTGAAATATGGTTGGTGGGGGGAGTTCTTTATATACATCTTGTTTGTTATACAAAGGATTGTGGAGGTAGATTTGGGATTGGAGATCTAGGGTGAATAGTTCAAAGCCTACTGTGCCTGTGCGTGTGTGTGTGTGTGAGATATTCATTAATGTGTGTGTGTGTGTGTGTGTGTGTGTGTGTGTGTGTGTGTTGCTGTGCTGGAGAAGGGACCCTGAGCATTGCCTATTCCAGGTAAGTGCTAGACTACTATGCAACACTCCCCAACCCTGGTTCTAGCATTAAATCTCAAGTCAAATTTTTTATCTATGTCCCAAGAGTATTTAGCCGTAGTCCAATGTTTTAGAGTTTATGCTCTGGAGGTCAGCAGACTTGACATCAAGTTTGTTAGCAAGTACTAACAGACCTAGAGCTATTTACTTAATCTTTCCTGGTCTTTGTTTCCATGTATATGGATAAAAAATATCTACTTCATAAACTATCTTATGGAGGCTAAATGAAGTGGTTTCATGCCCTTGGCACATATAACTTCTCAACAAGTTCCATCTGTAACACTTAGTGTTATTTGATCCAAAATTCTATCGTGTATCATGTTTTGGTTGGGTGGGTGTCATGCACTCCAATGAGAGGCACACTAACCCCTGTTCACTACAGCAAACACTGACCCCTGGCTCTTTGCTCCTCAAAACACGGGCATCAGAATCAAGCTACAACTTCTGTAAGATGCAGATACTTAGACTCCTGAATGGAGTCCCCAGGGAATATACATGCATATTAGGGTTTCAGAAGGGCTCCTTACTCAGATGCCCCCACTTTTCTCTTTCTATACCCAAGGTCTCACTTTGTAGCCCTGACTGGGCTGGCTTCCCTGAAACTCACAGAGATCTGTCTGTAGCTGTCTCTGAGTGCTGGAATCAATGTGTGCCACCACTCCCAGCTTCTCCTTCCCTTTCTTATTAATTCTACTGTGGTAGAAGGAAACTGTGAACATGCTAAGGCAGTCATAGACCCATTGGCTCTTGGTAAAGCACTGGAATTTTCTTTCCCAATTGCATTCTGTACAGAGAGAAGAGGGATGCATGGGCACATGTATACACATGAATGTGGATACTAGGGGTCACCCTTAGGTGCTGTACCTCAGGTTCCATCTTTTTTTTTTTTGAAACAGGGTCTCTCACTGGTCTAGAGCTCACCAAGCAAGGTAGACTGGCTGGCCAGCAAGCCCTAAACACCTGCTTATCCTACCTCATTGGCACTGGGATTCCAAGTGCCCACTATTATTCCCAGCTTTGAATGTGGATCTTTAGAATTGAACTCAGGTCCTCATGCTTGTATAGAAAACATTTTACCAATGGAGCCATCCCCTCACTCCTCACTCCTGCCCGCAGATGCATTGTGAAGCTGGAGTGTGGTCCTGCACATCATTCTAAACAGCAACATAAGGTGAAGTTTCTTGGGATGCCTTCAGAAATGTTTTTGCATCTCACATCCCACTTCCACACTCTTGCTTCCTCCCCCCAGAATGCTAGGAGAGGCTAAAGTCCCCAAATGTGGGCTGCTATTCCTCATCCTGGGAAGAAGAATGGAAAGAATAACTCAGTGAGGAGGGCCTAGGTTTTTCAGAAGACTCCTGGGGTACTGAACTGGCATACAAGCACTTCAAGTGTTCTTGTTAAAGATAATTTACAGTGGAACATTAACAGGATACAGAAAAGACCTGTTCTTTCCCTTTACTACTGGGAAGTGACCTTTAGATCCTTACAGCATTCTTGGTTAGAGTATCTTTATCTGGGTGCTGGACATCAGACAATCTAACACTACGACTTATATGGTAAGTTTTTTAGCTTGGAATAGAAGCTGATGGGGTAGCAGTTTCTGGTTTTTCTTGAGATGGACTAAGACCAAAGATCTCAGCCTGGCCTCTGGAAGACTGGAATCTAATGGTCAGCCACAGAGGCAGCAAGTGACCAAGCACCAATACTCCTCCGAACACCTGGACATTGAGGCTTTGGGAGTTTCACCTGTATCCCTTCATGTGTGTAACATACTGGGACTAGGAGGAATTAACACCATGGGAAGGAAATGACTAGAAACTGCACATTTGGAGTCCTCCTGCACTCGGTCCTCGGCTGACTTCACTCTGTTTTCTTCCCTTAGAACCAGTTGCAACTGCACTTGAATTACAAAGCTGAACACGGTTTGAAGAACTCCCTGAACTTGCCATTGCTATCAGAAGTGAGGGTGGTCTTGTGAAGATCATCCCATCTAATAATGCTCAGCCAACCAACAGTCCTCCTGGAGAATAACAGTGTACCCACTTCACTTGGACAGTCTGTTGTCTATCCTAAGCATACACACTCGTTCTTAAATGTTTTGGTCTCCAGATTTCTATACATTCTTAAAAGCTAGAGAAGACTTCAAGAAATCTTTATGTGAGTCACATTCATTGGTATTTACTACACTGAAACTTCAACCAGAAAAATTTTATATTACTTATCAAATCACTTCAAAATAACAGTAGTAAACTCATTTCATGTTAACATAAATACTTATAACTATATTGACATAAGATTTATAATCCTATGCCTTCCACAAAATTCTGAAAAGGGTCAGGCATGTACTCCCAACACGCAGGAAACAGAGGCAGCCTGATCTCTGTGAGATGGTGAACAGTCTGGTCAACATAGTGAGTTCAAGGCCAGTCGGGGTTACAGGAAGAACCTGTCTCCCCCCAAAAAAAATACTGAAAAAAGAAGAGACTTGGATTCTTATTATCTATTTCTGTAGTGTTGCATGCTATGTTGTTTTGGCTGATGTATATGAAAATTCAGACTCAGGGGGTTGGAAAGATGACTCAGCAGTCAAGAGCACTGAGTTCTCTTGCAGAGGACCCAGGTTTGAATCCTAGCAACCACATGGTCCATAACTCCAGTTCCAGGGGATGCGATACCCTCTTCTGACCTCTGTGGGCACTGTACAACACAGGTGCACTTATGTACATGCAGGAAATACACTCGTATACATAAGATAAAAATAATAACAAAAGGATATTCTGCCTCTAATATGTAGTTCAAACAAAAGACAATTTTTAGTAGCTTTTCAACTGATTGTGGATTTCCCTTATTTTTCTATATTCATCTACTTAGTTTTAATGTGTGTATATTCACACATGGTATATACACATGGTACTGTGTCACATAAGGATATTTTCATATAAGTATATATATGATGCATTATTCAGACTCAACGGCCTATGGTAATGTAGAATCTGAAATCACAGCACCGATGTCCTATAACCATATTAAATCCCACTGGTCTACCCAGCATTTTCTATGAACCTTCACAGTTCACAATTCTGTCATGCCATACAGCAATCGCTTGAAGAACCCAGGTTTACTAGTGTGTGCAGCTCTCTAAATCTGTGGTGTTTCCTTTGCAATATTTAAAATGTCTCATCTGTTAATAGCACCACTGCTCTCCACAAAAACATCTTTGAGTCTTAGAAATCTTTGAAGCTCACACTGCCCAAGACAACATTTCCAATATTCCTATTTTGTGTTAGAAGCTTGAATTTTATCATTGGAATCAAATATTCACAGTTATTTTCCTTAAGGTGGCAGATTCATTTCAGGCAACATATTTATCAAATACCCAATTTTGTCTGTAAAAGTACGATTCCATGAAATATGTGGCTAGTTCAAGTTGTCACTGATAACCTCATGGCTGCTTTTCCTCAAGGAAACCATGATGCTTTCACATTCAGCTGATGTGCTTTATGTGCGCTCTTTATTTTATTGTAGAGAATATTAAAGGGTTGGGATGGAGCACAGGATAGAGCCATTGCCTAGCATGTATGAAACCCTGGCTTTAATCTCCAGCATGGCATAAAAACAGGTGTGACTGTGCATACCTAAAATGCCAGTGCTTAGAGGCAGCCTCAGGATGCAAGGTGATCCTTAGCTATTTAGTGAATTGGAGGCTAGCCTGGCTACATTAGACACTCTGTTTATCTGTCTGTCTGTCTGTCTGTGGACATGTACATGTACATCTGGTAGAGATTTAATAAAGTTACTAGATTTTAGTGCTTCACCACATCTTATAAGTGAAACTGGCATGTTTTTACTGTACGTTTGTACAGGGAAGAATTCGATGTGTAGTTCTGGTCCTTTCCTGATGCTGAGCCACCACTTGCTTTTGTAGCATCATTGCAAAGACAACTAATTGATTATAGTGAACAATACATATTGCTGTAAAAATGAGTCTGACCTTGATGACCTCCTACATCACACTAGTGGCACTAAGTGACTGGTTTAAGGAAAACTTGGTGACATCACCTGATCTGTAACAACAGACCAGACTCATCATCATAACCCACTGGCCCCAGGCTGAGTAGTGAGTTCTGTCTTCATGTTACTCAACTTTCCCAGATGCCTTTGTTCTAGTTGGTGGGTCTGATGCATAATCTACACCAATAGAATTGAGATGTTGGTGGTGTCATATATTAACTCTAATCTTGGTCATTAATTTCTGCATCCTTGCCTTTTTGAATTGGTAAAAAAGCAGCAGTAACTGGTCATTGTGAGCACTGAGTTAAATACTGAAGTGTGAGCAACTCTTCTAAATGCTAAATGCTCTCGGTTCTCGTTATTTCTAGTATTTAATACTTTTCTCCTTATACAACAAATTTAATACTAATCAGGAACATCTTGTGTGGTGGGGTTGAATGAGCTGTAATGGACTTTCAGTCAATAAGCAAGTTGTTTTTGATCTTTAAAGTGGTTTTGGAGGGAAATAGAGATTTCAGAGCCCCTGTCACCTTTAATGCAATTCTAATTATTCATATTAAATGACTCTGCTAAGAAGCTCATTTTTATGGTCTGCCATACTCTAATCCCAGATAGTTCCTTCCACAAGGAGGTAGCTACGTCTTATTTTTGGTTTTTATGTTGCAGTTATGTCCTTATACATCAGTCTGCCTACGATCGAAGTCTGCTAAATGCATGTAAGTCGTATGCCTTTAAAAGAAAAAAAAATGTATCTGCAAGTGTACTACTTGGAAAAAGGAAATCTCTAACATCAATATTTTCATAAGTCTCACTGGCCAACCCAAACACCAAACTATACCTTTACAGGAAAAAAAAATGATAATAATGTGAATCTCCTGGCTGTAGCTCCCGGGCAGCATAAGTATAAGGGATATTGTCACTCGTGGATCCCTTTGAAGACTCAAAGAGCAACTGGTCATTGCATAAGAAGCATAAAGGCTTAGAAGTGATTTCCCACAGAATGAAGGGCACGTTGTCACATGTATTCATTTTGGCTTCTCTTCCTTGTGTAAGTGTATAGGGGGACCCTCTTTTGTGGAGAGAGATTTATAGATTTTTGCTTATAAAAACCTATTTCTATCTTAAAATATAGACTCTCAGCAAATGTCACCCTGAAGAATTGGGCCTACTCGACTATTTTGTTAAATTTTAGAGGCTACAAAGGCATGTGGCAGTTTCACTATTAAGCCCCAGCAACGGGGCTGCCACCTTCAACCTCATTACTCAGGACTCACTTTGGCTCAATTACACACCTCCGCGACTAAGGAAGACAGATGGAGGTCATTTGGGAGCTGTAAACCACAGTGCCTTGAATGCGGAGCTATGTTCTTAAACTGATTTACACCTCGTTCTCCAGTGTTCAGCAGCCAAGGCTTAGATTGAAATGCCGGGGCCTTGACTGAAAAGGCTGTTGCTTAGTTTTAGCGTCATGGTCTATGCTGGCTGGCTATTATTACCTCCGTTAAACGGCAGGCAACAAAGACTGCGCTCTTCTATTGTAGAAGCGAAATCAAACCAAGTCAGAAGGGGAAATAGAGGTTGTCGTTCAGAATATTCTTTGGGGAAAAGGGAATGACATTTACTTCTCCTGGAAGTTGTAGCTCAGTTGTGGGGATGGCTCCCATGGGAAAGGTCTCGAGTCATTCAAAGAAACAAGTTACATTTCCAGCATTGCTAAAATCTCGTTGTGTTGCTCTGATTTGAATTACGTATATCTTGATGTGGAACTTGTAAAGTTCACAAAAAGGCATTGACTAAACAAGACTAACCCACATGCGATGTCTCGGAGTGAGAAGACACTATGAATTTAAGGTACCCGCATCTCTGTAGCTGCTGTGGTCCTTTAATGTACTGGGTATAACATCTGTAACTTCCGCCCTAGTTGTTAGCTCAGTGTCATGTCTGAATAATGTCACCAATGGAAACTCAAGAACACATTTAAAGACAGCTAATAGGGGCTGGGGAGATAGTTTCATCAGTAAAGTGATCATCTTGCAAGTACGAGGACCCTGAGGTCGAGCCCCAGAACCTACATTTTAAAAGGCCAGGCATCTGGCATGAGTTTGTTATCCCTACACTGGAGAAGCAAAGGCAGGTGAACCCCTGGGGCTTGCTCTCCAGACAACTCAGCTTACTTGATGCTCTCTGGGCCGTTGAGAGAAGCTGTCTCAAAAATAAAGCAAAAGGTGGAAGGTGCCTGAGGAATGGTACCTAATGCTGTCCTCTGGCTTCCATGTGCACACACACACACACACACACACACACACACACACGCCATGTACATATAAAACAGAAAATCAAAAATGGCAGGAAGCGTGCTATGAGAATATGGCACATGGATTTTCCATCACCTGTCTCAAGTTGAGTGAACAAGGAGTGTTGAGAAATACAGTTTTCGCTGTCCCAGATCCATCCCATCACCAGGCGCTAACCTACCCTGGTCTCCAGTTATGGGTGATTCAGTTGGACACATGTCCACAATGCCAAGTGTTTCATAAAAGTTCACTTCTGAATTACAGGCTATAAAGAATTTTATTTCCACAGAGGTATTTTCGTTCGGAAAGAAAGAGGTATTTCAAGAACCTACTTGAGTTCAGAATCAATCCCACTTCCTTCTCAGAAAAAAATAATGATTGAAGTTAAGTCAAATACCAGGTCTTCTGTGACATACTTTTCTCAGTGTAAGTTAATCTTAATGTTAGGGATTTTTATGAGATGGTATTTAAGAAGTTCCTTGAACTCCGCACAGCCTTAAACAGTGGACTTCTGAAACATTTCATTAACATTTGGAATTATCTCAGACATACTGCCAAACTGTAGAAAGCATTTTTAAGAGCAAAACATTTTATGACCATCTTATTGGTGCCTTATAAACGAACTAAAATATTCTAGGGGTCTCAGCCTTTGGATTCAATATGTCTTTATGAAATGCTATATAAATAAAAACTGAAATGGGAAAAATTTCACAATCCATTTACCTTTGATTGTACTTATTGCTGAATAACAGGCTTGGCCTGTATAGTGTTTCGAACATCTACTATGTGCCATGTTGTCAGTGATTATGCACCTCATGTTTTATCTCAGCCCTTCTCAGTGACCGTGTTTCAGCCACACTGCTCTTTGTGCTTCCTAAACATGACAAGCTTGCAGCAGGCTGTGAGGGCCTTTTCACATAATTCACTTGGCAGAATCTATCCAGAACTCCTTCCTGTTCATCTTTGGGCCAGTCTTAAAATTCCCTCCAGGAAAAGTCAGCTGATCCCCTCTACCTCCCTCACTTGCCATCATATCATTTTGCTTATTTTATTTGTATTCCTGTACTACTTGAAATATTTTTGTTAATTCATGTTTATTATCTGCCTCTCTGAATTTTTTATTGGGGTTAATTTGATTTAATTTTTGAGACAGTGTCTCATTATGTAGGCTAGGCTTGCCTGAAGCTCTTGATCTTTCTACCTCAGTCTCCTGAATGAGATTGTAGGCCTTGACACCACACTCCGATCATCTCTCAGAACTTTAACAAGAACTTTTGTATTTTCCCTTGATGGTAAATCTCAAGCCCCTTGGATAGTAGACATGCAAAAAATATTGGTTGAAATGAATTGATAATGGGTTTCAACAACATTGAGGAGCTCATGATTATTAAGAGATAAATACTACTCAGTAGTTAAAAAGAGTGAGAATTCATTAAATGGGAAGATTAAAACTATCAATTGCTATATGGGAATACAAATTGTGAATGATTCACTTGCAGAAGTCATATTTTCATACAAGTTAATATGTGAATGGAACATAATTTAAAAATATACTAACAATAATTTCTGCATGAAACAGTGGGTGGGAATTACTTTTTAAATCATGCTGATCTATCTATACTATTTCAATTTTTTGATAAATATCCACTTACTTAACTAATAGCAATTGTCTAATCACAATGTTGCAGGGACTCATCTTGACATTAGTTTATATATTAGTGAACAAATAAAAGCCACTTCCTTTAGACTTCCATTTTAAATTTAAGAGGAAAATAGAAATGAGAAAAATAGGCCAAGCTGGGAACAGAGAGTCCTTATTTTAGGGAGGATGATTAGGGAAGACTTGTTTGATGAGATGAAATTTGAACAAAGTCTTAAATGGGATACTTCATTTAGGCGGGGGGCTGGGGTGGGGGTCTTGACGATGGTGAGGTCACTGAGAACCACAAATTCCCTATGGCTTAAAACAACAAACAATAACTTACTTTTCACCCACAATGATGTCCAGCTGAGGTTGACCAGGGCTACCTGCCTACTGTGCTTCCACATGGCATGATCTATTCTCTTCCTGAGCATGGTGACAAAGAACCAGAAGGCTAGAGAGTAAAACAGCAACTCAGACCTTCACTACGAAGTGGGATGCTCCTTCTGTTCACTGGCCTGTCATCAAACACATCTATATCCAGCATAAAACAGAACCAACTATTAGTGAGCACATGATATTCACCACAAAAAGTAAGCAACCTCAATACATCAGTATCTAGATGGAGAGATTAATCAAAGGGGGCAGAATTACAAAGACCCTGAGCTGTGTATGAGATGCTGTTGTTCCCAGAGAAAGGCAAGGTGGCTGGAATGCTGTAGGTTAAGAAAAGGAAAAGGACTGGAGAGATGGCTCGGAGGTTAAGAGCACTGACTACTCTTATTGAAGACCCGCGTTCAATTCCCAGCACCCACATGGTGGCTAAACTCTGTAACTCCGGTTCCAGGGGAATCCAACACCCTCTTCTGACAACCACAGATATTTCATGACATGGGTGCACTTACACACATGCACTTTTTACACTCATAAACATAAAATAAAAGATAATAAAACATTTTAAAAAGAAGCAGAAGTGGTACCCAAGGGTTCCATCACCTAGAGTCTTAGAGGCCACCATTCGTATCCCAAGTGTGATGTGACTTGAGTGAGAAACTGAAGCAATAAAGAAGTATGCACATGCATTTAATGTTTCTTTAGTGTATGCCTGATATTTTTCTATCATTTAAATACTGATTTTATACGTTAGGACATAGTCCTCATGTTACAGTGATTAATAAAATGGAGACCACCAAAGACCTCAGAGCTATCTTGAGAAATGAGTGCCACAGTTATCTGCAAGAACACTTGTTTGCGATTAGCTTGCCCACAAGGTACCAGCAATAAATTTTGATGTAAGGAGTATGTGCACTCCTGCCCCTGATATCTGTTTCTGTAAGCACACGTGCAGAAGAAACTTCTTCCTCAGTGGCCTTGGGACACATAAGTGTCTGTGCTGGTAGTCACGTAGGTAGGCTGCAATTTAAAACCACCAATGATGTAACTGTTAAGAGATGACATTGGGGAAAACCTATAAAAAACTGTAGATTTCTGTACCTCAGGGCCCAGAACTTAAAAGCACTAGCCTTTCTGGGTCTGCTAGCATAAATAAAGTTTTTCCACCCTCCAAGTGAGTTTTTCTACCCTAGAAGTAAACATATGATCTCTCAACTGCCTGATTTCCATAACAAAATGTCCCCTATAAATTTAAGTATTTAAATACTTGGTCGGTCCCCACTTGGTGGTTCTGTTTGGGAGGCTATGGAATTTTTAGGATATGGAACCCTGTTGGAAGAAGTACATCACTGGGGCCAGGCTTGGAGAGTTTATGGCCTCATCCCACTCCCAGTTCATGCTCCCTGTTTTCCGCGTGCAGCTGAGACATGATCTGTTGTGCCTGCCACACCATTATGGATTCTCTGTCTGGAGTCATAAATCAAAATAAACTCTTTCTTCTATAAGTTGCCTTTGGTCATGGTATTTTATCACAGCAACAGAAATGTAACTAATACAGATTGAAAAACACTGGGGGAGATGGGAGCTAGAGGTGATATCTGATTTATGAAAAATTCCTTCTATCACACTGGATAGCAACATAGAAACAGCTGTAAGAAACCAATGATAGATTATTCAAGTGACTAGAAATGTAAAAAGAAGGGTCACTACACTATTGAAAAACGGAAATACATAGAAAATGATCCAAATGCTTTTAAGATGCAGTCAGTTTGACTATTTTGACTGCATATGAACAAATCCTTCAGGGGCATTTCTTTCCCCCTTTAAAACATGGGCTAAAGCCCTAAAATGTCAAAAGGCACAACAAAGATCTGAGCTTCTTTACTATGTGTGAAGTAGTTAACTGAGTAAGCACAGCTGGCCGCTACAGGGAGCAGGAGGTAGGGCAGCTGGATGCTATGAGGAGCAAGAGGTAGGGCAGCTTCCAGCTGAAGCTTCCCCCCTCCCCAAGCTGTCATCTCACTGGGGAAAGGAACTTGGAGGTCCTTTGAGAAACTGTCATTTCAACAGGGTTTTGATAACAATGGGAAGCACCTGGTATATTTGCTGTGTTCCAGAGTACCTAAGGGAAATAGAACTCAATTTCCCAGGGTCACATGCTGGGCACCCCTTTCCACTAGCAGACCTTCAGGCCTGCCTAAGTCTTGTCTTGAAATAATTAAGAGAAATTGTAAAGGGCAGACTTTGCTGCAAGAATATAAATTACTCCAAACCAGGCATCCTTCGGGCTTGGCAGAAAATGTATGGTGGATTTAAAAGAAAAGCAAGAAGTTAAGTATGTCAGGCAAAGGTAAGAAAGAATCCAATCTGGGTATGAAACATGATGTCAAAATGTGATATTGGTCCTCTTGTTGGTTCTGTCATCCAATCATCCATGCAAATCAGATGCTTCCATCTCCCCTCCCCACAGCCATCACTGAAGCCTGTGAAGTTCACCTTCTGAACAGTTGATTCATTTCCGTCTTCACCCTCCCTCACCATCCTAGCCTGCTCATCAACCCCATCTTTTCTTCCCAGGTTTTCAGCTTTGCTGCCCAGTTGACCTCTGACTTCCATTCTTAAGGATTCTGTCCAGTCTCTAGGCATTAGACAAGAGTTAGTTTTCCTCACCTAAATCTAATCCTGTCTGTCTCTTTGCTTAAACATTTGATGACTTCCTGTTTGCTCTAATTTGCTTTCAATTGCTGCAACAAAACACTCTGACCAATACCAACTTGGGGAGGAAAGGGTTTATTTTATCTTACAACTCTTGGGTCACAGTTCATCCCTGTGGGAGCCCAAGGTAGGAACTCAGGGCAGGAACCTAGAAGCATGAGCTGAAGCATAGGCCATGGAGGAACACTGCTTACTGGCTTGCTCCCCTGGCCCCAGCTCAGCCTGCTGTCCTATACAGTACAGGATCACCTTCCAAAGGGTGGTACCACCTATAGTGGGCTGGGTCCTGCCACATCACTCAACAATCAAGAAAATGTCCCATAAACATGGTCACAGGCCAGTCCAATGGAGGAAATTCCTCAATTGAGTCTCCCCCCAAGAGGTTTCAAGTTGACGATTAAAGCTATTCAGCACACTTTTGTTTCAAATAACAACAAAAATCTTGGTCCTTGAAAAATATGATTAACTAACAATCGTCTCAGCGCCTGCTTATCTCTTTAGCATTTTCTTTAGCATTGTTCATTAGAATTCCAGTCACGCTGTTCTCCCTCATCCAAATGCCACAGGCTCCCTTCTGCTTTAAAGAACTACTCTAAAGCTCCTCTGGACAGGTTAGATCACTGTCTTCATACCTGACCCCATGCCTTTCCTTTGTAATTAGTTCTATTAAATTCTCTTTCTCTCTCTCTCTCTCTCTCTCTGACACACACATATACAGAGTCTCATTAGTTTTCCTTCACTTTAGAAATAAAATACTCCACAAGGCATTAATTCAATATTTTTGAGATTTCTATTATTGTATGAAGTGTGCTAGATTTTTGCATGTTACAAGTGTACTTATAAAGTATCTTCTCTGTTGATGCATTTATAATTTTTATTAAATGACATATTTATCATGCAATTAAATAATACCAGTATTAGGCTTAGCTTTTTTAAATACAATATTTTTATTAATTCTTTGAGAATTTCCTACAATGTCTTTGGATCATATCAACCCTCTACTCTTCTCCTTAAGTCCTCCCCAATCCACCCCACATCCCCATCCTCTTTCAATGTCATATCCTCTTTCTCTCTCATTTTTTAAAAATAACTCACCTAGTCTAATTTGTGCTGCCCATGTACTCATGAGTATTGGGCCACCCACCGGAGGGTGGTTGACTTACCCTTAAAGAAGACTGACTCTCCCTCCTGCAGAAATTACTCACTGTCAACAACTCCTCAGTTAAGGTGAGTTCTTCATAAATCTCCCCTGCTGCATACTAGAATGTTTATTGGATTGATCTTGTGCAGGTCTTGTGCTTTTTTATTCGGTTTAGCAATTATTAAAAGTAGGTATGGACTGGGAGATGATACAGCATATGAAAGAACTTGCAATTTGAACATTTGAACCCAGGTTAGGAGCTGGATATGGTAGCACACACCTGTAATTCCAGCCCTCCTGCAGCAACATGGGAGGTACAGACAGAGAATCACTTGGGAGCCCACAGTCAGCTAACCTGGAGTAAGCTGCATGGTGTCAGAAGAGAGACCCTACCTCAAAACAAGGTAGAAGGTTCAAACTCCCAAAGTTTATCCAGAAACCTCCACACAGGCATCATGGCACTCACACACCTGCACACACACACACACACACACACACACACACACACAAATAAAAATGAAAACAATGCCAGATGTAGTGGCACACTTTTAATTTCAGCACTCAGGAGGCAGAAGCAGGTAGCTCTCTGTGAGACTGAGGCCAGCTTGGTCTACATAGTGAGTTCCAGTTTACCTGGAGCTACAGGGAGACTGTGTATCAAAAAATTAAAAATAAAAGTAAAACCTAAGTTAAAAAATAAGATAAAAGTAGACAGGTTAAATTTTCCCACTGTGCGTGTGGATTTATTGATTTCTCCTTATAGTTTTCTCATTCTTTATTATTTTGAGATCAAGTTATTAGTGAATATGAACTTGGAGTTTCCTTTTAACATCATGGATTGCTCTTCTCTGTCTTTGATGGCACTTTCTAAAATGATAATGCTTGTGCGTGTGTGTGTGTGTGTGTGTGTGTGTGTGTATGTTTAAAACAAAAACAAAATTTGCTTGCTGTCTAAGGAAGTATTTTTCTAGTCTATCATTTCATCTTAAGTTTATGTGAGGGTTTAAGTTCCAAATTTCTGTTTCCAAAAGATTTTGCTTTTGCAAATAATTAAAAGAAAAAAAAGAAAAAACTTGTCCCTAGACCAAAATTCCTGTGGCTTCCATCAGAATGCAGATTCCTAAGGCAGCTGAGATGGATCTGCACTTGCTAAGCATTGGGCATTTAATTTTCTCTTCTTTTCCAGCACCACTTAAGCATTTCTCTTTCCTTATTGTAAGCTCAGCTATAGAGAAACAAGAATGTTCATATTCTATGATACATCCACATGGTACTTTCAGCACTAACAGGAAAAGATAGAAAATTGCTGTGAACTAATATAAAGATTTTCCAAAATATATTATTAAATAGACCAACAAAGTACAAAAAGAAATGTATATTATGGTATAAGTTATGTAAAAAAAAGAGTAGATAAAAATATAGAAAGCTTGTGTATATGTATCAGGCAATTAATGTTGCATAAAGAAACTCAGGAATGCCGATTCAGATTTTGATGGAAAATGATTTAAACTAAAGGGATGGGTAGTCAAACAGAGAAAGGGCACAGTGAACAGAGTGAGACATTTCCAGTATATATTTATATGGTTTTAGCCTTTGAGATATGCAAATGTTTTATATGTTAGCATAGTAAATAGAAAAGGATAAAAAGAACCAATCCATTTATAATGAACTAAACAAACCTGTGGAGATAAGTCATCAGCCCACGGTATAATGTGCCCATTGCAGCCAGACACCTCAAGCAAGTACTGAGGAAGCAAAAAGTAGCCGAATGAAAACTTCTAGGCATACATAAACAAGTGAGTCTAATGGCATCTCAAACGAACACCAAAACTCACAGATAAAATAATCAATTAGAATAATTTTGTCCACAATATCTAATTAAATATACCTTAGCTGTTACAGTCCAAATTCAAAAGGAACTGCAAGAAATACCCCAGAACTTGAGTCAGAAGACTTGTTGATAATAGTAATGTTATAGTGTAATAAATGGGTAACTGTTTGAAAGTATAGAATGAGGCCAAAGGGTAATTAAGTGTTTGCTGGTGACAACCAGCACTCTGACTATGGAAAGAGAGAGGATTTAGAATGAGAGAGTGAAGCAGTCCCCTATGCTACTGGGTCTGAAGTTATCAGAACGCATTCATAATCTACCAATGCAAGCATTTGGGCTCTGCCCACTGGCACCAGCAACGTAATGATGCCCAGTAGTAAGGAGCACATATAGAGTCAGAATCTCACTTTCTAAATGCCTTCCCACCACTGTGTCCTATGCTCGTATAGATAGATAGAGAGCCAGGAGTACATACACCAAAGAGTTTGTAGGGATGGTGCAAGGAGAAGTCAGGCAGCCAGGAGACTCATGAAAAAGAAATCTCCATCCAGGTCCACCGATTCACCGACTGCAATGAACAAACTCACCTTTGGTGATTTAAAACATTGAATAAAGTAAATAAAAACTCTACACACAAAATAAAAATAGAAACATGCATATGTTTAATCAGCAAACCACGTATAGGTAGAAAGTAAAATAAGCTTTTTTCTAATTTTATTCTAAATTTTTATTAAATCTATTTCACTCCATAATTTGTAAAGTATACATTTGCATGAAGTGTACCACACAAATATGACAGCACCTCCTCTATTTTCCCCACCTCCTCTATTCTTGCCTCCTTGAAATTATAAATGACAGCGTGGCATGCACCCCCATATGACTTTTTCCCATACAAGCATACAGAATTTATGGTTTTTCAGTGTCGACTGGAGTTGCACAATTATTGTCTTTTACAGGAATATAAGTCGTGCTAGCACCGTTTACTTTAATAAATTCTTTTTCTAATAACATTTTTGGCGGGGTGCGTATAAGTAGTGCTGGGACTGAACCCAGGGTCTTGTGCATACGAGCCAAGCATTCTATCACTTAGGTTTATCCCCAGCTCTCTAACTACATTTTAAAATACATTATTTCACGTGGTTTTTTTCCCAGCCTAGCCTATTGAGGAGACAGCCCTCAACAGCCGTCTTTGCATTCACTGGGTTGCCTGTTCTGTGAGATGATATTGCTGGCGTTCAGTACTGCTATATCTCACTGGTTTCAGAGTGCTTGGGGGATTCAGTTTTTGTTAGTAGAACATACAGGCTATTCCACTCTGATAGATGCCAGTGTGACCTTCAGAAAGTCTTCTGTTACTCTAGTCCTTTATCTATATAGGAGTATAAGAATATCTCTTTGTCCTTGAGATTCAGTAATTTTATAAGAATTTGGCTAGAAAAATTTCTTCTAAATCCTGTGAGATCAACTCTTTAAAAGAACTACAAGTACAGTTTCTGAACTCAAGGGAATGTTCATCTATGATTACTTTATGGTTGTTCCATCCATCTGTTTCTTGTTTCTATCCTGAAATAATAATTTTTATATAGACCTGAGGTTTTTCTCTAGCTATCACCAAAGACTTATTTTTTTCTTTCTGAGTTCTGATATCTTTGTATTTTGGTTCTAAGGTCTGAACTTTTTTCCCACTTGATATTTTAGGTAAATTATGACTATCTTCTTTTTCTACTCATTTTAATTTTATTTAAAAAGTGTTTCAACCTAGAAATATCTCTCTCTCTCTCTCTCTCTCTCTCTCTCTCTCTCTTTAATATACACTAAAGTATTCAGTTTTGCAAGTTGTCACCTGTCTCCTTAAACAACTAATTTCCCTGGGAGACTATTCTGTTTACTTCCCTTCTATGGTGCTTAGGCACTGTTTGGATAAATAGCATTCTTCCTTGTTCTCCACTGTCTCTAAAGTGTCAGCACTCCAGCTTCATGGGGACCTTAGGTGGCAGCAGTCCCTGCAGGCAGATGTAGCAGCAGCATCCAGGCAGAAGACAGGTACTTGAGAACCCAATGGGATCTCTCAGCTTTCTCAGAATCCTCATTCTTAAAGCCTCAGGGATGGAGGGGACTCTGCTGTCTGTTCACATCTCTGCCTTAGAGGGCTAGATGGCCCTGCATGTTCTTCCACTGAGGCAGTCTTCATCCAGAGGTTTCTCAAGGGCTTCCCTCAGCCATCTGAACTTCAAGACCAAAGCAGAGGCCTGTGCTGATGCTTACTAATGTTCTCCAAGCTTGCAGGGCTGTTACCCTCAGCAGTGGTGGGCAGAGGAGAGACAGACAACATGGAAGGGAGCTGAGGGGAGACAGAAACTTTATCTCCCAGAACCCCCTGCCTCCTCTTACCTTAAGGTTGATGCTAACTAATTTCTCTTCTCTGGAATCAATAATTCAGCTTATGAATACTTACGTTAGCATACTGGTCTGGGGCAGTTACCTTGCGTAAACATAGGCATAATTAGATGTGATCTCAGCATTATGAAAACAGGAAAGCAAATGACATGTGTTTAAAACTCAGTGCTTTAGAAACATGCTTTAGAGAAATGTACCAAAGTTACTGTTTTATTTTGTTTTTCAGAGGGAGGTGAAAGAAGAAATGGGAGATAGTCTCAGGGCCTGCTACTGTTCTTTCTGAAATTTCAGAGATTGTTCAGTCATTAAGAGCACTGGCTGTTCTTGTGGAAGCCCTGGGTTCAAATCCCAGCACCCACATGGCTGCTAACAGCCATCCATAATTCCAGTTCCAGGGGATCTGACGCCCTCTTCTGTCCTCCATGGGCACTGTACAACACGAATGCACTTACATACATGCAGACAATGTATTCATACACATAGAAAATAAAAATTTTTAATTAATTTAAAAATTTTAATAATATGTAATAATAGGACATTTATGTCACTTTTTTATAGAATAAATATACCTGATAATGTGTATGAAGGAGCTGTAGAGATAGCTCAGTGGTTAAGAGCACTGACTGCTCTTGCAGAGGACCTGAGTTCAGGTCCCAGCACCCATATAGCAGCTAACTATCCATAACTCCAGTTCTAGGGAATCTGATGCCCACGTTGGGCCTCCTTGGACATTGCACACATGTGGTGCACTTACATGCATGCTGGTGAAACACTCATAAGCAGAAAATAAAAATAAATAATTAAATAAAATTTAAAAAAATAAAAATTTAAATAAAAATGTGTACAAAATGTAAGGAAAAAATTCAAGATTTAAACAACATATTCTCAATTATATATATATAAATTTATGTTTTGTAAAAAAGAATGTAAGTGAGAAAATTGGACACCAGTGATGCATAGTGAATTAAAACTGAGTTTTCTTTCTGGGTTTGATTCAATGGACAGAGAAACTGGTGTCACATATTTTTTAGGGTTTTTTTTTTTTTTTTTTTTGTCTTTTTGAGACAGCGCCTCCCTGTAGCCCCAGCTGTCTTGGAACTCACTATGTAGACGAGGCTGGCCTAGCCTTGAACTCAGGAAGATCCGCTTGCCTCTGCCTCCCAAGTGCTGGAATTAAAGGCATGCACCACCACGCCCGGCTGGGGTTCACTTTTTTAAGCTAAAAGATGAGTAACTACTTCTAGAGTTTTCTACTGACATTTAACAAATTATCACAGTGTAAAGGCTCTAAGCAACCTATGGATCCGTGCTCAGGCACAGTGTAGCCTGTTCCTCTGTAGGGAAGGAATGCAGATTGTGCCTGGAGCTGAGAACTCTTTGAAGTGGGCTGAGGAGAAAAACGGACTCCCTGGAACACCAGGAGCCTCTGGTTCTTCGCATTTATAGGCTTGAGTTTCGTGTTTTGTTGACTGTAAGGGAAAGTCACCCTAATTTCCGGTTGGCTGCTCACAGTTCCCTGCCCTGTGGCTCTCCACATACCCAATTCACAACATGGCAGCTTACGTCTTCAAAGCCACCCAAAGAGAATCTGCTAAAGCATATCTGTTAGCACACATAATCTCGGGAGCGGCAACTCTCACCACATCTGTGTCCTATTCATTAAAGTCAAATCACAGGTCATAGCCTTACTCAAGGAGAGAGGATCATACAAAACTATGAAAACTAGAGACAAGGAAGGGGTGGGAAGGAGGATCACCTTAGAATATGCGTGCCACTCTCCACGTATGATGATTAATTTTTAACCTGATGCTTATTTATTTTGTACTAAATAATGCATAGCGAGTAGAAAAGAAGTTAAACTAACTAGGCTGAACTCCTGCTTATATTCAACTCTCTGCTAAAACATTCCCAATTTTGCATAATCTTAGGCAATTTCCATAACTTCTATGTCTCTGTGTTACATCAGTAAAATGAGTGTGGCAGAGAACCTGCTTCCCAGAGTGCAGCATTAAGCATTATTAAACCGTCAAAGCTCTGGAGAATCATGCCTGGCACTCATCAAGTGCTCCTAAACTGTAGTAAATATAAAACATAACAGGGAGTCATTCTAATTTGCTTTCCTGTTGCTGTGATAAACACCATGACCAAAAACAACTAGGGGAGGGAAAGGTTTATTTCATTTGAGAGGTTATGGTCCACTACTGAAAAAAGCCAAGACAGGAACTTGACGGCAGGGACCTGGAGCAGAAGCCACGGAGGAGCACTGCCTGCTGGTTTGCACCTGACTCATGTTCTATAGCCCAGGCCCACCTTCCCAGGGATAGCACTGCCCCCAGGCCAATCTGGTCAAGAGACTGAGAGCCCCCAGGTAACTCTGCTGCTGTGCCAAGTTGATAGCTAAAGCTAAAACTAGGAGAGAAGTCTCTAAGCATATTTTAAAATAAGCAAGAACAAAATTTGAGTTAGTCCATTCGCTGCCCCAGAAAAATAAGTTTATTCACCTATTAAAACCTACAGACTCCACTTTGAAGACTGTTGTATGAAGGACCATATCTGCTATAGAATCTTGATCTAAGTCTTATTCCTGAAGTAAAATAGACATTCATGTACATGAAACCAGAGTGTTAAAACCAGAAGGTGGCTTGTGAGCCAGTTCCCCGACCTCCCTCATTTTACAGAGGACTCAGAAATTCAGAGTTAGTTAAATGCTGCACCAGAAGTTACAGGGCTCCAGTGCATGAGAAGGAATGGAGACAAGAAATTATTTGGGGCTCAAATCAAAGGAATAATGACACAATAGACAGTCCTATTTTGTCAAGCCTGAAACAAAGCAGTCTATATCCAAGCCACCACTATCACCATTTACCAGGGTATTCGTGAAAATATCTGACCGGTGTTAGTGACTGTCATTTTAGATAGGCTGGTTTCTTTCATATTGCATGCAGATATTCTTTCTAGAAAACCCAGAAAAGCAGTTGTGCTGAGTTAGTAAGTATAAGAGACATTTATTGGGGATAATCCCCAGAAAAGAGAATAATTAAATACTCCTTAATCATAGTAAGATGATGGATAATGTACTAATATTATGCAAGTCCGATGGGCATTGTCAAATGATTGGAGACCCATTTAAGGTCCTACATAATTATCCTCCTTATTCTGGCAGAGTCTTTGGTGTCTTTTGTTAATCAGTATCACTCCAAACCACCCTGGGACAGTCAGCCAATCAGACTGCTCAATTACTGTGGTTGAATGGTCTTGACCTCATGAATATGAATAGAGGGTGTGCACAATAGAGCAGCACTTTTAATGACAATGGACCTGCCATAAGGGATGAAAGAAAGTGTGGCTTAAAAAAAATCATTAAAATTGAAATGAGAAAAATCATAATTAGCTGTGAGGATTATATATATTTGTTAAAATGTTTCTCACTTGCCTCTGGACAAAGACCTAGAGAGAATCCTTTCATACTTCATTTCCTACAGATATGGATGTTGCAATTGTTGACAGCTGGACCTTCTTCCTTGCCTTTCAGTAATGTGAAGATCCACGTAAATATTTGGGGGACAGGAGAAGGAGGGTGTGAGTTCAGACATGCTCTTAAAGCCAGCGCAACATGCCTCTCAACTGGAGACACAGAACTGGGAAGATGACCAATCGATTAGAGTGTCATGGTTCGAAGACAGTGCCAATGGAAGGCTGTCAATCAAAACTTTTAGACTCAGTATACAGAAGGATAAGGGAAGCAAGTATGTGAAATATGTACTGTATATTAAGTCCTTTTGCTTCATATTCTTAAAAAAGTTTTATGTTTTTGCTTCACAAAAATGAAAAAGAAAATGTCATAAAATAGAATCAATGAGGAAGTTAAAATGAGGAACAGAACAGAAAGGCCATAAATGAAGACATGGATAATGTCATCTCCCCAGCAAGCATACTGTGAAATTTTTACATAGATGGAGTAGTTAGTTATAAACCGAATTCATTAGTGGAGTCCGTGAGGTTGTGGGGGTTGCCGAAGAAAGCCAAGTCCTCAGGAGGCTGTCCACTAACCAGGGCAACTTTGAAAATGGCTGTCTTGTTTAACCCTAGCATCTATTGTCACCTAACCTGACAGAGTTAAGTTCTCTGTCAGTCTCTCTGACTGTTACAGTCACACCATGCAAACTAAGCATCTCATGGTGAAACTGTGAACTCTGAAGGAGACACAGGGCTTCGAGGGGTAGATGATAGATGAAAGTCAGATTGAATAACTGAGCCACAAGCCAGTAGCACATGAGGATCTAACTGAGGGAGGGTGGTTAACAAGTAAATGAGGGAAAATGGAGCAGGAAGGCCTGCGCTGGAGTGTGCTTCAAAAGCAGAGATTTGAATATCAAAGAAGAAGGAAGAGGCTTTGGGAAAACCCACAAGACTCTTATTTCTGCAAAAATGACCTTCTCTATTTTACTATGAGAATCAAATATGAAAGATGTCTTACTAAGCTATCATGTAATTTTACCTGAAAAAAAGCCAAATAACTAATGTAATTTCATTTTTATTCGACAGATTAATGCGCATTTTCTAAATATACTGAAAGAGAAAGCGAACGTTTTTTGTACCTTTATTTTTCTTTTTGAGGTATAATTTCTACATCTCCTTTTAACCCCTGTTTCTACCTCCTATCCTGTCACCATGATCATTTATGAGAAAATTTTGATCTCTGCTTTAAAAGCAGTTCTAGTATTAATCAGTGAGTGCTAATAATACCAGGAAGGCAAGGGTGGAGACTTGTTTTCCAGCAGCAGAATCCAGGAGTAAAGTATTGTCTAAACATGACATAGTGTCCCTGGGGTAAAAATAAGTCAATCATTCAGGAATGGAAAGTACCAGTTATTCCTGATACCAAGTCACATAGCCAAGACACATGCTCTAACCACACTTATAGCCTTGATATCTAGGTGGTTATGTTTCCAGTGTCATAAGTTAATAGTTGCTTGTCAAAGCCTAGCTACTAAATACATAAGTTCTCCACAAGACTGATGGTTTTTTGCCTAAATGTCTAAATAAACAACCCTCAGACCACCTACCTGAATATAAGAATGCATTTCATAAAGTTACTAAAGCAATATGTCTCTAAACATCTTCCAGGGCACCATCTCTGAAAAGTTCCCTATAACAAAACCAGAGCAGGGAAAGTGGTCCATTACCAGGCAGGTTTGGGAAAGAATACATGTTGCTTTTAGAGATAGATTCCCAATGTCTCGCATGTTTCTGAGAGCTTGGATAAATCAGTACAACTAAGGGACCCAGAGCTCGGACTCTGGAGTTCAAGGGTCTAGGTTTTATCTTGACTTTCACTTAGCTGTATGACCTGGGTAAGCTCTCAGTTTCTTGATTTCCTCATCAGCCAAATGGGAACAATGACAACACTATCTTCTTCATAGTTCAACATATACTATACTTGACACTAGCAACTTTCGTAGAGTATCAGCAACAGCTCTGTCTTGCTTAGAAATCAGTTTACAAGTACTGGATCTGTAATTCATGCCATATTTGGTCACAGAAACCCCATATTGTTTTCCTGACAGCATCTGTTAATATCCTGGAGAATAGCTATGTGAAAATTATACAACTAGGGGCCTGGAGAGATGGCTCAGTGGTTAAGAACACCGACTGCTCTTGCAGAAGACCCAGGTTTGATTCCCAGCACCCACATGGCGGCTATGAACTGTCCTTAACTCCAGTTCCAGGGGAATCCAAAGCCCTCTTCCGACCTCCGTGGCATTGTACGACATGGGTGCACTCACATACATGCAGGCAATATAATGATACACACAAAATAAAAATAAATAAATAAATAATTTAAAAAAAGAAAATTATAAAAATAGGTTTTAAGTGGACAAGTGTCACAATCATTTATTAAACTTTCCAGAAAGAAACCATATAGTATAAGAGTTAATCTTGATCTTCAGTTTGCCCAAATTTGGAAACACACCTCTGAGTGGGTCTGAGAGTATTTTCAAAAAGGTTTGCTTGACTATCACTGGTCACAGTCGCCCACCTTCTGAGCTCCTCGGCATCTGAGACGTCTCAATGTCAATAGCCTTGGAATGAATTTTTCTGTATGAAACTGTGTGTTTTGACAACGAAGTGGAGATCTTTTTTAAACGTTGGAACCTCATTTAATTTTATGTCTTATAGAGTTTATAATGAGTAAAAGATTATATAAGCATAATAATTCATCTGTAAACCTAGAAATGTACAGCCAATTTTGAAAGAGATGTACCCTAGCTCAGAAAAATGTTATTGAATAGGTTAATGCTGTTGTAATGAAATGCTTCTTTTAATTAAAAAAATAAATTAAAAAAAAAAAAAGGTTTGCTTGAGGTGGGAGGATCTGTCCCAAAAGTGGGCGGCACAATCCTGTGGGCTGTGGCCCTGGACTGAATGAGGAGAAAGCAGTGACGACGTACCTGCACTTACCGCTCTCTGCTTCCTGACTGCAGATGCAATGAGACCCCTGCCTTACACTGCTGCTCCCACCATGATGGGCTGTACCCCCCAACTTCTAGAAATTGTCACAGTAATGAAGAACTAATACAGAAAATTGATACTGAGGAGTGGGGCCATTTGGGGGACAGTGGGGAAGACTTTGGAACTTTGTGCTAGAGAAACCTTAGAATGCTGTAAGCAAAGTTTAGTGGGTCATTCTCTTGGGAATCTGAACAACCAAAATGCTGAGAAAAATGTGGATAGGGGAGGTCTCGCTCATGAATTATACAGGGGAAGAGATTCTATTGGGATCTAGGCTAGAAAATATTCCTTTTATATTCTGGTGACGGATCTGGCTACATTTTACCTGTGTCATGAGAACATAAAAAGAGCCCAAATACAAATGTAATAGACTAATTTATTTAATGGAGTAAACTGCAAGACAGGATTGCAGTTCAGGCTGTGGTACAACTACTGCTTGGTGCTCTTATTTAGGTCTACAGTGAGAGAGAGCAGAAAGAGATGAAAAATGTATAGTATGATGAGTAAAAAAAATGTGTGTGTGTAAGTTTGTTGAAGAGATTTGCATCCTTAAAGAGAAACTTAATGCCCTTCATTCAGACACAAGGTGCACTAATGGCAACATTCTACACATTGATGGTTTCAACTTGTGAAATATAAATTCATCTGAAAAGAGAAGAGCCGAATGGAAAATACCCCTAAGTAGTTCCCACTCTAAACAACTAGGAAATCATTTCCCCAGGGGCAGTACATAGAAGTCACTGTACCTTAAGGGAGGAATCAGGCTATATCTTGAGCTGCAGCAGAACTGGGTGGCATCATCTAAATGATGTGTTTGGAAGACTCGTGCTAAAATTCCAGTAAGCCATTGAGGCCAGGCAGTGTGTGGCAGGATCCTTGTAGGAAGACCCTGAGAGACCATCTTTTGAAACTATGAAAGTGAAAACAAAGTTGCAATGGAGACCCCAGGATGTTGGAGCGAGCTGCCAGGACCATGTGACATCTACTGAGGGAAGCTGCAGAAAGTAGAGGCAGACTAAGAGACAAGCTATATGTCCTGAAGGTGGCAGGCCTGGATGGGAGGAGCTGTCAAATTTCTTGGAACCCAGATGATTCCATCCTAAGCCCCAGAGGCCAGACATGGAACTGTAGGATTTGGTGTTTGCTATGCTAGGTTTTGGTCTTCCTTTGGTTTGGTCTTTCCTTACTCCTTCCCATTGGAATAGGAATGTTTATTTTGCATCACTGTAACTTTGTCCTGGTTGTTTTCTTACAAGGGCTCACAGTGAAGAGATTGCCTTTAGTCTCAAAAGACACATGGGATTTGAGGGCTTTTGAACAAGGTTAGGACTGTAAAATTTTGGGCATTACTGCAGATGAACTAATTGCATTTTCCATTATGGGAGTCCATGGACCTCTGAGGACCAGGGGTAGAATATTAGGATTAAAAATTTTGTGTTTAAATATCAAATTAAGAAGGAGTGGGCTTGAGACGTTAAATCATGATTGTTAACTTGTTGGAATTTGTCTTATGAAAGTATTTCCAGAAGGGTTGAAGTGAAGTAGGAAGATCCACCCTGATGTGGGTGACACAATCCTATGGGCAGGGGTCCTGAACTACATCAAAAGTGGAAGGCAGATGAGCACCAGCATTCATCTCTCTCTGCTTCCTGACAGCAGATACAATGTGACCAGCTGTGCCATACTCCTGCTGCAGTGACTTCCCTGCTCTGATGGACTATTTCCTCAACTGTGAGAAAAATAAACCCTTCCTTCCTTTGGTAATTTAGTCAGGTGTTTGGTCACAGAAACAAGAAAGTGACTAAAACACATATCCTCCACACCAAATAAAGATGCTGATTCAGGGATGTTGTATGGGCATCATTGTCTGATTTTTAGAAAGTTCCCTAGGTGACCCTGCCTGATTTATTAACCAAAGCAAGGAGCAGTGTTTTCAAGCTATGGTTCCTGTATCTGTATTATCTGAATCTTGTTAGGAATGCAAATTGCTGGTCTTTGATACAGACCAAGACCTGTAGTCACAAGATGTGTAGTGGGGGCCATCAATCACTCCCAAATAGTTCTGTTGGAGAAGCACCGATGTAGGGAATAAGTGGAAATGAATGCCCTTCAGGGAGTCTTCCAGAACATTTAACTTGTCTACCAAGAGACAGATGTGATAGGTTTCAGTGTCTGAGATTAGTCCCTCGAAAAGAAAAAAAAACAACTCCTTCATCATGCAGCTTAAGTTCAGAGACAAAGGCTTAGACATCAGCTTGGAACTTGGATCAAAACTTGCATTGTGAATCCAAGGACTTGAGCCTAAATAGAAGGCCCCTTGCAGTGGCTCTCTGAAGGTCAGCTTAGTGAAACTGGGATCAGTCATGCACACAAGAACTCCCTTCTCTGTATGGTTCTGGGTTGTGGGAGCAAAGGAAAAATACGTATATGATTAGGAAACAATGTAGAAGCAAACAGCAATGGGTGCTCTGAAATCAGCAGAGGTGTAGGTGCCATTGAAGGCTTTGCATGCATGGCTGACCTGCTGACTCGTATTGCTGGCTGCTTTCAAATCTTAAATGTCCCTCAAAAACTCATGTATTAAAAACTTGAGCCCCAATGTAGCAGTGTTCAAAGGTGGAACCTTTGGGAAGTAATTGGAACATAAGTGTTCTGATGTTATACAGAGACTGATGGGAGGTGTTGGAAATTTTAGGAGGTGGGGCCTACTTAGAGGAAACAGATTATTAGGGCTTAAACAAAAGAGCTGACTGACTGTAGGTTGTAATCTCTGAAACGCTGAGCCAAAATAAAGCTTTCCTCCTTTTAGCTGATTTTCCTCAGGTACTTTGTCACAGTGCTGGAAAGCTGATTAGCACATTGGCAGAGGTCAGAGGCTGAGCCCACCACTACTTTGCCTCTCTAGATCTCCTTCTTTAGCTGTACTGAGGGAAGCCAGTCATGCCGCAGCTCCCTGGGAAGGTCTAGAGCTCCTCTATAGGGCATCCACATTACTGGGGTGAAATATGAGGTCTCAGCTGTCCTCACTCATCTGCTTCCTGTGTCACATACACTTTCTGTCTCTTTGACCTTCGGGGACCACAGGCCCCAACTCAGCACTGAGAAACATCCTGACCAGTCATATTTCCTTGGCCAACTCCTCTTGGTGGTTGTTGATGGGCCACTTGTCTTTGGTGCCCCTCAGATCCTACAGACATGTACACTCCACAATGGAGTCATTGAGCTCTCTAAAAACAAGAAACTTTCTAAGCCAGAATTTGTAAAAATAAAAACAAACAAACAAACTGCATAGTTTAGTTTCACTGGTAGAATTGCTAATAAGTGGGCTACAGTATATATTTACTGTCTTCCAGGATTTGTGCTAAATACTTTTTTCTTTGTATAAAAATTTATTTCACTGTGTGTGTGTGTGTGTGTGTGTGTGTGTGTGTGTGTGTTTTTTAACTTTAAAGTCATTTTGTTTCTTTCCTTTCACCTTTATGTGGGTTCTGAGGATCAAACACAGGTTGTCAGGCTCACATGTAAGTGCTTTTACCCACTGAGTCATTTCTCTCTCTTTCTCTCTCTCTCTCTCTTTCTCACTCTTCTTCTCTAACAAAGTCTGCTATATAGCTCAGGCTGCCCTTCGACTGACGATTTTTCCTCCCAAGTGCTGAGATTATAGCATGAGGCATCACACCTGGCCTAAATAGTTTCAGTCTTGACAAATCTGTCAGATAAATTCTCCAATTTACCTTGTTTTATATGTGAGGAAGCTGAGGCTCAGGGAAGTATCCTGGCTGTCTAGTGTGTTTTAGGAGTGGTTTTTATGAGGGTTCCCTGCAACCAGATGAGAAAAAAGATCTGACTGTAGAGTAAAGCATTCATGCTTTAACTCCATGTTCATTAAATAAACATATCGTAATTTGCCTACTACTAGACATTTTTTTATTGAGAAAGTAAAATGTTTATTGGAAGAAAAATTGAACAATTTAGATAAGTGTAAAGAAGTGAATAAAATCACCCAGAATCCCATCAATTAGGTAATTTCTTTAAAAATAACTTTCTGCTGCTTCTGCTTCCTATAAAAATAAAATCCATTTTTATAGGCTTTCAGCTCCTCCCACCTTCTCATTTTAAATACATGTCTGTTTCTGTTAACCATAAGATGATTTCAATTTAAGATTTATGTAAGAAAGGACCGTTTGGTGTGAATAGAAACATCTAATATTTGAAATGCATTCATTTAGTTAATGGTTAATATGTCAAGAAAAAGGCTTAAAGCACAATAAAGTGTTGACAGTCGAGCTTCCCTTTAATGGTTTCTGATCCGTTTTTACTTGCATTCTGCAAAAGTCTTTTACCCTCTTTTACTGAGATGCCACAAAGTCACTGGAACTGAGAGCTACTGATATTAATATGCCCTCCAGTCATGCTAAATGCAAGTATGAAAGTCTTATGAGGCTCCCTAGGGCATAAAACTCCTATGGGTTCCTGGACTCACCTTCATAAATGGTTCCTTTATGGAAGGAACTACCTAATGGGTCATGGATTAGCAACAACAGTAGAAAAGTTCTCTCTTTTTTACTTGGGGGCAGTTCTTTGCGTTTTTCAAGTGATCTCCTGATGTAAAGATAAGTGGTCCTCAGTGCATGGATCATCGTGCACTTGAGTTTCCACTCCTTAATATATAATGCTTCAAGTGATGGACTCCACGGGGTCATTGTGCCACTGCACAATTATCTAACAGGAAATGTGAGAGCTGTATGTGTGTGTGTGTGTGTGTGTGTGTGTGTGTGTGTGTGTGTGTGTTTCTATTCTTGAATTACTCTTACTGGGTCAGATAATTAAATGACCGAAAATGCCCTGCTGTGGGACATTCAGATCCAAGCTGAGTCACTTCATGATACTGAAGCATAAGAAACTAGAAAATGAAAGACCATCAAAAGTAAGAGAGAGACTTGTTTGGTTGGTTTTTGTTTGTTTGAATTTTGATTTTTGAGACAGGGTCTCCCTATTACCCCAGCTGGCCTGCAAACTTACTATGTAGACCAGGCTGGCCTCAATCTCACAGTGATCTGCCTACCTCTGCCTCCTAAGGGCTGGGCTTAAAGGTGTGCACCACCATGCCTGGCTAGAGATGGTCTCTGCTTTTTGTTTTTAAGATGTCACGCATAATTCTAGTTCTTCCTAGAATTAAGAGCCACGTTAGGCCGGTGTTAGTTTGGCTGACATGATTAGTTTGGCCGACCATGAGGTTTGGACCCTCCCTCAGTCTTTTCAAATGTTTTGTTGAGTGTCTCTCCATTCAGGCTTATTGGGTCATAGGGTCTAGTCTGTGGTATTAGGTAGTTTACATACTAATGTCTTACGGATTTGGATTGGAGACACTTTTTCTATGAACACAGCTTTGCAATAGTGTAAACTTTCTGCTTACAGGAAATTTGACTTTGGTTATGATATTTGACACTGTAAAAGGGAATACATTTAAAGAATCCAATATATACGTATTGCTCATCAAATAGGATTCTTCTCCCAAAGAATTTGTTGCTAAAACAATTAAGCTGAGCATGGTAACTCACACTTATATTCCAAGTTCCTGAAACGTGGACAAAGAAAGCCCTGTCTTTAAGGTTGAAGGTCATCCTCAGCTATATAGAGTGAGTTTGAGACCTGCCTGGACTAAGTAAGACCCAACCTCAAAAAACAAAACAAAAGAAAATGGTTGAGCAAAACCCTTAAAAAGCATAGGGTCATAGAAAAACTTGATTTGAAGAAATAAGAAAATTAGGTGCAATTATTTAGGCCTTGTGAATTAACCTGTATCCTTTCTATTTTATTTTGGAACTGAAGTATCCCCAAAGTCCACACACCTAAAAGCTCAGAACCCAGCTGGTGGTGCTGTAAGGAGGGGGAATTTTAGCATGTGGGATCTAACTGGAAGATGTAGGTCACAAAAGGATGTCCTGGAAGAGGGCATCTTATCTTGCCCCTTCCCAAGATCTCCCTGGCCACCATGAGACAAAACTCATCGCTGGTCAAAGTGCTAAGAATAAGTGTCTGTTGAGTGATCAGCCCTAAAGTAGACATCTATGTCCCCAACTCCAAGGCTTATGGAACATCACAGAAGAGGGGGTAAAAGAGCGTACAAGCTGTAAGATGGGATGAACGTTATGAAATGCTGATTGCTGGGTATGACACAACCATTGCAATCATGAACATGCAGGAAGTGTGATCAGCCACACAAAACCCCAAACAGAGAGAGAGAGAGAGAGAGAGAGAGAGAGAGAGAGAGAGAGAGAGGAAAGTAGGATTTTGTCTGCTTCTATTTTCTGTTTTGCTAACTTTGTTAGTTTTTTTAATTTCATACATGTATACAATGTACTGGGATCACATTGACTCCCTGTTGTCATCTCCTATACCCTTCTCACGCCAGATGCTCCCCTCCTCCTTCCCAACTAGCCCTCCTCTTACGTGGCTCAGCCATCTGTCTTCTAGGCATAACACACGCAAAGGAGGTAAAGTCATCTCTGTAAAAGCGATGAAGTTTCATGCTCTTTGTGATACTATTTGTAACGGTCAAGCTATAGGGACAACCCAGGTATCCCTCACTGAATAGGTGGATAATCTGATGCTGAATCTGTTGACAACCCTGAGCTCAGATGTCATCCTGCAGAGCTGTGAGAAATAAACTTCTGTTGTTTATAAGTTACTCAGTCTATGGCATTTTGTTTTAATAACCTGGACAAAGGAAGACTTTATGCTAGGGCACACAGCTAAAGAGTGTCTTTGCTGATAAGAAGACTCAGGTGTACCTGACACAGAGGCCTAGCTTGTGCTTGCCTCTCCTTTCCAAGTTATGATGAAGCAATAGTTTTATTCAGGACAAAATTTTAAACTTAAAGAAGATTTCTTCAGATCCATCTTTTTAAAAAAATGTGTGTGTGTGTGTGTGTGTGTGTGTGTGTGTGTGTGTGTGTGTGAATACAGGCATGCATGTGGTAGTCAGAGGATAACTCAAATGTTCATCCTTGCCTTCTACGTTGTTCTGAAGGTCTCTTGTTAGTCACTGCTGTGTACAGCAGGTTAGTTGACCCACGAGCTTGCAGGGATTCTCCTGTCCCCCTCCCAGCTCCCCATAAGAACACTGGGCATCTGGTTTTTACATGGATTCTGGGAATTCGAACTCAGGTGCTCAAGATTGCACGGCAAGTGCTTTTAGCAATGAACCATCTTCCCAGTGCACAGATAAGTCTTTCACTGGTTCAACTTGCATTTATTAGCCTGAATTGTATTGGGACTAGAGGATACAGTACAGAAAGCAACTAGACATGTTTTCTGCTCTCATGGGATTTACATACAAGCCTCAGGGGTCTACATTAAACAAGTCATCTCAGAAATGACTGTGCAAGTGCAAGTATTAGCAAAGAAAAGAAGACAGAAGATCAATTTCAGGAATGAGTTAAACGGAGGCATGGACATCATGAAAGAGAAACATTAGCAGAGGTGGGAAAAGGTGTAAGGGTGTGTGTGGGGCACAGGGACACAGAATGGAAAAGACACTTGGAGAAAGCCTCAAATCTGTTCAACTCTGCACTTGTAAAGGTGGAGATTCACTACATCCTCCTGAACACTGCCCCCACCCCAAAGCAAGCATCTACGGCATCTAAGCTATTATGTGGTAGTCTACAAAGAACGTTCATGATATACTAAGGGGGAGCTGGAGCTGAGCTCTTTAGACTGGCTTAGGATCTGTAATGAAAGAGTCCAATTAAAATCACTTTGAGATAAATGAAAACTCTAAACTTAAATTTAGCAAAGTCCCAGGGCCCAATAGTATCGGAAATAAAAAGTTAATATTCATTCAAAACTCTCCAGATTTCTGTTTATGAATTATTATAGGAAAATATAAATGTGACTTTTGGCTGTTATTTAAAATATACTTCCTTGGAACTGTCAAACATGCTTACCTACACTGTTTCTTTTGCCTATCGGGGTAATTACTGCTATTAATTCTTTCAGAGTTTTATACTCATTGAACGGGCTCAGCAAACTTCCCTAAGTTACTCCATTTTGTTCAGAGCCATTTCAGCAGCAACTTTGCTCCACACCGAAAGGAAAAGGGGGGCAAACTTGGGCCTTGGAAAATTGCCCTCGCCATGAATCATGGAATGTGCTAATTCCAGATATTATATTTTTACTAACCAGCTTGTTTTCGCTTCTGTAACCTGCTTGCTGTCTTGGGTCGCCCTGACACAGGGCACAAGACCACCTTTGTTATCCTGTTATTGTATGACCACCTAGAAGTTATTTACCTTGACTGTCTTATTTTACTTGTTATGGCTAAAGCAGTTGGCTAGTTTTTAATGTCACAAAGTTGAGTGCCAAGTTATATGACTGTATCACTTGTCTATACAATGATTGGTTGTTAATTAATAGAATCAAAATACTGCTATGTTGTACAAACCTGATTGGTTCACAAATGTCCTGTTTTAATAATAATTCTGTAATCCTATAAAAACTCTGACCTGACAATCATCAGGGCTGCTTCTACTCCCGAGATAGACAGCCCGGCCGGTCGAAAATTAAAATTTACCTTGCTACTTTTCTTAAAGTGGTGTTGGTGATTTTTTTTACGAACTCTGTCCTATAACACTCATATATACATATACACATATGAGTAAATACAGACACAATTTTAGTCTTGCTTTTTAGAAAAGACATCTCACCATGTAAAATGTTCTGCCTCTTTTCACCTTCTTTTGCTCTTATCAAACTATGTTTTTAAAAATTCCTTGTTTTATGTGTACATGTATGTGTGAGTGTATGTGTATGTGTGTGTGTGTGTGTGTGTGTGTGTGTGTGTGTGGTGTGTACGCAGATGTTACACAGCACACACACAGAGAGGACAACTTGCATGACTTGGTTCTCTCTTCCCAGCTTGTAGGTCCTGGGAATTGAACTCAGGTGGTTAGGTTGGTGGCAAACGCTTTTACCCACTGAGCCAAGCCACTATCAAACTGTCTTGAAGATTTAGCACACCTGCTTCCCATTCTCTTCCTGTGCTGAGTGCTCCCTTCCATGGAGCTAATAAAACTTGCTTTATTAGTATTCTTTGTGAACACTAACATTGTTTCAATTTTTGTCTGTTGTAACTATGATACCATGAATTATCTTGAAAAATTCTACTATTCATTCATGAATGTATCTATAAGATAAACAGGACAAGGTATGTGAACATTTTTTAGCTTTTCTAGATATCACTAAATATCTCTAATAGCTAAATTATCTCTGTTTCTGTTTCCCTACAGTTTTCTAAGTATAGTATTAACATTTGTGTCATTGTAATCACAGAATTTTATTTGCTTTTACTATATTTTTACTAAATTTGGCTATCTCATAGTATATAAGGACCATTTACACTTTTTCTGCCTGGATAAATATTCTTCCATTTTAAATTAGTTCTATGAAGTTGTCTAATCCATAATTTACTTTGTCATATTTGCAAAAGTAAGATATTGGGAGGATTCCTTTCCTTATAGAGACATAAACAATGTCTATTCCCCTCCTTACAGAATCCCAATGTCAAACCAAAATAGGATTTCACCAAAGTTCACCCTGGGCAAACAATGAGTTAATTTGCTTTACTTTACAGAGCATGGGTGAGGAGTTACTTACAAGAGGGTGGGTGGCCCCAGAGCTACTATACTGGAAAGTTCACCAAGCATAAATGATGGCCTTCCCATAGCTGCGTACATGAAGATGATCTTCCCATCCTACATACTCAGGCACCTCTGGAAACCCCCAGGCCAGTGCAGTTAGGGAAGAATTGTATCCGAATGACTGGGGGCATGCAGGAGAGACTGATGGGATCTCAGGTGTGGGTCCAATAATAACCCTTTCCAACCCCTCCATCTGTGACAGAATATCAATAGTCAAAAGCTCAATCTTGGGGCCCTTTTCAAGTCATCATAAATGTTCTGATGATGATGGTGGCTGTTATTTTTGGAGGGTAGCACTCTGCAACAATATTATATGTGTATATTTATGAGCACGCAATATATATAATATATATATAATATTATATTTACTAGTCTCCAGTAGCCTTCAGTAACTGAGCTAACTGCCTGAGAAAAGTTGCTTAAAATAACTAACAACTGAAAACAAGAGCATTACAGAAATGAAGATAAACAGTTCTTCAATTTGACATAAAATTATTTCCAAGCTTTTAAATCTATTTGAATTGTGAATTTTTTCTGCGGTCATGAGTGGGTTTGTTGTTATTGTTTATTTATGCTTTTAATAGCACTGCTATAGAAGCATTTGTGCCTGGAAAAATAGAAACATGATATGCACTTAAGGACCTTTTAGATCAAGAAAAGCAGAACTTGAAGACAAGGTATATTTTGAGTCAGTTACTCAAACCTGTAACGTGGAGTAATATTTATCTTCTAAGTTTAGCCAGCGTTCCATCTGCATCCCAGATCAACTCAAAGGAGGGCTTGCACAAAGAACATTGAATGTAAGCTAAATGAGTGAAGAATCTTTTTTTTAATGTTTAAAAAACTATTGCGTATTTCATACATGCATATAAGGTGTTTTGATCAAATCCGCACCCATTCCATCCCCTCCATCACCTCCCATATCTCCCCATCACTTTTTTTCTGACAACTTCATGTGCTCTTTCTCCTTTCTGCTGGGAACTAAATTGGAGTCCTCCGCAAGAGCAGCAATTGCTCTTCACCACTGAACTTCCTTCCTTCCTTCCTTCCTTCCTCTTCCTTCCTTCCTTCCTTCCTCTTCCTTCCTTCCTTCCTTCCTTCCTCTTCCTTCCTTCCTTCCTCTTTCTTTCTTTCTTTCTTTCTTTCTTTCTTTCTTTCTTTCTTTCTTTCTTTCTTTCTTTTATTTAAATGGGGCTTTTGGATGCTCGAACATTCCCCCCTCTGAAGAAGTAACCCTAAAATCTTTTAGGGATTAGATAAGAGCTCCCAAATACTTTTTGACATTTTTGGCCTTTGGAACAGAGCATTTTGGTAAGAGGCCCAAGGACATTTTGACTTTTAGCCAAGAAACTGGCTACTTTTCTTTGAGGTCTTTTTTACCCTAACTGCCTAGCCAATTCCTACCTCCTTTGAGTGAGGACTCTTTTATGTAGTATGTGTGTGTGTGTGTGTGTGTGTGTCTGTGTGTGTCTGTGTGTATGTCTGTGTGTGTCTGTGTCTGTGTGTGTCTCTCAACACACACGTGAACATCTGAGGGCAACTTTCAAGAGTCAGTTTTCTCCTTCCACCTTATCTGAGGTAGGGTCTCTCGTGTTTCTACTGCTGTTCTGTATATCCCAGATTTCTTGCAAGCTTCATTGCATTTCTCCTGTCTCTACTTCTCATTTCTCTGTAGGCGTGCTGGAATTGCAGGCATGTGTCACCACATCTGGGTTTTTACATAGGTTCTGGGGATCAAACTCAGATCATGGGGATTGCATGACTAGTGCCTCTATGAGCTGAGCCAGCTCTCTGACCAGTGAGTAACTAATCCTTAAGGAGGTGATTTGCTTCCAGTCTAATTATCTGTGTATATTTTCTGTTTTCTTGATCTCAGTCTAATCCATATCACAGATTCTTGAAGTAAATAGTATGAGCCCATGCTAGTCTTCAACAAGCACATGATGAAACAGCAATCAGACCTATCCTTTGTTAGACCTAAGGCTTTGTTAGAGTTCAAGATTCTGCTGCTCATCTGGGGCCAGTCTTCACAGTCTTACTATTTCTTTACTGATTCTGGATTTGAACCTGCTGGGTATCTAATACAATTGTTTCCAGTCCAACTTAGAAGACCCACATAATTGATTGATGTATTCATGGGGATATTTGGTTAATTCCAATTCATTGCTATTAGCATGGCTCTCAACATAATCGCCTGTAGAGAGTTTAAATCATCATCACTATGCTTAGTAGATTTAACAACAGACACTCTCTTGACTTGTGATGCTTGTGTCTTTTTAAGTTGTTGTTTAGAGAAGGTTCTCAGGCAGTGGAGAATCTAGAAACAGTTACTTTAAAACTTGACCCTTTGTTTGCCCTTTACCATTTTTTGTTCTTCTCACTATGAATTCTCTGAACTAATGAGCTGTGGTCCTGCAAGGACTGCTTTCCATTCCTTATGTTCCCCATGACATATCAGGGCTCATGGAAAGGAGAGCTACATCCAATTTATTCACATTATCTCCTTATTTTATGATGGCTTTTGATTCCCCAACTGCATGTGGTTCTCATTGTAATCACATGACCCATCACAAAAACAGTCTCTAGAAAAACTAAAATACTGGAAATATTTTGTCTTTGCAATCTCATTAATTTAGGTACATTTAAAATGGATAGATGATGCACTCATAAATACACCCCTGATGTGTTCTATAAAAATAATAGAGGACGTGTGAGAATGTACTTGAAATCCTGCAGCTCATTAGCAGGTGTGGATAGTAATGCCTGTTTCGATGAAGAGATCTCTGATATTGAAAGGATGATGACCATCAGAAGCAAGTGTCTTGCCCTCTCTTCAGCTCCCTGTGCTCATTTACTTTCCTCTGTCTCTGCTCTGCACCCTACACACAAAGGGAGCCCACTGCTCTTTCATTTCACGGAAGCCACTATAATTTTCCTTGACATAGCAATTACTTTTTAATCTGGTTAGCATAGACTATAATGGAACCAAGTTGTAAAACATCCTTTCTTGTTTACTCTTTTATTTTGCCTTTAATTTATTGCCTTGATTTCAATCCCTTTTATAAACCTATTAAAGCCCAATTACTCACTTTGAAGTCAATCACTAATCAATGCCATTTATTTTTTGTATTATGGGGCATGGGGCGTAGCTAAATAGTCCGTCTGTATTCCAGTAAAGTTTTTGATAAGAATCAGATGGTGCTGGTGCTTACTAGGATAAGGAATGAGAAATTCAAGAGAAATAAAGGAGGCATTTCCGAGAGAAGAGGAAAGGTACGCGATTTGGCTGATATTATTTTAGGTTTGCCTCTTATGGAAGGAAATAGAAGGCACGCACGGCATGTGAGGCACACCGTGACTGCTCGTGGACTTAGACTGATTAGTGAAGATGAATGAATAATTGTCACTCTCTTACTGACTGGGGCTCCTGAGGTAAAATGGAATCTAGGAGCTCCCAGGTAGAAAAAAAAACACATTTTGGTAACTGGTTATGATTTGAAAACATACTTCTGCACACAAGGCTTCCTGTGTATATTCTTCAATGGGATTCTGGGATAGGTAAGGGATGGGATAAACGTCTGCACCCTATATGCATGGCATTGACATTTACCAGGGTCTCAAACAATTTACTATTTGTCTCATAGCTTCCAAATAGAAATCCTGGAAATGCCCGGGTCTCTGAGCCGTGTTATCTTCTATAACACAGTGTAGAATTCTTGGCAGTGAACTTCTGGGGCTTGTCCCTCTTCTACTTACAAATTGTGACTGTCAACACTGATATATGAGTTCTTCCTGAAATAGTAGATGCTATGAAGACATAGGAATTTCAAAACTGTTTGGTTGGTGACATAGCTGTGCTAGTACCCTGTTTTAAACAAACGAACAAACGGTGATTTGCAGCATCTGCCCATTGCTTTGGTGTAAGTACAATTAGTGTGACTAATTTCAAATTTTCCAAAAGACCCTCCTAATTTCACAGTCGGGAAGAGACACAAGGTGGTTCTCCTGTACAGGACCGGCTGGCTCCAACAACACAGCTCAGCTGTGTGTCATAGACTGAATAACTTTGAGGTCTACTGTTCTGTGATACAGCCATAGTATGTCAAGAACTGTGGTACATCTATAGAAAGGGTGACTTATGGGGCTGGAGAGATGACTCAGCAGTTAAGAGCACTAGCTGCTCTTGCAGAGGACCCAAGTTTGAATCCCAGCACACACATGGCAGCTAACAACAGTCCATAACTCTAGTTCCAGGCGATCCCTCCTTTGACCTCTGCAGGCATTGCACAACACGGGTGCACTTATATGCAGCCTAGATGCTCATACACATAAAATAAAAATAAATAAAATATTAAAAGGTGAATTAGGTTTTTCAACAAACATTTTAAGACTATTTACCAGATAGGAGGCTCTGTCCCTCACTGTGGTGGGGTGGGGAATATGTAGATGTGATCTACCTTCAAGAACTATATAATTTAAAAGCATAATATATGCATGAATGCAGGGATGGAAATCTTTCACTGAAGCCCATTCATTTATAAAATTGATGAGTTAATACCCATAGTAAAAATGAATTGCATAATCTAGTGAAGAGAGACACACACACTCAACAGTAGTTTAAGAAAGTCTGCTATGTATTCTGGGAAGTGCTTCTGGGTAACAAAAAAACAATTCTTGTTTGGAAAATAAGAATACTTCATAGTATTTTTATTTTTACATTGTATTCTTCGAAATTTTCACACTTCAATCATACTTGTGCGTCATCACCTTTACTGGGAAAATTATTAAGGGAAGTAGAGCTAGAAGAGTCAGTTGCACAGAGTGATTTAAATTTTAAAAAGTGTGTTTCCTACAAAGTGTAACAGTAAAGAGAGTTTCCTAAAATGAAAAGCAAATAAAAGTAAGAGCAGTGTTCTTGGTCTGCTGGCTTGGGGAAACAGAGGCGAGGCTGGCAGAAGTCAGGAGTGGGCAATTTGTCTGATGAAACCATTTCAGAATAACACTTCCTGAAGTGTGCTCTGGGTGCCAAAACCACCTCAGAGGGTTTCCAAAAGTACACAGGTCTGTGGGATCCACCCCAGAATCTCTTCAGCTCATCATGCAAGGTAATATTTGAGGACCACTATGTATCAACGGGAACAACGGGTTCCAAAAGAATTTGAATAAGAAAATACCATTGTAGGAGAAAAATATTCTGGGAGCAAATTACAGTCTGAGTAGCAGATAGAACTTATTGTAACCAAGGAGGCCACTGAGATTCAGGACAGATATGACAAAGACTTCAGGGTAGAACAGATACCAGATAACAGTGAAGGATCATCCGAATGGGAGAATATTTACAGCTAGGGTTTGAGTGTTGTCTTCCTGGGCTCTTGGGAAATGCTTTTGTATGACTTGGAAGTTCAGTTTATCCTAACAATGGTCCATAAAATTTAGTACACTTGGGTGCCGTATTCGACAAGTGAGTATTTCACAGTTTCCTAATACTCAACAGTCTATAAACCATGAAAAATTAGGAAACCTTTTTTTTTTTTTCTCAAGGGAACAGAAGTTGGTAGTGTTGGAGGATTGATTGGCTAGGTTTGGAGAAGTGTCAGTTGAAGGGTTAGAACAAAACAATTAAAATTCTCAATAGTTCCCATCTGAGTTGTTGGGAGGATGACAGTGTTACTCACCAAGAAAGGGCAGCAGAAAAAGGAGCTTTGAGGGGAAATATGAAAAGTTATCTTTCCTAGAGAACAAAAGCAGTATATTTGTTCTTTCTCATTGCGGAGATGTCCCTCAGGCCTGTGGAGAGGTCACCAGATACAATGGCAAATACTAATATTTTATTCACTGCTAAATATTTATTGGATGCTAAATTTTTTATCAAGTGCTTACTAAGCCCTTTCAATACATCCTTATTTAGTTCTCACGATGACCAATTAGCAATTATTATTTTAATTTTGCAGAAATATCAGAAAAAGAACACCAAGTGACTTAATCAAGGTCATAAGCCTGATATGCGACAGAGGTAGACTTCAACCCCCACTGGTACTGGCCCCAATGGTTCCATTCTGAGCTTGAACATGATAGATGTGACCTTGGCATCTAGCAGTTGAAGATCAGGTCTGTCTGTGGGACAAGATAAAGACGATTGTCCAAAGAGACAGCAAACAACTGTTTACAGGTTGCATTTCTTCCACACAGGGAAGGACAGTTTCCTAGTTGACCAAATCGGAAAAGAAAGGATTGCTAAGGCTGGTGAGGGTCAGGTCATTGTAACTCGGAATCATCTCAAGTACTGCAGCTCTCTTGGAATTAACCTCTACAGCTAGCCCAATGCTCTTTCCCAGTATTATTTAATTCCCATTCCTGCTCTTCTTGTGTTTGGAAAGAGTCATTGATTTGATTTGAAGAATAGGAATTAAAGCTCACTGCAGTCACGATAGTCCCTTGAAAGGTCCTACATGAGAACGCTGGAACAGTAGGATGGATGTAGAGCTGTCACATAGCATTAGTAACAGGCAATGGGCAAACAGAAGCATGCACACATTTAAATATGTCCTGCTGCATCTGTTTCCAGGTATTCCCAGTGTGTGACATTACATTAGAGACATCTGGAGCAAGAGTTCTTCTGTTCTTACTCCTTTAGACAGATTGCTTCCTTGGCTTGGAGTAAAAAGAGTTGAGACAAAGCACAGGATGATTTTGTATGTCAATTTACTTTCCAGTTAGTTAACCTGCTTGCCCAAGTTCTTGGTACTAACTGGAGAACTGAAAGTGATAATTAAAAATAGGAGGGGAATATGTTTGATTCTTGGTATGCTGTGTGACAAAGGTTGCATATTAGTGATAGGCGATCAGAGGGCTGTGAAGTCATCAGCTGGGTAGCAGGCATTACTATGGGCCAAGGTAGTGGGGCCAAAGCAAAAAGGAGCTCTGTTTTGACTTTCCGTTGATTTTGCTTCTCAAAAAATTATTCAGTGACATTGCTATAAAAGAATAGAAATAGACTAAATCAAGCACTCCATCAAATCAGTAACTTGATATTTGAAAGGATTTATTCTCAGAAATACCACTTATTCTTCCACCAGCTTTGAGAAAAAGCAGTAGCTGGTTTTTGTTTGTTCCATTCCAGGCTCTTTTTCAGGGATCCCTAAGAACTCTTCTCAGGGAATCGAGATAGGTGTGTGTGCCCTACCCCTGGGAATACATCCTTCTGTGGGAGATAATAGCTCCACATCCAGTCGTGGAGCCACCATCAATGACGGCCTCTCCTCTAGCCCTCTGTCAGCAGGTCTTTGTAAGGGTTCTGGGATTTATTCTGCTGCCCCCTTCCTCCTCAGTAAACATGAACATAGTGTCTCTCTGCTGCATGCCTACATTCTCCAGCTTAACTACCAGCTCATGTCTTGTACCATCCACTTTGTATTCCAAGGTCTCTTTCAACAGGAGTCTGTCTTCCTGGAATCCACAGGAAGATAACAACATGTGGCTTCCAGTCCTGATTCCTCTGGTGTGTTGACAAAGGCCTTCAGTCGGCCCCCACAGTCTTCTACAAGTCTATTCCCTACTTTCCTACACACAAAGCCTAGGTTTTGTCAGGAAAACCTCCTGCTGAGCCTGCCATTTTCTGTCCCCCAATCTTACTATGTCATGCCAACTTTTCATCTATGCTGTTGTCCAGATTTGAAATTCTGTCTCCTTCATCTTGGTGTAGTTACATTCTACCAAAGGGTTTCAAATCCAGCTCAAGGGATAGGAGATATAGCTCAGCAGTAGAGTGGGAGTCCATCTACATAAATGTCCAGTTCAAACGTTCCTTCCAACCTTCATTATCTCCTTCCTCTACGGAGTCTAAGAGCACATTTCAGGTCTATACCTCTCCCTCATTCTGAAGCTCCTACCTTGCTCTTTGTTATTTCCTTATGTGAGTTAAGATTGCGCTTGAAACAAATCTTTGCCTTTTTAAGGTGATATAATTATATAGCACGCTTGAATTGTAACTTTCCTAGGAAATGGCATACAAACAGGAACCTAATAAATTCCTTTTGCTTGACACATAATCCACAGATCTATAATTTGAGCTAATACAATCAACCATCCTCATTATGCCCAAAGTTTTGCAGCTAAGCAAAAAGTTTTTCTGGGATGAAGCACTGTGACCAGGAATTCTGCTGTCTGGTGTTTTGATCACTCTTATGCTATGTCCGAAAAATCCCGTCTTAAGCTGGACATAGTGTTGCATGCGTGCAACACAGTACTCAGCAGTTGTGGCAGGAAGCTCAGGAGTTTAAGGTCACCCTGGGCTACCTACTGAGCTTGCAGCCAGTCTGAGTTACAAGAGCCTCTGCCTCAAAACAACAAAATCAAAACAAACAAGCAAAAGGCCATGACTTGCTTAGCAAAAGTGTCTCTCCTCCAGAGCAACGCTGAAGGACAAGGGTGGTAAAGTTGAGATGTTCTACAACTCAGAAAGGGAAACAGCTCATTGGTGAGTACCGTCCCTTTTGTCCGCAGTTATTTCCAGTTCTCTCAGCACACTGACCCCAAGCAATGACACTGAGTAAACATTGCTCAGTTATTAAGAGGATTGAGGGGATGTTTTTATGAAATAACCTAATCTGCTGTGTTGCAAGATGGCTAAAGAGCTGGGGACAAGCCAGCCTTCTAGGCCATCTCAAAGTAATAGTCACTAAGACGAGGCTTTTCCAGGATATATGTGTCTTGCTGGTTCTCAAAAGGCTGATCCTCAAAGCAAAATTAATGTTTGACTGGGAAGGAGAAGCCAGAGCCCTCCATAGCTTTTCCACTTTCTTTTGGAAAGACTTTTTTCATTTAAATAAACAAATTAGGCATTCTGAAATTCAAAGACCTATACAATGAAAGCATCTGTTCATGATGGATTAGTCTGATGTTTAAAAAGAAGGTGAAAAAAAAAAATGCAAAACAAGCTGCCAGCACTAGTTACATGAGAAATAGATCACAGGTGACACCAGACTCTGCTTCATCTGTGGGAGGTTAAGAAACATTCATAGAACAGTATTCTTCGCTCCAGGTATAACGTGTGGGAGGCTGCTGGGCTGTGTTTGTATATTATTCTTTTGAGAATATGTGCACACACACCCGAAGTTCTAGCTGCTTAGAATATTTTTCATCTGCAAACTCACATCAAGCTCTGACTCTTAGGAAGAAATCCCACCACTTCCTTCTTTTATGATTTCTAAATCCTCATGACCTATAAAACAGCAGTGGGTCACTCATTAGGGCTCAAGTAACTAAAGTGGAGGGAAGTCTCGCAATGTTGCTGTTGAATCCTAGAAGTGAACTTGTTATTTATTTGTCATCTATTAAGCTATCAAGTCTAAGCATTAGGTCTAAAGAATAGATGTGCCTAGTTTCTTGATCTAAAATATAAAGCCCAAGGGTCTGTGTATAGTAGCAGTCACAAAATATAAACAGTGACTTCCATAGAGTAAACAGTTATCTTCCTGATGATAGATGCCATTGACCCCAAACAGTGGTATCTGGGACATAGGGGCTTTCAAGTGCAGACTGGGAACTCTGGCAGGTTCGGTTGCCCTGAATATTGATCTTTCCCTCCTGTCCTCCTTCCCCTGTGGTTAGAAGTAAGATCTGAGAACAGCAGGCATGTCCCAGAAGTCCATTCTCTGCCAGATCCATTCTTCCAAAGAGAATTTCTAATGACCTGCTCTGCTGCCTATGCCAAGGCTCCAGTTCTATGAGGTTCAAGATGCCTCAAGGGCTTCTTGCCCTTTACTGCATCCTAGGATTTAGCAGCACTTTGCTACTGGCCAGGCTTTCAACCTGCCCTGCAATTTTACACTTTATGTCTTTACTTAATCTTCATTCTCCTCAACCATGAAGCCAACGTTCCAAGGTTCGAGGTCTGCTGCTAACCTTCATAGATACAGAGCCTTCTGTTAGTCTCATTTTTCTTGGCATTAATATGAGGATATTGCACTCTACCTAGCATGCTTCACAAAGGGTTATAAGGATAAGCTGAGCTAACGGTGGTACCATGTGCTGGAAATGTAATTGTTCAGATACTGCTCCTGACAGACAGCTTTGTCATGTCGAGCTAAGAAAAACAGCTCTTTTGGAGAGATCTGTATGGATATATTTGGTGATTGTAGTTTGTTTTGTTAACAAGGTTATTCAGCCTTAGAACTACTTATATGTTTGGTTGGATGCTCCTTTGTAGTTGGACATTGTCCTGCACATTGCAAGACATTTGACAGCATTCTCAGCCTCTACCTAATAGCACCTCACAAGTGCTATTCAACCTGGCCGGGGCCCACAACCCTCACCTGAGGGAAAGGGAAAACAGTCCTGTAAACAATGACTTCTCTGTGCTCAGAGATACATTACGTCTGGGTCCTTATCCTACGGCCATGAGTGCCATTCCCTAAAAGGACCCAGTAGTTCCTACTTTGGGGACATTATTAACAAAGCAGAAGACGTGTGCATACAAACCGTGCTCGCGAAGAGATACAAAACCAAGGCCTGGGCAGGACAGAGAAGCCTTTTAAGATTGCTGAGTGTCAGCTGTGCTAGGTACAAAGCACACGGGCCCACCTGTTGCAGAGTCACTCTGGACATCTCCAAGGCAGTTAGGTGTTGCTTGGCTCCCCACTGAGGAAGAATTTCAGTACAGTTGCTGCCCAGAGGAGGCTTTTGGGAGAGAGATGAGTTTTTCTACAGAGAAACTGAATGAAAAAAGCATTGAGGAAAAAAGAAGGGTCCGCATGGAAATGTCACACATGTGGGACCCTCTCTTTTCTTTGATTTCCTAACCCTATGCAACTCCAACATCTCCATTCTGATACTCCCGTTTCCCTTTCTTTTGCATTCTTTTATGTTTGCAATTCAGATTCTTGGAATATTGATACTCACGCCCCTCAACTTGGTGGTATCAGAGTGAATCTGTTTCTGGAGCATTCTGGTGGTCAGTCCTTCCTGTTTTAGTCTAAGCACATTGATAGTCGGTTCTGACTGTGCATGGAGTAAGGATAGCTAGAAATACGTCTTGTCTGCATGACGTGTGTCTAGGTCTAGAGGTCATATTGCATGAGTACATGTGTGACCATCCAAGTGGTTGTCAAGAACTTAGAAGCTGAGGAGTGTGTCATATTGATGGTGTTCCTTCGGCCTGTGGTGGGCGGGTCCTTCAGAGGTCACTGCCACATGACAAAGTTTTTTGTTCTACCCTGCTCAGAGAATGCTGAGTGAGCCAGAGAAGATACAGATGCTGTTATGTAAACCACAATCACTGAAAATATCTCAGCATGCATCTTGCTGACAGTGGGAAGTCCAGCTCTGGAAGAAACACTGTCAGCCGTGCAGCATCTATTTATGTGAAGGATTAAGCTAGAAATTGCTTCTTTTTATTGATATTTTTGGTACTTCTCCCAGAATTTTGAAATTGTTTTCAATATGCTTTTTTGCTTGCTCAGACTTTCACACTTACAACTGATTTTGGTGAATGCATCCGTAAAGTTTGCATTGACCACCAGACATTTCATCCTTCAATTAAATGGGAACTGAGTGACTGATTTATTATTGGGAAAAGCTTTGCACTGGGCATCAAGAAACTTGCACTCCAGTGTCTGATGTATCCTCTCAGTCAGCTGACCCTGAAAAAGTCACTAATCTTATATTTGTTATTCCCCTGATATCATTCTAACAGTCCTGTCTATTTCTTAGCATTTCTAGGAAAATAGGATATATATGTGAACCATGTAAACAGCTAAAATAAAGAAAAAGAAAGAAGGAAGAGAGGGAAGGAAGAGAAATCAGAGAGAGAGAGAGAGAAAGAGAGAGAGAGAGAGAGAGAGAGAGAGAGAGAGAGAGAGAGACCCAATATTCTATTTTAAAGGCTTGACCAATTCAAGACACTGTTTATGGGGAAGTAGCTTCTGGTCATGTTCAGCTGTACACAATACTTCCCATTTGAGGTGTTATTTTTTTCTCTCTCAGTGTACTGTCATCTTAATATTTGGAGGGGAAAAGACAGAATGAGTAATTCTTTTTGATGTGCTAAGAGCTGGGGTTAACAACAAAAGTGTCCCTGGGCATGATGGTGCACACCTTTAATCCCAGCACTTGGAGGCAGAGGCAAATGGATCTCTGTGAAATCAAGGCCAACCTGATCTGCAGAGCGACTTCCAGGCCAGCTGGGGCTATGGAGAGACCCTGAATCAATCACACAACCCCAACATAAAAATAACAAAAGTGTCAGCTTCAACCTCTGCCTTGCATTTAGCTGAAGGCCCAGCCAGAGGACGAAGGGGCTTCAGTGAAGCAAGTCCACTGGGAGGCTCTTTATCCCCCTGCTCTCTGAGTTTCCTTTGAAGGGTAAACAACAGCTACAGGCTCAGGTGAGGCACCTCATTGAATCGGACTCAAAGGGTCTGTGGTGATCACAGGTTTGTTAATGGGATCATAAAGCAACAGAACAGGTCTCTCTGAGAATTTTTTAGGGAAATCACTGAAAAAGAGCACTTAAAGTGGAAATAAGCAAATTCATTAATTATATCATATTTGCCTGTATAAAATTGGAGACCAAGGAGTTAATAGAGTGATAAGATTGCTTTGCAACACCTTCACAACGAAGGAGTTTGAGCTTGTTTACCTGCTTTCTTGATGGCTTGAGTGTTGTGGTTATTTGTATTTTCTAATGATAAGCCACTGAGGACTTTTCTTTTTCATTTTACCTTCCATCAGAAGAATTTCCTACCATCGAGCCAAGAAGATCCAGATGTAATTTCACTGATGAGCAAGACATCTCTGCCAACTGAATTCCTATTGATTCACATCTGATTCTGTTTGTCAGCAAAAAAAAAGAACTTACTCTTTAATGGCATGTTTGGTCCATAACCAGCAGGGATAAGTGAGGGTGGGGGTGACTGGAAGGGGTCTCTTTCAGAAGCTGATGAAAATATATTGTGTATGATCATTTCTGCTCTTGGCCATGTAAAAAATATCTAATCTTAGAGCAAAGACTCTCCCTGAAGATGGAAGGCATTGCTGGCCTGCTACTGTCCTTTGTGGATGGGAGCTGTCAGGACCTGGGATGGAGGATGTGATGTGAGGATTCTGAGGCCAGCGTGTTGTAGTCTGCATACAGCTAGCTCCCTAACTCTGTCTCCCTGGAAGGTTGACAAGAGTCATTCTCAGCATGTGGGAGGAACCACTATTCTACATGCCTGATCACAGACATGGTTACATGGAAGCAGGCCCTATGCCAGGTGAGTATAAAGTGGATTCTCAACCTAGCAAATCCAACCTGGAGTTTTATAAATAGACACACACACACACACACACACACACACACACACACACACACACTGACAGTTATAGACTATTCTAGAACTTTTAAATAGTTTATTTCATTTGATCATGACTATAATCCCATGAGTAATTGTTACCTGTTTTGAAAATCTTGAAGTCAACGCCTAATGTTACTCAGTGATTTACCCAATATCATAGAACTTGCACACTGAAGTCCTAAATGCTGAGCTCATCATGCCCAGGTAAGTCAGGTTCCCTGCTGAGAGGCACGACCAATCCCCTCTTCCCACTGTCCTTATGACAACCTGAGAAAAAAGAATTCTCCAAACCCGGGTTTGAAGAATCTTAAGGAGTTCATTGGACTTGCTAACTGAGTATTGGGTGTGGGTTTACTTACAGAAGAGTGAGCGTGCTCCATTTACTGCTGTGTTCGAAAGTCCACACCCAAACAGAAATCCAGTGGTTCCCGACAGCCGCGCAAAATTGCGAGAGACCGTCTGGGTGTCCCGTCCTTAGTCCCTAACCCTAACCCTCAACACCCCCCATCCCCCTTCCTCCCCCATCCCCACAAGCAGCTAAGATCAACAACAGGTCAACAGATTGGCTGGAAGAGGTTAGGGGAGTGGCTCCTTTGCAGAGCGTGGGAAGGAAGCAGGACTATGGCTCCTCATCACAGGGTCACAGGGCTCCAAATCCACTGTCCTTGCCAGGACGCTAAATGTTCTTATTTTAAAAAAAATATTTTATTTATTATTTTTATTTTTATGTGTATGAGTGTATTGCCTGCCTGTATGTAAGTGCACCGTGTCGTGTAATGTCCTTGGTAAATCAGAAGACAGCATCAGATTGGCCTGGAACTGGAGTTATGGAAGGCTGTCAGCCACTATGTGGGAGCTGGGAAATGAAACTGGGCTGCAAGAGCGATCAGTGCTCTTAACTGTGAGCAATCTCTCCAGCCCCCAGCACTCTAAACCTTCTATCTTGTTTCACTAAGATAGTATGTCTTCCGTGCTTCTCAAGGGAAATCCTGTGGTAAGGATTGTTTTCTCGAATGAGGGCCTTCTGTTACCAATCCCATAAAATTTCAATAATTTATGAATGCAAATAATTTGCTACTTCGAAATTGAAAGGAAAGAACCAAAGAAATTAGTATTAAACCTGACCACATACCCAGTGGTTAAACTATTCTATGTCTTTAGTCATTCGATTCCATTCTTTTACATTAACCTATGTGTCCCTACGTGAACTATAGACAGCAAAACCATGTACAGCATGATTAAGTAACAGAAAAAAATGCCAGGAATGACTGAAAGGAAACAGATTGTCTGAAGTGATTCACTGAAGGATTAGCAGAAGTTCCTTATTGTTCCCTGCGTGGTCACGACTATTTCTGATCAGTTGTGACCCTCAGAGATTAAGATGTCAGAATGCCTTCCAAGGAGTCTTATAGTAAGAAAAACAGAAATTGGCATAAAAATATGAGACCATCTTGCCTCATAAGCCCCTGATTTTCTAAGAGTCCACTGGCTCTCAAGCAGTGGCAAGAATTTAGTTATCCAAGAATGGAGAAGCCATCTCCTTCAAGCAGATGCAGCACGAGCTCACAAAGCCGAGTTGTAAAGCAGAAGTTGATATGGAAAGTATTTTGGTAATAACATTTTTACAAAATGGAATGTTTAACTCAGTGTGGAAGAATGCAAGAGACTCTAACCTTTGCTCTATCTATAATCTTCTTTTGTTCAGATTGCCTCTAAGCCCAACTTCTTCTAGATAAATTCAGACTCCCTCAAGACACACTCATTCCCTGTGGAACCAGACTCTTTTAATGTACATCAATGGTACAGTGTTCTCTCCTTCCTAATAGAGGGGCCATAGCAAACTTTTCTCACTGTTCACTGACTGATCACTCTTGATGTTCTTATTCCCTCACATCGTCTTTCCAGTTGGTTGAATCTGCAGCTAGCATCTTCTTTCTCTGCCTTGTCCTTGAAGTGGGTGCCAAGTTTTTTTTTGTTGTTTTTTTTGTTTTTTTTTAACATGGCATATGCATGGTGGCAAAATACCTCTGGTAACTTCTGAAGAATGGCTAGCTATAATACTCAAATGTCTTTCCTTGGCTCAAAGGGTCAATTAAGGTTATGAGTAATATGAACATTGCAGGAGAATTCTAATTAGGAAAAGGCAGAAACAATAGAGTTATATATGTTAGGGTGTGAAAGTGAAATGTCCCCCATAGGTTCATGTGTTTGAACACTTGGTCCCCAGCTGATGGAACTGTTTGGGAAGATTATGGAATTGTTAGGAGATAGAGCCTCACTGGAGGAAGTGAGTCACTCGGGGAGGGGCATGAGGTTTTCTAGCTTGATTCCACTTCTCTCCACACTCTGCTTTCTGACTTCAGATGTGGTATGACTAACAACCTCTTGCTCTTGCTGCCTTACCGCATAATGTATGTCCCCCAAAACTGTAAGCCAAAATAAGCCCTCCCCTAAGTTGCTTTTGTAAAATATTTTGTCACAGCAACAAGAAAAGTAATTTTTATATTATATGCAACATAATATGTAATATTATATATAATATATACATTAAATATATGTACAATAAAAATGTAATATGTAATATTATATATAATATATACATTAAATATATATGTACAATAAAATTAGATGTATAGCACCAAGCATAGTGGCACATGCCTTTAATCCCAGCACTTGGGAAGCAGAAGCAGAGTTTTCTCTATGTGATGAAGGACAGCCTGGTCTGCATATCAAGTTCCAGGCCAGTAGGGGTTACAGGGAGACCCTGTTTTATTTCTTAAAGCTATATATCAAAGAGGAAAAATTATAATATATTCTTAACAAGTTATTAAAAACAGAGTATATGACAATCCTACAAAGCTCTACAAAGATTTACGCTTCAAAATTATCTGCTGAATTTTTATATGAATCTCACTTTTGAATTTCCGTGAAACTTGTTGAGACTGTTACTCTTTACCTTGAATTTTGTCTCCTGTTGGTGCAACATGAAAAGACAAATATCTTCTGCATTTGACCTTAAGGAAAAACCGAAATTATATTTTTTTTCTTTTTAAAAAACACCACTTTGAATAGCATGCCACATTTTTATCTTTAGCTCTTCAGTTAATATGGATAGAGGCAAGTATTATATTTACTCATGACACATATTTAAATTCTGGTTAGAGTATTTGCTTTCTTTTTCTTTCTTGACTATACTTTCACCTTTCTATGGCAACTTGAGATCAGTTTTGAAGAAGGTAGCATGTAACTATGTATAATAAATGGATTTAAAATAGCCTTTCAGAAAAAACTTAGGGAAGTCATTTATTACAGAATGACTATATGCTCATAACTGTGGAATATAATTATAAAAATGGGAGAAAAATCAAGATGCATATAAAAGGAAAAATTTTAATTGATGTCAGTAACTATGTTGGTTGTCAGGAGTATGTTATTCAAAGACAGTGTGCAACGTGGAATAAAGTAAATGCACAATTACAGAACACTCAGTTCAGAGCACCAGGTTTGAAGAAAGGAGACAGATGATGTTGAGAAGAGATCGATGTAGAAGCATCAGTACAAATTCATGAGACAATTTGTCTTAATAATTAATAATCAATAGAGATAGGCAGTTCAATACAATTCCAGTTTTAAAATTCAGCAGTTTTCTTTTGTAGGAATAGACAAGCTAATTGTAAAATGTACGTGATAGGGCGTCAGAATTGCAATGGTCAAAATAATTTTGAAAAAGAACAAATTTGGAGTATATATGTTACCAAATTTCAAGACTTCCTAGGGGCTGGAGGGATAACTCAGGTGGTAAGAACATATACTGTTCTTACAGAGGACGTGAGCTCAGTTCCCAGCATCCATGTTTGATGGTTCATGATCATCTGTAATTCCAGCTCCATGGGGATCCAATATCCTTCTGGCCTCTTTGGGTACCTGTACTTACACATGCATATATACAACACACACACACACACACACACACACACACACACATAATTAAAAAACAAAAAAGACTTCCTAGAAAGGTATGGTCATCAAATCCATGTGGTAACAACAAAATAGTAGGTAGGCAAGTCATTGGGCCAGAAGACAAAGTTGAGAAATCGACACAGATGCAGGTTAACCAACAGTTTTCAAAACTGGAAGAGCAACAGAGTGGAGAAAGGACAGTGCTCACAGCAAACGTTGCTGCACAGTTGGATATGAAAACTCAAATGTGTTACTTTTCTTGCACTGTATATAAGAAAATGAATTCAAAAGAGATCATAAACAGTGTGAAACCTGAAGAAACTATAAGAGACAAATGGCTAATATCTCCATTTCTCCAGAAGTAAAGGGGATTCCCTTCTAACAGCTTTAACTCCAAGAATCTTCTGACCATCTGATCTAGTTAGTGCAAGGTGTTGTTTCTGGGAGGACACGCTGACTACAGGAACCATGTGGCCCCAAATGGATTCAAACACATTTCTGCCTGTATGACCCAGCTGCAAGTGTGCATGGTCACATTATCCTTCTGCTTTTCCTGTTCCTGAAAAGGGCCCCGCTGGATGTACACGGCCAGTTGGAGCCAGCCTGTTTCCTAACCTATGAATCAAAAGAGAGAGCACTTCTCGCCCAGTGATGGAAGGCAGCTGTGGTGTTCCCCACGGGCTCTCCCATTGTGCTGTCTGCTTTTGCAGTTTCCCCTCTGTGGCACTCTGGAACAGCTCTTTCTCTTTGCTGTGGACGTGTCTCCTTTCTATCTTGGAAGGCAGGGAAATTTCTTTAAAATAAGGCCCTTTTCTCTGTTGCAAGTGACCTGGAGACATTTAATGCTATTGTTTCCTAGTTGTATTAGTGAATCCAAATTCAATTTTGAGGCTCTTGAAAGCTTTTCCCTGTCCACCTTGTGTTCGGTTGCCTTTGTTTAAGTGTCCTACAAGGCAATTGCTTTGAGATCCTTGTCTCCATTTTAGCATGTGTTTAACTTAGCCAGGGAGAATTGGGACAAGCATGGCTTCAGTGCCTGGAGTCTGGCAGTGATCCAGGGCATCGTAGTTGGGGCTTCTGTCACATCTTTGGATGCCATGAATAGCCAGTAATGAGAAGAGAGGAGAATGTCATGGTAGGGCCTTGGGGTCTGCATCATGCAAATCATCTAACAATATATAGTAAAGATTCCATTATTCACAGTATATAGGACCAAGAGTGCTTTTCCAACAGTAAATTTGAATAATAAGCAATTATGAGCATATTTTAAAATGCAGATGCATGCTTCTGATTGATGGGTAGGACGGTGTTCATGGTGATGCCATTGAAACGTGCTATTTATGGTTGTCGTCAATTATATCCGAGTTTGTCAGGGAACAGCCTTCTGAAACTTAGCTTTCTCATTTGTAAAATTTATGTCTAAGGCATCTTTCAGTTCAGACCCTCTAGGCCACCTGCCTGGTACGTATTCAGAAATATTTTTCGTTCAGTTATCTGTGATTTCTTGTCTTTTAATCACATAAATCCTGCCCCTAAAAAATCTGGGAAACAGATTTCTTCTCTGGTGCCCAGGATAATTGAGTGCTCATGGCTACTTGTGTTGAGAAAGAGTCTGAGGCTGTACATAGAATTCCTTGGATACAGACGGGGAATTGGGTACCGTATGTCTTAGGTATGCTGCCCCAGCCTGTGAGTTTAACCCAGCACCATTCTCCCTACCAGTGTATAGTCTGTTTCTGCATCTCCACATTCATGCCTTTGGTGGGACTTATTCTCTTTGAGTAACGTATATCTGATGATGGGATTTAAAGGAAGTTCACAGCCTCCAGTCTGCTTGAAATTTTAACAGGTTGCAATCATAGGAGAAATTGATCGTGATTAACAAGAGGTAGGCGATCAATATTAAAGCCTCAAAAACTAACCTTTGTCTAATCTTTATTGCAAATTGATTAGCCTGGTATTTACTATCTCTCAGAATTTCTTCTTACGCCTTCGTGGAAGACTAATAAACTCGTTTTTGCCCTTCATACACCTTTTATTCTTCTGAAAAGAAGCATCCATGCTTGCTTCTTGTTTTTGTTTCCTGGACATGAAAATTATTTTTATAAATAAATAATTAAAAGACTAGTTAATGAATCCAGCATTCAACTGAGATTTATTTATATCAAAGAAACTGTAATAGTAATAATCTTTTATCACAATCCTCAGTCTCCTGTCTATTAACAGGAAAGATCAGCCTCATTCATTGCTTGAAAATGCATTACCCAGTACTGAGTAACACTGGGTCTGATGATACAGGCCTGTAATCCCTGCTTAGGAGGCTGAGGCAAGAGAACTGCAAATTTTAGGCTACCCTGGGTTACATGGGGAGTTCAAAGCCAGTCAAAGAAACTTAGCAGCCGGGTGTGGTGGCGCACTCCTGTGGTCCCAGCACTTGGGAGGCAGAGGCAGGCGGATCTCTGTGAGTTCAAGCCCAGCCTGGTCTACATAGTGAGTTCCAGGCCATCTGGGGCTACAGGGAGACCCTGTTCAAAAACAAAAACAAAAACAAAACAGCAAAAATAAGAGCCTCTCTAAAAATATAAAGTTAAAAAAAAAGGATTTGGATATAGCTCAGGGTAGAGCTTTAGGTTTGATTTCTAGTACTGTATAAAAAAATTTTAAATATGTATATATATATATGTATAAAACGTATACATTTTAAATTCAAGAATTATCTAATCAGACAAAATCAACCAACATTTCCAAAAAAGTTTAACTACTAAAGGCTTGGAATCAATTTTAGCTACCTGTGGTAGTGTTAATTATCAACTTGACAGGTCTAGAATCAACTGGGGGACCTCTGTTCATTCTTGCAGGGAGGAAGCTATCTGGATTATGTTCATTGAGGTGGGAAGACCTGTCTTCATCATGGGCAGGACTCTTCTCCAGGCAGGGGATTCTGGACCACATAGAATGGAGAAAGCAAACAGTATTCAGTTGCATCCTTTGCTCTTTTCTCCTTGACTGTGGAGGTGATGTAACCACCTGATTTAAGCTCCTGCTGCCTTGACTTCTCAGTGTCACAGACTCTACCTTGAACTACATGCTAGAATAAACCCTTTCTCCTTTAAGTTGTTTTGTCAGAGTATTTCATCACAGCAACAGGAAAAAAAGCAACTAAGGCTTTCCTCTTCCAACCCTTAACCATGCTTTATTTATTAGGTCACATGGAGTTTAAATTTTGAAATATTTACTTCAATTCAGTCTTTATAATGGTATTTTTAAAGCTATAGCCTCTCAGGAGTGTTGCATATATATGTTGGGTGTCTGTTTTTGAAGTTCTAAGTGTCTGGTGGGATGGTGGTAGCTAAGTCCCTAGACGCGCAGAATACGTGATGGAAGAGCTTTTAGAAAACTAGAGTTAGTCTGGTCTAAATTGACAAAATAAGGAAACCCAGACTCAGACAAAGAATCTCATCTCTAAGCCTCAACAAAACTAAAGGAAAATTATATAAAAGATCATCGCATAGACAAGAGAAATCTGCAGCCAGAACAAAGATGTCCCAAGTCCTGCTGAGTTTCCTATCCTCCCCCTCCCTAATTCATCACCTCATTAAAGCCTAGAGCCATATTCCTATTTTTCCTGGTGATGTTTTTATATACTGAAACACAGGGAGGCTCAAAGAGAAGCTTTCGTGGAAACAGCCTGTGCCCTAGAAAATGTGAGAGCAAACTATTATAAAAAGACATTATTTTACTTCCTATTCCACTAAAGTCATTTTTTTAAAAGCCATCCCTAAATCTTTATCATTTGTGCCCCAGATACCTGATGCCTTTTTGGAAACGATCCCGTAGAAAATGTTTCCCTGTGAGGTTGTAACATGTGGGCCACCACCATCTAACCATCAGATTTAGAGAGTGGAAATGAAAGGTTATTTCTATATAAAAATGATTATTTGACATGCTATCCTAAGTCTAACAATCATCGGTAAATGGCTCAATATTTTGAGCATATAAAATTCAGTAGTTCTAGGTAAGGGCATTACTGAAGTATTTTTGTTTAAACTCTATGTTTTCCCTAGAGACTCTGCCTTCTGTCAAGATTAAGCTGTTTGGACCTTAATATTTGCTGTGAAATAAATTCCTTTGATCTCACAGATGCTGTGGAGACAGAGTGCAACAGCCCCATTACTCAGAGAGAAAGCAAATTTCATGGGCTGCAGGCATATGCCCTGAAAGTCAAACGTGGATACAGTAGTCATTTTGGAAGTAGAAATCAAAGATCATGTGGAGAAATATCTGTTTCTCTAAGATGTAACTAGTTCTTCTTGGAAGTAGTGATGAATCTAAGTCCTTGTGGATAAACTGAGTCTTCCTAATTCAAGGTCACTATTGGGCAATGCTTAAACATTCATGTGCATCACCAAATATCGCCTTAAGCATATCTGTATTTCAGATACTTAAGTCAAAAGCTAGACCTTACCTTTACCTTTTATTCACAAACCTGGCACATCAAAAGTCCCTACAGAAGTACTCAGAATAAACCAATTTTCAACAAACAGAACTGGAATGTGGGCAAATATTTTCACATTAGCGTGATTTCATCTCCTTCCGAAAAGGTAGAAGGTAGGTGTGACTGAAAATATCCAGTGGCGTGCAGGATGTCCTCACAACAAAGGACTATCAAGTCCAAATTGTTGATGGTGCTGATGTTGTGAAAGGCCCTTAGAGGGAAGGATCTCCCCTGTACTCTTAGGGATTTCTTTCTACTATAGACTCCTATATCAGCTTAATACCATGGCTACTTTCTCTGGCCAGTAGAGAAGAAGGGTGAGTCCTAAGACTGGTCAGACCTGGGTGAGGATCTTGTAATATAAAGAACAGCCCTGTTCTCATCCCTTTCCTTCTGAGCTAGAGCAGCTCATAGGCTTCAGTCCCTTTACTTTATAACATAAACTTTACGGTGCAGGCTCCAGGGAGGCCTGAGGAAGGTCCTGTTCAGCCTGAACCTGAGCAGATGACACTGTATAATTTGATAGTTCTAGAGACCTTGCCATTCCTCCACATTTAAGGCACACAACAGACCTCTTAATTGGTTGAAAACTAGATGGAAGATAGAAGTACCATTTATGGATGCTTGGGCTCCTAAGTGGGTGATTTTTGGTATTTACTATGATTCATGAGTTTGTTTTAGTAGCAACATCTTAGAATGTCTCATAGTGTGGAATTGTGATTGTTTTCCTCAGCAGATAGTCATTTCAAGGAGCAGGCTCTACTTGAAGATACGTTCTTGTACAGTCTTGGCATCATGAAAATTATTCTAAAGTTTTTAGGACTCATGGAACTTAAAGGTTGTTTGAAGCCATTGTCTAGCCAGCATTGACGTGGCAGTGGACTAATAGACATGAGTGACACTGGAAAGGTTTCTGAGCAGTCTTTTACCAGACTTTCGAGTGTGAAGAATGTGGTCCTCACCGAGAGGGGGCAGGGGATGTGATGCTCTTAGGGTAAACAGATGTGGAGGGTGGCAAAGATTTATCCCTTTCCGGGGCATGGTACACAGACCTCCCCACTGTACTGACAACAGAAGGCTATACATTTTCATTAGCTGTTCCAGGTCTGAAGGAACATCTTTTAAATTACCACCCTTCCATAAGGATAAGCCTTGGAAAAGGGCATCTTCTTAGAATATGTTTGCTAAAATGAACAGAGAAACATGACTTTAGAGATTTCCATTTCTGGAAGCCCTATTTGAAACATTTTGCCTGTGAATTATAGTTTTATTTTCTAGTGCATAATATCACTGATTATATCTGATTCCTAGTTAACTTAGAAAATATGGTAAGACTTGGAATTTCTGTGTAATAGAGTTAGGAAAAACTACCAATGATTTTCCTTGTTAACATTCTGTTCTGTTTGTGGCGGTAGAAGGAATCGTTTATCCTCTTTACTAACAAGAGCGAAATTGATATTTGATGTCTGGCAAAAAAGTATTTGTTTCAGAAATGTCTTTCCTCCATTCATTACTGTTCATTTGCTTTATAATTCTTTCATGATTTTTTCCAGTTGTTAAGATTCGTCTAATAGCAAAACCCCAGATTACCGTCTCTATGGTAACAGCATTCATTTCTTAAGTTTCTATATCACAAAATGTGGGTTATTTTACATACTATTTCCTTAACTCTTACAATAACTTCATGAAATGATGTTCATATTCTAGATTTTACAGAATTGGACAAGGAACTCAGAAAAGTTTAAGTGGCTTGTCCAAAGCTACATTAATTGCGATTGCAAGAGGCCAGCTTTGATCTGGTCTGTACTCTGCCCTTGGGAGGCCATGTCCCCTTGTTGAATCTTCATACATGCTCCCTGGTTTGAAAAATGAAAAGGTCCTCAGTGATAAATTCTCACAGTATAAAAAAAAGGTGATAAAGAAACTTAAGTAGCTAATCAGAAAATTACTATTTTAAGCACTATTCATTTATTCAAAAATACATCTCTGATATTTTTAATTGAATATCTGGTTATTGAATTATTTCATATATTGACTGTGGTGGTAGATACACAAGCTTACATGTGCGATGAAAATTACATAGAACTGAATACAGACACACAAACTCAAATTAATACAAGAAAAACAGAAATATGCAGAAGATCAAAATATTTTATCAACATCAGTGTCCAGTTATGATAATGTTCTATACTTGCTAAGATGTTTAGTACAGGTGGGCTAGTGAGATGGCACTGGAAGGGGAGGTGAACGTGCCTATCACAGGATTTGGTGGCACACACCTTTAATACTAGCACTCTGGGGGTCAAGGTAGCCGAATCTCTGTGAAATCCAGGCCAGCCTGTTCTTCCTAGTGAGTTCGAGGTCAGCTGGGGCTACAGAGAGACCCTATCTCACAAAACAAAACTAAACTAAACTAAAACAACAATAACAACAAAATCACTTGTCATACAAATCTGTCCACCTGAGTTACATCCCCAAACCTACAGAGGAAGGAGAGAAACAACTCCTGAAAGTTGCCCTCAGTTACCCACCTGCACGTTATGACACGTGCACCCGCCCACACATACGTACATAATTAAAAAGATGTTGTGCCAGAGGGAATGTGGTACAAGTACACTACAGCTTGGTGTTCCCTCCAAAACTTAATATTGGTCCATTCACATCTTAATGAGCGTCTAGGCTGGCTCCATGCCTTGAGAATTGTGAATGTAGTTTTAGTCAACTGTAAAAAAAAAAGAAAAAAGAAATCATATCATTTTCAGGAAAGTGGATGGCGCTGGAGATCATTAAGTTAAATGAAATAAAGCAGACCTATAAAGACATGTTTTCTCTCATATAGAATCTAAATTTAAATATGAATATAAGTAAATATCTGTATAGGACATGAAAACAGAAAACCGATTAGGAAGGGAAAAGAAAGAATCTAAAGGGAGAGCGAGAACAGAATGGGATAATGGGAGAGAAGAGAGATAAAAAGTTTTCTCTCATGCAGAGTCTAGATTTAAATATATGTATGTGCATGTGGTATGAGAACAGAAAGAGGGCTATTTGGGGCAGAAGGGAAATGAGATGGGGGAGAGCAGTGAGATGGTGCAGCAGTACGTGAAGGAAGTGCACTGTGCACTTCTGGGAGACCAGTCCTGTCCTGCCAGTACACTCCAGTGACAAGAACTCTGAGAAATAGCTCTACTGTTTATAAAACAATCAGTGCTGTCCTAGTTTGTTTCTCCATTGCTGTGACAAAACACTCTGACCAATATCAACTTGGGGAGGAAAGGGTTTATTTGTCTTACATCTCCCAGGTCACCGTTTGTGAGGGAGCCCAAGGTAGGAACCCCAGGCAGGAACCTGGAGGCAGGAGCTGGAGCACAGGCCATGGAAGATCACTGCTTACTGACTTGCTCCCCTGGCCCCTGCTCAGCCTACTTTCTTATGCAACACAGGCCACCAGAGTGGGCTGTGCCCTCCCATGTCACACAACAATCAAGAAGATGCCTCACAGACATGGTCACAGGCCAGTTCAGTGGAGGCAATTCCCCAATTGAGGCTCCCTAAACCCAGGTGTGTCAAGTTGACAATAAAGCTATCCAGCTCAATTGACCCCTTGTCAACTTGACACACAAACACATCACTATTAAACCATAACCTTCTGACTGTCATCCCCAAGATATGATGTTAATATCACAACATAAGACAGTACAACCTTAAAAACCTCACAGTCCTTAAAAATCCAAACACTTAAAAGTCCATAATCTCTTTTAAAAGTCTCTTAACTGTGGGCTTCTATAAAATCCAAAGCAAGTATTGTCTTATTTCAAAGGGAAGAATCAGGTACGTCTAAGCAAAACCAAAGTCCAGCAAAGTAGCTCAAGGCTGGACATCTGGGATTCATGATCCTCTGGGCTCCAAAGGGTGCTGATAGCTCCCCTCCTCTGACTCTGCTGTCCACAGTACACACCATCTCACAGACCCAGGCCAGCTCCATTCTACACCTGACTGCTGTCCTTAGTGGTTGTCCCATGGTCCTGGTATCTCCAAAAAGCTGAGGTCTCCACTGAAACTAGGGCTGCACCTTCACCAATGGCCTCTTCTTGCCTCTTGGAGAGAGTCTGTCACTGCAACTGAAGCTGCACTTTCACCTATGGCCTTTCCTCGCCTCTCAGCGTGCCACGCCTCAGCTGCTCTCTATGACCCTTTCATGCTTTCAGCACCAGAACCATGCAGGAGACTCTTACACATTACCAAGTCCTGTTTCTAGCTTGAGATGGAAGCTTGAGGAAATACCTCCCAGAAGATTTCACCTCAGTGATGCTGGTCTCTTATTTACAGCTGATTTTTCAGCCCCAGCTAACCAGCATCAATTGTCCCAGTAAAGCAAAGGTTTTGCTTCAGGTTCTGGTCTCTTCTTAATCATAGCTGATTCTTCAGCCCCACCCAACCAGAACCCACAGATTTTCAATGCAAAATCTCACATGAACAGCCCTGATAGTCCCCACTTCCCTTTGAAGCTTTACAAGCCAGGTGTCCATTGTCAGCAACTCTTTCAACATAACTGTTCCAAGCCCCACAGCAACAAGCTCTGAGCACTCAATGAATGGCTTTTCCAGTGCAAAGTTCTGAACACTTCCACAATCCTCCTAAAAATACCAAAGTCAGGTCTGTCACAGCAATGCCCCACTTTCTGGTATCAATTTCTGTCCTAGTTTTTTCTCCATTGTTATAACAAAACAATCTGACCAATACCAACTTGGGGAGGAAAGGGTTTATTTGGCTTACATCTCCTGAGTCACAGTTCATCAGGGAACCCGAGGTAGAAACTCAGGACAGAAACCTGGAGTCAGGAGCTGAAGTACAGGTCATGGAGGATCACTGCTTACTGACTTGCTCCCCTGCCCCCTACTCAGCCTGCTTTCTTATGCAACACAGGCCCACCTGCCCAGGGGTGGCACCACCCAGAGTGGGCTGTGCCCTCCCATGTCACACAACAATCAAGAAGATGCCCCACAGACATGGTCACAGGCCAGTTCAGTGGAGGCAATTCCCCAGTTGAGGCTCCCTCAACCCAGGTGTGTCAAGTCGACACCAAAGCTATCTAGCACAAATGCTATGGTTTGGATATGAAGTGTCCCACAGTAGGGCTTATGTATTGAAATTCTAGTCCCCAACAGGGATGCTATTTTAAGAGTTTCTGGAAACTTCAGGAGGTAGTATCTAGTTGGGGCAAGTGAGTCACTGGAGGTACCCTTTGTGTGTTGTACGCTGTCCTGGGCCCCTCTGTCTTTCTCTCTGTGTGTGTTTCTTGACTGCCATGAGGGAAGCAGCCTCTGCTACATATTCCTCCTGCTGCTACAGGCTCAGAAACACAAAACCAGGCAGTTGTGGACCAAACCCCCAAAACATGAGCCAAAATAACTAATTCCTCGAATTGTTATTCTCTCTACACATCCAGTCTGTGGCATTTTATGGACTCAGACAAAACACATGGGCTCCCTCTATAGTATCATTGGCAGTTATATCACCATGTATCTTTGTATTAGTCGGGTTCTCTGGAGAAGCAGAACCAATAGAAAAGATTCACTGACTGATGGAGGAGACAGCAATGACACTTGTGCCGGGTCTGCTAGAACCTCGGGGAGTGAACTGGGGATTATTGTAGAGTAGCCAGCAAAATGGGTGATGGTGGAAAAATGCTAGTTTCAGTAGGAAAGAAAAAGGAAGGAAGGGCAGGAGGAAAGGAAGGACACTTTGGAAAGCAGAATGTCCTAGTTTATTTCTCCATTGCTGTGACAAAACACTCTGACCAATACCAACTCAGGGAAGAAAGGATTTATTTAACTTAATATCCCAGGTCATAGTTCATCAGGGAGCCCAACGCAGGAGGCACTCAGGGTAGGAACCTGGAGGTAGGAGCTGGAGCACAGGCCATGGAGGATAGCTGCTTACTGGTTTGCTCCCCTGGCCCCTGCTCAGCCTGCTTTCTTATACAATACAGGCCCGCCTGTGCAGGGGTGGCACCACCCACAGTTGGCTGGGCCCTCCCACATCACTCAACAATCAAGAAGATGCCCCCGCAGACATGGCCACAGGTTCAACGGAGGCAATTCCGCAATTGAGGGTCCCTCAACCCAGGTGTGTCAGGTTGACACTAAAGCTATCCAGCACACAGAGTAAGAAAATCCATTCTAGAATGCTCAGCTAGATTGGGGTGTATTCTGATAGGAAAGTGGCTGAGTGCTCCCTCAGAGGCTCAGAGCCAGTGCTTATGATGAAAGAGCCTCAGAAAATTCACTCAACAATTTCAGTCTCAGATATCAAACCCATCATACTCCTTCCAAATGTCCAACTCCTCCCATACCTCATCACAACCTCGCTTGTCTCTCTTATAAACCAGTTGAGTCCATTTAGTGCTGCCAGTGCATGCACAGATGTGAGACAACCTCCTGAAGTATGGGCAGCCTCTCAGGGGTTGCAACTGAAGAAAATTGATTCTCTCCCCCAGCAATGGCCAGTGGCTCCTCAATGAGGGAAGAGATATCATGAGCTCTTCTCCCATTCTGGCTGGAATTCTGACTGGATTGATCTTGTGCAGGTCTCTGTGCGCAGTCATAGCCATTGTGAGATCATGCATGGAAATTTTATAGCATTTAGAGACAGAGAGTGGGTGGAGGACAAAAGCCCCCTGCAGCAGCTGAACCAGCAAGGAGGAAGGGTGCTGGGAAAACCTTTCCTCAACAAGAGCAGTAGCAAGAAGCCATGTTGTAGAGATCCTGGCTGAACTGATGGCTCAGGCAGCGCCAAAGGCAAAAGCCCCTCCCACAATGAACGGAAACCCAGAACAACTATCACAAGACTGTGCTTTGAGACCTGACTTGCAAAATATTTCTAGATAGAGGGGTCAGAGCTTGAATCAGAGCTTTGCAGTATCCCATGAGCTAGAACTCTGGTCTAAGCAATAGACTGGAATAGAGCACATAGAGAGAGACTCAGCACCAACACCATACAGACACAAGGACCCACATGGAGCCAGACTCCACACTCATATGACACTCATGCAGGGGACTACTGTTCACAGACAAGAACCTATGCCCTACCTGCATAACAGATCACACAAAAGCAAGAGCAGCACCGATGACCCCCAGCACAGGGACTGCACCCATACTGTTGGACAGGAGTGTCCTCAGAAAGAACTGGCAACAGCTGAATGTCTGAACCCTAAGAGACTCCGAAGAAAGGGAGAAAGACAGTCACCCCTCCCACCTAATCAGTCAGCTTCAATTGTATGAGGGGGAGGGTCTCAGGACCGACTCAGAGGAAGCCAGGGAGGGGTGGGAGGTTTGCCATGTTGGCGGTGCTCTGCTGACTGCTGATCTGAAAAGCTGAGCCAAGATGGCGGGAAAAAATCCCACAGATGCATGCCTTTGTAAGTGACCCCTTTCCCAGATATCATAAGCTTTGTTGGCAAGCACAAATAAATATCTTTATTCCCCAAACTGTAGCTTAAAGGGACATTGTGTTGGTTTGTCGGTCGGGTTGTAAGGACAGTGTGGGGCCTGGGAACTGAGAACACACGCAGCATGCATGGGCCTCCCCAAAGAGAATTTGGATTTACACATACTCTGTCCCTAAGAGGGGCTGCACAATGGCAGGACTAGCACCTATGCTCCAGTCTGATGAGAGATTGTACAGAGGAAGGCCTGGCCTCCAGGTCCAGGAAAGGGACTGCATACAAACTCTGCCTCCCAATTTGCTACCTTTCCCTTCACTTTCACGCTTTCTTTATTTTATATCTAATTTCAAAAACAACAAGATGACAGGAATGATTACATACCTCTCAGTATGTAACTGTGGGAGGTGCTCTTCCAGGGGACCCAGGTTCGATTCTCAGTACCCACATGGCAGCTAACAACTGTCTGTAACTCCAGTTCCAGGGGATCTAATACCTTCTTCTGGCCTCCACAGGCATTGCATACACAAGTGCATTTACATACATGCAAGCAAAACACTCATGCAAATAAAAACAAATAAATCAATAATAATAGACTGAAATGTTAATGGTCTCAGTTTTTGCATCAAAAGACACAAATTAGCAGACTAGATTAAAACACAGGACTCATCTCCCTGGCAAAGGAAATCATAGTCCTAGTGTGAAAAAATAAAAGGAGGATTCTAGACAAAAAGAACTAGAAAGCCTTAATAATATCTGATGAATTAGACATTAAACCCAAATTAGAAGAGAAAAAAGATCACTTCACATTGATTAAAAGGATAATCCATCAAAAGTATATTACAATTCTAAACATTTATGCACTGAACATTGGCATACCAAATTTCACAAAACGAGCACTACTGGATGTAAAGACATAGATTTACCTCAGCACAATAATCATGGGTGACTTCAATGCCCACTATGACAATTGGCAGGCCATCCAGATACAAAATCAATGAATAAACAGAATTAAGTGACATTTTAAATTAAATGGATTTTCTGGCTATAGAATATTCCATTCAAACACTACAGAAGCATTCTTCTCAGCAGCTTATGAAGCATTCTCTAAAATAGACTGTGTCTTAAGACACAGAGAAAATGCTAACAAATATAAAAAAAAGTTGGTGAAAATGCTTGACAAGCCTGGTGACCTGTGTTCTAGCCTTCAGATCCACATGGCAGAAGGAGGAACCAAATCCTCCAGGCTGTCCTCTGACCTCCATGTGCACATACACACATCTACACAAAATAAATGAATAACAATGTAATAAAAAAAAATTCCTAGAACCAAATGAAACTGAATACCCACCGTACTGGAACCTGTGGGTTATGATGAAAGCAGTTCTGAGAGGGCAGTTTATAACTATAAATGCCTAAATTTAAAACTGAGAGAAATAGACCTCAGAATCTTAGAAAACAAGAACACTCCAAACCCAAAATCAATAGGTGGAAAGAATTAATCAATACCAGGACAGGAACTAATGAAATGAAAACAAAAGGAGCAATGGACAAATCAATGAAATAAAGACTCAGTTCTTTGAAAGTGAAAACAAGATGGACAAACAACAAAACTAGCCAAAAGGAAGAGAGAGAAGACCCAACAACAGCATCCAGCATCCCTTCATGATAAAAGCGCTAAGGAAACTGGGAATAAAAGGGACACACCTCAACACAGTAAGGCTTATATATAACAGGAGCTTATAGCCAACAGTGTTCTAGAGGAAAAGCTCCAAGCTTTTCCACTGACATCAGGAACAAGTCAAAGGTATCCATGTTCTCTACTATTAATATAGTCCTTTAGGTCATAACTGGAACAATAATAGATAAAGACATACAAAAAGAAAAAGAAGTCAAATTGTCATTATTTGTACATGATATAATCCTGTGTATGAGACCTAAGGACTCCACCAAAAAACATTTAAAACAGATAACTTTCAGTAAAGTGATAGAATACAAAATCAACATTCAGGAACTAGCAGCTAGCTGTTCTATATACCAGTAAAGATTATGTTGAGAAATAAATTAGGAAAATCATTCCATTCACAATAATTTCCAAATAAAATGAAATGCCTAGGAATAAATATAAACAAGAAAGTGAAAGACTTCTATAATAAAAACCTTAGACAAATTTTTATTTTTTGTATTTGTTTTTATTTTGTGTCTGTGAGTATTTTGTCTACACCTATTTATATACATCTATGTGTGCAATGCCCACAGAGGCCAGAAGAGGGCATCAGATGACCTGTAACTGGAGTTAATGGATGGTTGTCAGTCACCAAGTGGGTGCTGGGAACTGAACCTAAGTTCTGTGTAAAGCAGCCAATGCTCTTCACTGCTGAGCCATCTCTCCAGTTTCAAAACAAAAAATCAAAAATATTAAATTATGTTTATTTGTGTGTGTACATGTGTCAGGGGATGGTGGTGCATGTATGGAAGTCAAAGGAATTCACTGGTGTCACTTCTCTTCTTACATCACGTAAGACCCAAGAATAGAATTTAGCTGTCAGGTTTGGTGGCAATCACCTTTGCCCTCTGGGCCATCTTGCTGGCCCCACAATGACAGAAATTGAAGAAAACGCTAGAATATGGGATGATTTTCTGTGCTTATGAGTCAGAAGAATTAATATAGTGAAAAAAGTTACATTTTAGAAAGCAATCTAAAAGTTCCATGCAACTCCATTAACATTTCAATAACACTCTTTATGGAAATAGAGAAAAACAATCCTCAGATTAATAAAGAAACATAAAAGCCTCAAGATAACCAAAGCAATCATGAGTAAAAGTACCAGTGATGACTATATCAAAATACTGTGTCTAAGTTATATTACAGATCAATAGTTTTTTTAAAAGGCAATGTACTAGCACACACACACTTGCATGCACGCACATGCATACACACACACACACACACACACACACACACACACACACACACACTTTTTTTTTAAAAAAAAAAAAAAAAATACCCAGACACATAGGGCAATAGAATAGAAGATTCAGAATTAAATCCACACAAGTACACAGATGCCCAAAGCATACATCGGAGAAAAGGTCTCTTCAATAAACAATTCTGGGAAAACTGGATAGCCACATGTTTAAGAGTGAAGAGAAATCCATACCTCTCACCCTGTTCCTGAATCAGTTCAAATGGATCAAAGACTATACTATAAGACCAGAAACTCTGAAACAGTTATGGGAAATAATTTCAAGATACAAGCCTAGATAGGAACTCCCTGAAAAGGAATACAGTAGCCCAGGACATAACACCAAGAACTGACAAACTGAAATGTATGAACTTCAAAACCTTCCACTCAGCAAAGGGAATAATTAATTAGTAACAAGACAACCTGTAGAAGAGGAGAAAAACTTTGCCAGCTTAATAGTGACAGTACGTAAAGAACTCAAAAATACTAAAATACTAAAAAGCTAAACAATGCAATAAATAAATGGCCAACTGAAATGAACAGTTCTCAAAAGATGAAATACAAATGGCTAATAAATATATGAGAAAATTGTCAACTCTTTAGAATCAGGAAATGAAAAAAAAAAAAAAACCTAGTGAAATTTCATTTTACCCCAGTCAGAACGGCTATCATTAAGAAAATAGCAACAAATACTTGTGAGGATGTGAGAAACTGAGAACTCTGATATTTTTTTAGTTTGTGGGAATGTAAAATAGCTAACCACTATGGAAATCAGTATGGAGCTTCCTCAAAAAGCTAAAAATAGAAGTGCTGTGTGACTCAGCTATAGCACTTCTGGGTATATACACAAAGGATTCTACATCAGTTCACCACAATGATATATGCATAACTATATCGTGTAGCCTTAGTCACACTAGCTAAGGCATATAGTCAAGCTAGGTATCTCTAAACAGGTAGATGGATAAAGAAACTGTGATATACATGCACAAATGACTTTTATTCAGTCATTAAGAACAGAATTTTAAAGGCTGGAGAGATGGCTGGCTCAGCTGTTAAGAGTACTTATTGTTCTTGCAGAGGACACAGCACCTACATGGGGTGGATCACAACTGCCTATAACTCCAGTGTCCTCTTCTAGCCTCTATGCTTACCTGCACACACATGGTGGACATACATTCATGCAGGTACACACACATACACATAAATTTAAGAAATGTTTTGAAAACAAAATTTTATAGTTTGTTGGAAAATGGATTCAACTGGAGATCATGATATTAAGAGAAATAAGTCAGACTAAGAAAACAAATATCACATATATTCTCTTATTTGTGGCTCCTATATTTTTATAGATACATAAGTCATTTACAAACATTTATGTTTGTGTGTACATGTACATATATAAGACACAAAATCAGAAGAGGATTGTCATAGGTTGTCAACTTGACACACCTTAGAAGAAGGAAGCTTAGTTGAGGAATTTCCCCCATCAGATTGGCCTGTGGGTTTGTCTGTGGCATTTCCCTGATTGCTAATTGGTGTAGGAGTTGTGGGCCCACTGTGTTCTGTGTCATCCCTGGATAGGTGGGTCTGGACTATATAAGAATGGCAACTGAGCAAGCCAAGGGAAACAAACAGCACCCCTTCCTAGTTCCTGCTTCAGCTCCTGCCTCCAGATTCCTGCCTTGAATTCCTGCCTAGGCTTCTCTCAGTGCTGAACTATGACCTATAAGCCAAATAAAACCTTTCCTCCCTATTAGAAGAAAACATTGGCAGTAACCTACAAGATAAAGGTATAGGAAAGGACTTTCTAAATCGGACACCAGTTGCTCAGGAATGAAGGTCAACAATTAACAAGTGGGACCTCATTAAACTGAAAAGCTTCTGTACAACAAAAGAAATAATTGAGAAAATGAAGAGAAACCCCACAGAGTGGGAAAAAACCCTTCACCGGCGATACATCTGACAGAGGTTTAACATCCAGAATATATAAAGAGATCAAAAAACAAAAAAATCCAGAGAGCAAGCGACCCAATTAAAAGATGGGCTAAAGATCTAAACAGAGAGTTCTCAAAGGAAGAAATAAAGATGGCTAAGAAACATCTCAAAAAGAGTTCAACGTTGTTAGTAATCAGGGAAATTCAGATTAAAACCACTTTAAGATTTCACCTTACTCCAGTCAGACTGGCTAAGATCAAGGGAACAAATGATACCAAATACTGGCAAGGATGTGGAGAAAGAAGAATAATCATTCACTGCTACAGGGATTGCAAACTCGTGCAACCCCTACGGAAAGAAGTATGGAGAACTCTAAAAAACTGAAAATGAACCTGCCATATGACTCAGTTATACCACTCTTTGGCATATACCCCGAAGACTCATCCTATTGCAGAGATACTTGTACAACCATGTTTGTTGCTGCTCTTTTCACAATAGCTAAGAGATGGAAGCAACCTAAGTGCTCCTCAAATGATTAGTGGTTAATGAAAATGTGGTATATTTACACAGTGGAGTTCTTCTCAGCAGTAAAGAAAGATGAAATAATGAAATTTGCAAGTAAATGGATGGATCTAGAAACAGTTATACTAAGTGAAGTAACACAGACTCAGAAAAATAAGATGTATGTTCTCCCTCATATGTGGATCCTAGCACCAAATCCTTATAAGTGAGTACATATCCTGATGTAACTGCAGGAACCAGGAAAATGGAAGGAAACCAGGGAGGTAAAGGGAAAGAAGGAACCTGAGAGAGAAGAATAGTCAGAGACAGGCGTTACTAAGGGAGAAATGTGTAAAAAGAAGGGGAAGGAGAGAAGGAGGGTCATACAAAGAACTATGGGAATAAAGGGGAAGAAGGAGCTCAAGAGAGGTGGGACCATCGCATACAAAAATTATCAAGGAAGAAATGGGGAAAATGGGGACACTTTAAAAGGGAAGGGCGGGGAGAGAGGATAAGACGGACAGAAAGAGGAGAGATAGTGTCTGGCTAGTATAAAAAAACAGAGGGAATGGTGTTAGTCCAAAACCCCACTGAAGAATTACACATACGATAACCCTACATGAATTTGTGAGTATAGCTGAAGACTACATAACAAGAAACAGTGCCAGACAGGAGAAACCTTCCTTTGAGTTGTTGGGGCTGGAGAGATGGCTCAGCAGTTAAGAGCACTATCTGCCCACAGTCCTTGATTGCCTCCCAGAACTTGATGGTAAGACCCTCTTGCTGAAGACAGGACATTCTTTGGACACAAGATTTGGAGCAATGGAGCTGGAACTGACCTGGAAGCCACCTCCCCTGAAGGCTAGCTCTCACAGCTTTGGAGAGCACTATGCAAGCTGGTAGGGAGAACACCGATCAATAGCTCAACCCCAGCTTCAAGGTCTGAAAACCACATCAATGACCAGCACAGCAAACGACATTAGTGCAGTAGTGGCACTTTTATCTTGGGAGTAATCAAAAGCTACCTAATTGAACTTAAAGTCCACTCAATAGGAGGAAACTCATGTGTGATACTGTAAACCTAGCCAAATACAGCTGAAGAGGTCATAGATCTTAGAGAAAACTCCAAGGATCTCATATCCCTAGACAAATATAATTTCTTACTAGTGCAAAACATGGATCCTTAAATTTACAGACAAGTATCCTAGTCACCACCCATAAAAGTAGCTTCTTTTTCAACAGACAGAGATTATTACAGAGTTACACCACTGGTCACACACAGAGATTGTCTGAATCGCCCAAGCTTAAGTGGCACATCAAAGATGCAACCTCTACACCTAAGATTCAGGAACATAGAACAAGGGATGAAGAGAACACTAATGCATCTTTCAATTCTCATCAATGAAGCTTCCTCATGCTACAGAGGGCCAGGAACGCAAGAGGCCACAGATGGCCAAAATGCACAGAATAAGAGTGGGCAGAGTGTGGGTCCTTGAGCAGGACTCCTATACTGAGGTCCACCTATGCAGGACTCAGGGACCATTGCAGAAGAGGAAGCAGAAAGATTGTATGAGCCAAGGAGGAGGTGCATGACCATAAAGAAATAGTTTTACAGGTGCCTGGCACCCTTCTCATACAGCAATGGGGTCAGCATGCACAAGACCCATGCAAACTTAGGCAGAGAACAACCCAGCGCAGAACTGTGGAAATGAACAGCTAGCCCCCAAATTAGTTGAAGAATTATTGGCAGATGATTACTGCTGTGTGAGGAAGAGCTGATCTTGGAGGGAGAGACTCTAGATAGGCTGACTAACCTCAGTGGATGGACTTGCACTGAGGGACATCTTGGGACACTAACTTTACATAATAGGCTTCAATAGAAATGACAGAACATGTGAACTCCAGTGTGGGGGGGGTGATGCTATGGGAGAGTGCCAATAAAATTTAAAAACAAAAAAACAAACCTTTCCTCTTCTAAGCTACTTTTGGTTAGAGTGTTTAATCACAGCAACTGAAAAGCAAACTTAAACAGAGAGTGTGGGAAGGAAAGAAACCTGCAAAAGGAGGAAGGGAGAAGAAATAAGGTAATGTGGGGAGACGAGTGTGGTCTGACACATAATAACTTGAAGGAAATTGTCTTTATGAAGCCCAACAGTGAATATGAACCAATGTAAAGAAAGAGAAGATTTATTATAGTCAAAGGGCCTACATGATACGGAGACTGCATGGTGACTTAGCAGGCTGAAGGCCCAGCGGAGCCAATGGTGTGATGGTCTGAGTCTAAAGCCTGAGAGCCGGGATCCGTGGGGTAGTTCCAGTCTTCTGCAGTTTGAGCACTTGTTTCTCTAAAGCCCATGTTGAGGCTGAGTGTGGTAGTGAACAGCTGTAACCTCAGCACTTGAGAAGCAAAGGCAGGAGTGACAGAAATTTGAGGCCAGCTTGGGTTAGAGAGTGAGACCCTGTCTGAAATAAATAAATAGTAAATTAAATTAAAGAAACAAACTGGTGAATGTAATTACCATTGTAGCGTATTAAGAGGGAATTAGGCCATGAAGTTCGACTTTCATGGGTGGGATTAATGCTGTTATAAAGGAACAAATTTATTTTCCTTTATACCTTCTACCTTGTGAGGATGAAGCATATACCCCCCTCGTAGGATGTACTGCTCAAAGTACCATCTTGAAATTAGAAGCTAGGAACTTACTAGACAGTAAACTTGTGACGCTTTCATCTTGGACTTCCCACCTTCCACAGCTGTGAGAATAAATCTCTGATATTGTAAATTGTTCTGTCTCAGGTATTCTGTTACAATAGCACAGATATGCTAAAATGCATTCCAGAGGCTGGGACCTAGAACACAAGGAGAATCCATTCTTCTCTTCAAAGTAATCAGGCAACAGAATTTTCTCCCACTCTGCCTTTTGCTCTATTCAGAATTTCTCTCATTGCTGCCTTCCTTCGTCTTTGAAAAACTGTTAATCTGGGACTGGCAAGATTGCTCAGTGGTTAAGAATACTTAACTGCTCTTCTAGGGGACTTGAACTCTGTTCCTAGCATTTAAAATAGGTAGCTTTTTACAACCATCAGTAACTCCAGCTCCAGGGACTCCAACATCCTCTTCTGCTGTTTGCAGGCACCCACACAACTATAGCACACACACGTGTATAGCTCTCTCTCTGTCTTTCTCTCTCTCTCACACTAATAATAAGAAGAAATACACAAATAAAAATAAAATAAATCTTTAAAAAAAAACAAAGAAGAAAGATGTAAATATAATCATGCCAATTAACTTTAGTAGGAAGTTAAGAAGTCACATCTTTACAATGGCCAAAATCCCATCAATTGGTCTAGACCTGTCCAAACTCTACAACTAACATCAACTTGAGCCATTACTTTGATAGTTCAAGCATCCTTCACTTTTGGAATATTCCACTCTGTCAGGCACATGGGGGTGTAGACAGAGACAGTACCTCTCCAGGGTTACTGCAGCTCTTTGTCATCTCATCGTATTGATAGCTCTTCCGCTTTAAAAAAAATATTTTATTGCTTTTATTTTATGTGTATGAGTGTATTGCCTTCATGTATATAAGGGTACCCATGTGGTCCAATGCCTGTGGAGGTCAGAAGAGGCTGTTGTATCCCCTGGAACTGGAGTTACAGACAGTTGTTAGTTGCCATGTAGGTGCTGGGAAATGAGAACCCAGATCCTCTGCAAGAGCAGTAAGTGCTGTTAACTGCTGAGCGGTCTCTCCAGCTCCTCTTTTTTTTAAATTTTTCACAGAAAATTTAATTTTTATTTAATAAATAATACTAATCAGTCTCCAATAGTTTCCAGACTAGGCCTGGCCTACCACGGGAGATGGTAGGGAGCTGATGTTGTCAGGTGGTAGGTGGGGAAAATGGATGCCTTTGGCTGGGAGGGGAGGGAGGGCCATGCAAGGAACCATGGTGGTGGGGAGAGAGAACTCATGAGGGGTGGAATAGTGGAAAGCTGGTGTTATTAGAGGGAGGGTGGGGATAATGGAGGCACTTGGACTGGGGAGAAAAGAGGGAGGGAAGATGGGAGGAAGAGAGACTAGAGCTGAATTGATCTGGGCGGGGCTAGGGAAGCCAGAGGAAAATGTGTTGCCTCTGAAACCCCCTGAGAAATGCACATACGTTGTCTGAACATTAGTGCATATGTATACCTAGGAGTTGTATGGCAAGGAACACAGCCCCAGACGGGAGAGACCTCCATTCCAGGTTGATCAGAGTGGTCCAAGAGATTCTCAAAATACCATAGGCTATTGCCAGAGCTCTTGGTTATCTGTCAGAAGATAAGACCCTACTGCAGAAGACAGGACATACTTCTGACACAGGACATGGAGCAATGGAGTGGGAACTGACCTGGAAGTCTTCTACCTGAAGTTTAGCTCTCATAATTCTAGAGGATACTATGTTAGCTGCTACGGGAGAGAATCAATCAATGGTCCAACCCAGTCCTAAAGCCTAATGACCATAACTACAGGCAGAGGAAACTATCTCTATTGGTGCAGTAGTGGCACTGTTATCTGGGGGGCAATGAACAGCTACCTAATTAGACTCAAAGCCCTTTTAATGGGAGTGAACTCAAGGGTGACACAGTAAACACAGCCAAATACACATGTCTGGAAAGGTCATAGATCCTAGAGAAAGCCCTATCTCTGTCATCTCTCTAGACAAATGAAGTTTCTTTCCAGATGCTATATATGGATCCTTATATTTACAGACAAGTATACCATACAGCACTGTAACCTGGAAGTTCCTCTGAAAGGCTAGAATTGATGGGGGGGCGGTCTAGAGACCCATGCTGAGCACACTGGTAAAAGGGGTGGAGCCACGGCCATACTGAACACAGGGAACAGCAGGCAACCTGGAGTAGCAGAGGTGCATGAAAAGCTGGGAGAGACTGGGGTGGGACACGCTGATGGTGGCGTTTCATGCCTTTGTAAGTCACCCCCTCCTAGATGTCATAAACTATGCAAAACCCAAATAGAACGTGTTATGTCAGTTTTGTCAATCTGTGTCAGGACCAGGAGACCCAGCTGAGAAGGGAAAATTTAGTGTAACAACCATTCATCAGAGGCTTTTTTTTTTTTGCAACAGATGGAGGCTACTGCAAAGTTCCACACCTAGTCAAATGCAGAGAACAAGTGACTGTGAAGTTTTTAACCCTAAGTGACACATTTACAATGCAACCTCTATACCCAAGGTCCAGGGAATACCGAGTAAGAGGGGACAAAAAGAATATAAGAGCCAGAGGGAGAAGATATCTGCTGCTAGTTAATGTATCTAGACATGATGGGGAAGCTGCACCAATGAAAGTGCCACAGAATCAACTGACATGCAAAGGTGGATGAGGGAAGGGAGTGCTATGGGGTCCCACCTAAAGATGAGCTACAGGCAATCAATGGATGCAGGGGGAGGAAGAATCAGTTTTCTCCAGGGACCAACTCCCTGAGAGGTAACCTAATCCCAAATGGATAGCCCTAAACATAGGTACACAGAAGCACCACTTAATGGACTCAGTGCATTATACATATATATCTATATTTATAAAGCTATATATGTGCACATAAAAATAATAAAGATGACAAAAAATTAAGAGGGAGTAGGGGACATGGGAAAAGTTGGAGGAAGACCGGGAGGGATGAAAATAATGCAAAGACAATACCCATGTATGAAATTCTTAAAAAGTCAGTCAGCAAATGAGCTTGGGTTGGATATGAAACTCAGTGATAGAGCACTTGCTTAGCATGCATGAGGCTGTGGGTTCAACCCACAGTAGCCACCCCAAAACTAGCTGAGAAGACATTTCAAAAGAATGTAAATTGCCTAATAATTATGTGAAAATTTTCAGTACCATTAGCTATCAGGGAACTGCAAATCAAAAATACAATGAAATAGCATTTCATCTCAGCCAGGGTGGCTATTACCAAAAAACTGCTGGCAAAGACATCCTCATACTGGGAATAGGGACAATGCCCAATTAATACTGGTGAATGACTGACAATGAGCTTCTGCTTAATAAATATTGCTAAATTGAACTGAACACAGGAGCTCCTGTATACCTGGGCAATTGGTCTCAGAAAAAACAAAACAGAACGGAACAGTTAAATAACCTGCCATTCCTTGCCTCACTCCACATGTGCCAAACCTCCTCCTCAGTGGCATTCTGATCCTGGAGCTAGGTGATACACTGGGACAGATTCAAGAACTGGGCAAGGTTCTTGAAAGCCTGTCCTTGACCCCAGGCTTGAGATATCCTATTCCTTGCTACGAATGGGACCAAGGTTGATTATGTGCTTCTTGTTGCTAGGTGGGTTTTCTCATTCACCTCTTTGTTTCTGTTCCCTTCCCAGAAAACCACAACCACAAGCAGCAGCTACTAGTCAGAAGTAACTGAATTGGGAGCCTCAAGCATTGATGACTTGTAAAGGACCTGTCTCTATACAGACACTTAAGCTTGGACTACATGTATTATTAACTCAAACCTTATATGACCCCACTGTGAGGTCAAGGAAAACATTTATATCATCAAGAAAGGGAATAGGGAAATGTAATGCTGATTGCATCTACTTTTTTTTTCAGAGTCTTACATAACCCATCCTGGCCTGGAACTCCCTATGTAGCCAAAGACAACCTTGCACTCCTGCCTTTACCTCTTGAGCACTGGCATTATATGTATGCCACAAAATCAGACTTACAGAGTCCTGGAGATCAAACCCTAGCCCTCATGCATGCCAAGTAAGCACTCTATCAACTGTTACATCCCTGGTACTTTTACTTTCTTATGATTTATCTTTTAAGTATGTAGTTTAGTGCTGGTGAGGTGACTCAGCTGGTGAAAGCATCTGCTGCCAAGATGACCCGAGTTCTACCCCTGGATCTACATAGAGAAATGAGAAAATGACTCTTGCAAGCTGTCCTCTGATCCCCACATGTGCACCATCCCCACATATGTGAGGGCACACACATGTACAACCACACACAAATAAACCTGAAAAAAATTAAATACGTATATTACATCATTTTTTATCATGGAAATGCTTACCTTCTAGTTGTAATTGTTCAGTCTTCCAAAAGCGATTTTCCTTATCACTACACACACATTTACATACACTGTCTTTTATTCCGTAATATTTTAATAATCGGCATTTCTTAACTTTGGAGAATAATGTTTTCAACTCTGAATTCTTATAAATGACACTTTGACAAACAACTATTTACGTAGACCCTTTGGTGTGTCAAAGAGAGTGATTTCAGGTCAATTTCCTGAGGTTGAATGACAGAGTCAAAAGTGTGAGTAACTTAAAGCTTATATTTGCGCATTACCCCATTGCTTACAATGCATTATTTTTCATCTATAAAATTAATTTGCCTGTAAAATTAAATTTAATCTGAAAATACTTTTAACATTTTTCTATTCCATAAATTTTATGTCATCACAGAAAAGTTAGATGATACAAACTTATATGAAAAATGAAATAAAAATTATGTGCTTCCTCACTCTTTAGAGAGAACCAAGAAGTATCTCATTGCATGGACTTCTGGAGAGGTCTTTATGGATATACACAATGAGATTATATTATGTGTACCTACATAGGACTCTGAGTCTTTTTTAAACATTTTATTTACTATTTTTATTTTATGTATATGAGTGCATTGCCTGCATGTGCGTAAGTACACCCATGTTGTGCAGTGCTCACAGAGGTCAGAAGAGGACATTGAATTCCTTAGAACTAGAGTTAAGGATGGTTATTAGCTGCCATGTGGGAGCTAAGAACTGAACCTGGGTCCTCTATACAAGAGCAACTAGTGCTCTTAGCCACTGAGCCATCTCTCCTGACCCCATGAAAGTCTTATAGAAGGAACACTGCAGATTACTGTCAAGGTGTAGGATGGATTTTAGGGCTGCAAATGGACATCAAATAACATCAGCTGCGTCATCAGTCCAGACCCAAGAACTTCCAAGGGGTTTTTGAAGATGCAAAAGTGTACTAAAGCTTTCTCTTTGTGCACGTAATTCAAGTTCATCAAATGCTTTAAGCACTTTTATTTCTCTAAAGAGAGATTCAATAGGATTTGTTTGCTAACCTCTATGGAGAATAGTTCCATACACTGATGGGTAGAGTTCGTCACAAGCCACCTCTAAGGCTGCTGTTCTCTTTTATATTCAGCTTGTCCCTATCCATGCCATCTGTTTCTATATTCATAATTGACTTCCAGCTCTTCACAGAAGAGCCTTCTATCCTCTGTGAAGAAGCAGTGTGATGGTTTCCTTCCTACCAGGCAATGTATGAAGCAAAGATCTAATTCAGGATGTTTCAAGATCCTTTTTGTCTTTCTCTTTCCAGTCCTAGGAGCTTGGATTATCTCCTTCACAGAGTCTGTGAGGCCCCACGAGGGCTCTGTGTGTCCTCAGTTAAAGACAAAGGAAAGCTTACATTTGTATCGTGTACTGTAGGTTGTTTTTGCATGTGTGTGTGTGTGTGTGTGTGTAACGATTTTCTGAAATACAGCTTTCCCAGCTGTATGTAGGAATTAGTTGGTGATACAGGCAGGAAAGACATGATAAGATCTGGGTGCAAAATGTATATGACCAATGTTTGGCTGGTATTATTTTTGCAGCTTCTGTTTTTGGTTTTTTTTAATTGTCACATTCTGAATTCATCTGGGGCACT
>NW_008360326.1:7966907-7971914 GCF_000622305.1 Nannospalax galili | reverse complement strand
TATATAATGTTTTGAATATGAACCCCACAGGCTCATGTTTTAAATACTCGATCTCCAGCTTGTGGTAATATCTGGGGAGGTTGGGGACACATTAGGAGGTGGGGCTTCCCTGAAAGAAGGTCACTGCAGGGCTTTGAAGATCATTCCCAGGTCCCCAATCTGCTCTTGTCTCTGCTTCCAGGCGGCCTCCATGATGTTTGTTCTGCCATGCCCACCTGATGGTGATGGACAAAGCCCTCTGAAGCCATGAGCCAAAATAAGTCCTTCCTCTTTAAAGTTGCTCATGTCAGGTATTTTGGTCATGATAACGTGAAAGTAATAGATTGTACTGTGTTAATCTCCCAGTAACAAACTCTTCTGATTATAGTTTTTGAGACAGGGTCTCATGTATCCTCAGCTTGCCTCAAACTCACTATGTAGTCAAGAATGGCCTTCTGTCTTTACCTCCTGAGTGGTGGGATTACAGGTGTGTACCACCACATCTGGTTTATACAGTGTTGGGGATCAAACCCAGGACTTCATGAATACGAGGTAATCACTCTTCTACCAACTGAGCTACATTCCCAGCCCTATAGTTGTTTTTAACCCAGGGTATTATTATTACTTTTCTCTATGGATACGCATTCTTTTATAAAAATACCTTTAAACAGGTGGCTAGAGAGATTGCTCAGCAGTTAAGAGCACTGGCTGCTTTTGCAGAGGACCAAGGTTCAGTTCCCAGCACCCACATGGCAGCTTATAACCATCTATAAGTTCAGTTTCAGGGGATCTGACACCCTCTTCTGACCTCTGTGGATACTGTGTGACACGGGTGTACTTACATACATGCAGGCAATGCACTCCTACACAAAAAATAAAATACATTTTAACAGATATTACTTATGAAATTTATTACTGTCTGTGTAAGTCTTAGTCTACATTTTAGCGGTTACTATTCATTACTGTTGCTTGTATTACTTTTCTGCCGTGAGTGTTTGCTATGACTTGTCATCTGACTGAAGTAATTCCTTAGGACTTTAATGGGAGGTGTGGTATTTTCTGAACATGTACATATCTAAACGTGCTCTCCTTTTCCCTGTCCAGTGAACACCGTCTTTACTAGTCATGGAAATCTTGGGATTATAGTGTAGTGCTGCATGCACATTGTTCCACTGTTTTCTTAGCTTCTGTTTCTAAAAACGTATGTTTCCCTCATACTCTTTTCTAAATAAGTAACCATTCTTTTGTTGTTGCCATTGTAATGTTCTGTTTTAATTCTACTTCTCCACACCACATGTGGCTAGCTGCTTCTTTCTTGGAACAGCTTCCCAGTGCTCTAGCCATGACCATTCATGTCCATATTCTCTATGTCGCCCTTCCACTTGCTGCAATGGCTGGTGGAGCAGCTGCATAGATACCGAAAGCCCACGAAGGCTTTAGAAAGATATTACCTTTCCCTCTTGAGGAAATGTTTGCCCATCCCTGACCTAGCTTACTCCAGAAAAACAGGGAGAGCATTTCAGACCTATAAAAGAGCAGCGGAGGAGACATTTTGCAGTTTGACAATCTTTGAATACATCCTCTAATGTCACACCACCAATGTGGTCTCCTGAAAATGTGGGAGCTAAACTTGTGTGAAATGATGAACACACCAACACCTGACACAGACCTAGGTCTGCCATCAGCTATGATTCAAACCAACCTGCTGGTGCCTGTTTCAGTCTCCCTGAGGGAGGTGGGAGCAGGGGAGTGAGAAGACGGTGACCTTTCTGGATGGCTTCATAAGTTTGGTGGCAGATCCAGCTGTCATATTATTGAAGTTGCTTATTTCCTGAGAGCAAAACTTCCTATAGGGCAGAGCAATCTTGCTAGTGGAAGACGTTTAATTTATCAGCAGTCTAATTTAATTTTCTCTGTTTGGACAGACTATAATTTGGTGCTAGAGAGAAACCCTTAGAACAGCTCTGTTGTCTTAGCTGACAATTATGTGACTTTAACTTGTTCTACTGCCAAGCCACGTTGCTTACACGTACATGGCAGATTTATTTTCCCTGCCTCTTTAGGTGCTATTTCAAATCAATGCTTGGGTGATAGCAACTTAGGCAGACAAGGTAGCTTGTCTAATTCTACTTATGCCAAATTACACTCAGTATAAGAGAGCGGAACATTTTAAATCACAGATCAAAAAATACAACTTCTTTTAGAGCTCCTAATTGGAAAAGGTAACATATTCGGTGGTACCCTGGGACTGTAGAGGAGCTAATTCATCTCACCAGAAGGAGCAATTATTCTCAAATACTGGTGTATTTAGCTCATATCACACAGGACCAGACATACAGGAAGGATCCCTGCTTTTTTACAATACTGAATTTAATCTAAATTTGCTTTCTGTTCCATCTACAAGAATTTAACTTGCATAAATCACTGAGCAAGCAACATGAATTTAAGGCCATTCTGTAGTTGGCTGTTTTCATATGTATCTAGAAATAGTCCTACAATCTTAGCACGGGAAGAAATTAAGCCCATCTGTTTTGAAGATGTGAAAAAGAAGCTCACTTTGCCCATCACAGGCTGAAAGATTTGCATAGAGTTCCAAAACTCTGGGCTCCTGTGGATCAGGCCAGCCACTCTGATATTTACTTGTATCACAGAACAAACCAGGATACCATGCTTTACTAGATGCTAGACCCTGTTCTAAACACTTGAAAGACTAAAATGTTTCATTTTTACGATGATTCTACATGGGCAGATACTACAAAAATCCACTTTACAGATAAGAAAACTGAGACATGGTTCACACTAAGTTGCTGTGAGTTTGCTCCATCTCCATCAGCGTCCTGAAAAATGCAGCAGCCTTGGTTTAGCCAGAGCTGCCAGTGTGATCACCCCCATGATGATCCTCCCGAAGCCTTGATCTGCCGCTCTGCTCCTGGTTTCTCTTGGTGGTTCTTGCATCGTTAGGTCGCATGTCAGATGAAGTCTACAAATCTACTGACTAAATTTCCCAGAGAGGGTTCAAACTCAAGTCTGTTCAGACAATCCTTACATCCTAACATTGATCCTTGATGTTCCTTGAGTTAGGCTGCAGGGATAGCTCATTTATAAAACTGGGAGCATCCTGTGGAGATGTGGTTTGCCCGTGGTGGTTTTCTCATGGGAATTTAGACATCTCCAAAAAAGGTAAGTAGACTTCAAGTCAAAATACTTGGAATGAGAGATCCTAAGGGGTTTTGGCCATTTTTAACTAGATATATGTGCACAGATTACCTATTAATGAACCCTTTTCTATGCTTTGTAATAATCATGTCCCCCTCAGCATGGATTAGATCACCACAGTATTAAGACTGGCGCATGGAAGAAAGTCAGTTAAATAGAAAGTCAGAGAACTTTCCAGTGACCGGCTTTCCTCTTGGTGCCACTTTGCAGGGTTTTTATTAAATATATGGTGTCATATAACAGAGCAACTTATGACATTTATTATTAAGATGCCTTTGCAGAGGAGAAGACTGATAAAACTAATTGGGGTTGGGGAGATGGTTCAGTGGGTAAAGTGCTTGCTATGCAAGCATGAGGACCCGAGTTCAGATCACTAGCACCCAGGTAACAGCAATGCTTGGTAGCATGGGTCTCCACCTCAGCTCTTGAGGTCAGGTAGCAATAGATCTCTGGAGCTTACTGGCCAATCGGCCTATTTGAATGGTGAGCTCTAGGTTCGGTGAGAGAGGAACAACACTATCTCAACAGCTGAGGTGGGGAATAATGGAGGAACGCTCCTGATATGAACTTCTGGCCTTCACATGCACAGACATACATAGTCATGCACATGCGCCCTCTATGTATGTACACACCACACACATAGAAAATGAATTGTGTAGTAGTTAATTTCAAAAGCAACTTTGAAGACCGGTGAAGACTTCAGGCTATGATCTTGGAGAATACACAGGTTCTACTGTAGTTGGATTCGATGGTAGATTGTGACTTTTCCGATTAATTTATAGAAGTGGAGCTCACTAAAATCAACGTTATGGTGAATGCCCCTCCAATAAAGTAGGATCCCTTGCTTATAGATCTCAGGGAACATAGTCTGAGAATTCTTTGTGCTGGAAAATATCTGCTTAGTTTTATAAAGCAGGTGGGGGCCAGGCAGGAGCTGAGGTGCACATGTAACCAAGTGCCTTTTATTTTTGTAGCACACTTTCATATACAAAGATGCTAAAAGCAGAACTCACTGAATTTGCTTAGAATTCTACAGACTTCCTAATTTTTCTGCTCAAATTAAATGTTTTTATAGCATAGGCATGCATTCATGCTGTCCCGTTTCATTGAGGGAAAACTCTGAAGAGGGTTTGTGGTAATCTAGAAGGCGCCTGTCAAAATGGTTCCTTTGAGTCAGAAATTAGAATATCTTCCCACTCTGGTGATTGAAACACTTCACAAACTCTGATGAAAACCAGAGAAAGCCTAGGGAACAATGACTAGAGCTGAACCTCAGGCTTGGTGGATGGTTGCTGGAGAACAGCAGTGGTAGTTAAAGATACAGTCCCTAAAGGGAAAAGGAAGACTAGAGTTCCAAGTATAGGATGTGTGTCTGAAGACATGGGCTGGCTGGGCTTGTTACTACTTAAATAAGAAAACAAACCAAAAATTAAAAGGCTGTCCCTTTAGGTTTTTGGATCAGGTACTTAAAAGAGGCTATGTACTGGCATTCTTTTGGACAGATACCAAGAAATGGCTGCATTGAATCTGTAACGTGTAGCCCAGATAATTCTTCTTCATCCAATGTCCAGTGTGGCCCAGAAAACCAAAATGTTAGAAACTCCTATTCTAACATTTTTGATACTGTTGTAGATCAGGTACATAAAATGCATTTTAACGCCTGATTTTAGGGACAGCAGAGATGGTTCACCAGTTGAGAGCACTTGGCGCTCTTCCAGAGGGTCTGAGTTTGGTTCCCAGCACTCACATTGGGTGGTTCACAAACACCTGTAATTTCAGTTTCAGGGGATTTAATGCCTTCCTCTGGCCTCC
>NW_008360326.1:7909966-7966813 GCF_000622305.1 Nannospalax galili | reverse complement strand
AGTGAGATCCTGCCTCAGAAAAATAAAATAAAATGAAAATGAAAATAAAGATAAATAAAATGTAAGGTTTGGGACTGGAGAGGTGGCTCAGCAGTTAAGAGTATCAGCTGCTCTTGCAGAGGACTGGGATTTGGTTCACAGCACCCATGTTGTACAGCTCACACCTGTGACTCCATCTTCCGGAGATTTGACACTTCTGGCCGCCTCAGGTGTGTACACACACACACACACACACACACACACACACACTCATACACGTAAATAAAAAAAATCTTAAAGGAAAAAGATCTGATTCTAGATTAGAAATAAAGAGCTGTGATGGAAAACAGCATTAAAACAAAAAAAAAAAAGAAAGAGAAAGAAAGCAGAAGTAAAACAGAAACAGAGAGTCCCCTCAAAATGAATTTGCAGCTAACTTTTAGACCTAGGAAGGAAGCTAACACTAAGAAAGGCAGACCATAAATTAACATGGGTATCTTAGCTCAATCCATGCATTTCCTATCCAAGGCTCTTACCAACATCACACTCTTTTAATTATATGATTTACCATATGCTTTACCAGATAGGACAAGTCTTCACCCTCTTTCTACTCTTCTTCAAAATTGCCTTATTTTTGGTCTTTCCTGATTCCATTCTAAGATGAGCTTGCCACATTTTATTAAAAGTTATGCTATGATATTTATTGGGATGAAAGGAATGTACGAATTACTTATACCTTTACTATGCATATCCTACGATTGTTCTATCTGTCAATCTGTCTATCTATAATCTATCTATCTATCTATCATCTATCACCTATCATCTATCTATCTATCTATCATCTATCTATCTATCATCTATCTATCTACCTATCTATCCATCTATGAACAAAGACTATGTATGAGGGTACACAGGTCTTTCTGGAAATGTTTTGTAATTATTTCCACAAAGATTTGATATATCTTTGGATTATACCCCTAGAAACTTTGAAGTTTTTATTACTATTGTGATACTTTAAAAATAATATTTTAATGCCAAACATGGTAGCACACACCTTTAATTCCAGCACTCAGGAGGATGAGGCAGGCGGATCACTGTGAGATGGAGACCAGCCTGTTCTATATAATAATCTCCAGGCCAGCTGGGGCTACAGGGAGATTCTATCTAAAAAAAAAAAAAACCCAAAATATATATTAATTTGTTATAGCTGTAATGATTTGTTATAGCTGTAATGTACTTTGCCTTGAACCAATGAAAATTTGGCTGACAAAGGACTTCTGAGGAACTGTAACAGAGACCAGAAGACAATGCATTAATATCTCTATAGTGATATGGTGAGATGGATGGCCTCCTTCCTGGGTTGGAATTATAGCTGGCCTGCCATATCCCTTCAACATTTAAGTTAGTTCTGGGTTTCCAACCCCCCAAGCTTCACTCCTGCTTACCTGATTCTTTAAACACTGAGCCATCTCCCTAGGTTCCAAATAATTATAAAGTATGTCTTTCAACAAGAAAAAGATTAAGAGCTTGAGAAATGGCTCAGCAGTTAAGAGCACTTACTGTTCTTGTAGAGGACCCTGGTTCAGTTTCCAGCACCCACATGGCTGCTAACAACCATCCATAACTCCAGTTCCAGGGGATCTTAAGCCCTCTTCTGGTCTCTGAGGGCATTGCAATGTATGTGGTGTATTTACATGTAAATAAAAAACTCATGCACAAAAAATATAAATAAATAAATAAATAAAATAAAATAAAAAATAAATAGAAAAGTGAAAGGAGAAATGAATCTAGTAAAGATTTAGGAAGCAAAAAATCAGTAAGATTAGATTAGCTTCCCCCGTTTGCAGTATTAGTTATTTTTTCCATCTTTTTGATCAAAATATCCGACAGAAAGAACTTAACGGAGGAAAAATGTATTCTGGCTCATGATTTCAGAAGATATGGTAGGGAAGGCATGGTGGCCAGCTCAGTTGTGACAGTGAGATCGTGTGGCTGAGATTGTGCACATCACAGTGGACCAGGAAGCAGGATGGCACAGGAGAATTAGGGGTGGTTACAACCTTCAAAGCCTTGCATCTAGGGAACTGTTTCCATCAGCCTGGACTCAGCTCCTAAAGGCTCTGCAGTCTCTCCAAACAGCACCACCAGATGGGACCTGGGGGTAAGAACTCAAAGCACGAGACCATAGAGGACATTTTACATTCAAACCACAACAGCTGTCATGCCATGTAGGTTCCTAGGATCAAACTCAAGTCATCAAGCTTGGTGGCAAGTGTCTTCACGTGCTGAGCATTCTCACTAACCTTCTAAGTTTAACTGTTTTTAACTGATACCTAAAAACATAAAAATTGTACCCATTTTCCAGGTACCATAGGATGACATTTGTGTGCCTTGTAGGTTATATAAACCAAGTTAAGCACATCTATGTCTTCTGTCATCATCATAACCATGAAACCACTGAGCAGACTTTCCCCTCTCATCACCCAGTGTCTTCAGCTTCTGATAATCACCATCTCACTCTCCACTTCAATGAGACCAACCTTTTTTGTTTTGTTTTGCTTTGTTTTAAGACAAGGTCTCGCTATGCAGCTGGTCTGGAACTTGCTATGTAGACTAGGCTGGCCTAGAACTCACAGAGATCTGCCTACCTCTGCCTCTGAAGTGCTGGGATTAAAGGCGTGCATCACCGTGGCCATAGTTTATTTCTTTAAGTGTGTGTGCATGTGCATGTGTGTGGTTTTCACCTGTGTGTACAGGTGAACTCATCTGTACCTATGCATGTGAAGATCAGAGGCCGACCTCTTCCTCTATTTCCCCTATTGCTCTCCACCTTATTTTTGAGACGTGGTAGAACGCTGTTTGGGCAAGCCTAGTTGACCAGTGAGCACTTGACACCTTCCTCTTCTATCCCCACCTCACTGCCAGGGACTGGGGTTACAGGAGTGCACAGCTGAGCCCAGATGTATACTTGGGTTCTAGGGAAACAAACTCAAATCCTCATGCTTGTGTGGGAAGCTCCTGCCCACCGACTCATCTTCCCAGCCCCTAGATCAGCTTGTTGAGCTTCCACACGTTTCTGGAATAATACAGCACTCATCTCTCTGTGCCTGCTCATTTCACTTAGCGTAATGATTTCCACTTCCATCTATGCTGCTGCAAATGATAGAATTTTGCTCTTTTTCATGACTGGGTAGTATTCCATTGCGTATATGAACCACGTTTTAAAAAGTCATTCATCGCTTGATGATCACATAGGTTGTTTCCATTCTTGCCTTATATGGCAATAGCTTCAATAAACATGCAATCTAGACGTCTTTTGACATACTGATTTCATTTCCTTTAGATATGTACTAGTCCTGAGGTTACTGGGTATTGTGAGAGTTCTAGTTTGAATATTTGGGGAAACACAATATAATTTTCCAAAAGGTTGTGCTTGTTAACAACCTTCCCTTAAACAGTGTGCAAACTCTCTGCAGTGTGTGACATCTTTTGTTTTATTGACAATACTACAATGACAGCGTATCGTTGTGGTTTAATATGAATTTTTCTATTTTTTTTTATAGGCTTTTTGGCAATTTGTATACCTTCTTTAAAGAAATGTGGTATTGTTTTGTTTTTATTCATTGTTGGCAGATGAGCCCAGGGCACCATTAAGGTATAGCTTCAGCTCCCCAAATGCCTTTTCTGTTTTTTAAATTTATTTATCCTTTTTAAATTAAAAATATTATCTAGTTTTATTTTATATTTACAACTATTTTGCCTGCATGTATGTAGGTACATCACATGCATAAAATTTTTACAGAGATCTGAACACAGGGAATCAGATCCCCTAGAACTAGGGTACGAATGGTTGCCAGCCACCACGGGGGTGCTAGAACCAAACACAGGTACTCTGCAAAAACAGTGTTCTTGACCACTGAGGAATTTCTCCAGTGCCCTTATTTATTCTTTTTGTTTGCTTGTATGTGTATGTGGCTACATAAGTTTATGTGTACCACATGTTTGTAGGTACCCACAGAAGCCAGAGGGTGTTGGATTCCCTGGACCTGAAGTTACAGGTAGTCATGAGCTGCCTGCTATAGGCACCATGGATGGAGCTTGGGTCCTCTGGAAGAGCATACGTGCTCTTAATGGCTGAGCTATCGTTTCAGCTCCCAAAATGGCCTTCCTAATCCTGGAAAAAAAAATTTCATTTCTTATCCCTCTAAGTTCTCCTTTTCAAATTTTATTAAAGATACATTAGAAATTTTCAATATTAAATGTGTTTGTCCTTCACTTTTAGTGGATGTCATTTTTCTTTTTTTCTTTTTTCTCTTTGAGAATCTCACTACATTTTTAAGTCTTTGCTACAGAGTTCTTCATGATCAATTTCTTTTGAAATGAATCAAAGAGGTAGAAACAAAATAACGATATAGCAAAATGGGAAAATGTTCTATGCAAAGAAACACATCAGAAATTGAAAGGGCCAAATAAACATAAAAATACGTGCTCTTATTACTAAAACAAGAACAAACATTAATACAGCATTTACTGTATGTCAAGCACCTTCGAAGCCTTTAGTACATCTTAATTCATCATGTCAGTCATGAAACATATCTCTAATTTATAATGGAGAGATTCGGTGACTTGCATAAAGTCAGATACTAAACGATAGAGCTCGAATTTGAATGGCTGGTTTAGGGCTATGCTGTCTGATATGCTAGCCATGAACAAGACTCAAATCAAAGATTCACGTCTTCAGGCTCACTGGTCACATTCCTGTCCTACTTCCTTTTCATGCTGCCGAGATAAAATGCTTGGGCCAAAGCAGCTTAAAGGAGAAGGGTTTATTTGGTTCACAGTTCTACATCCACTACGGCAGGGCAGTCACAGTGGCAGGAGCCCTAGGCAGCTGGTCACACTGCATCTGCAGTCAGGAGCAGAGACAGTTGAATGTTCACCAGCTCCCTTACTCCACTGTAGACAATCCAGAATCCCAGTCAAGAGAATGGCACCACCCAGAGTGGGCAGGTGTTCTGACTCCAATTAACATAATTAAGATAATCCATCTCCGGCATGCCCAGAGGCCCATCTCCCAGGTGATCTCTAGATTCCTTCAACGTGGCCATTTGCAGTAACCATCACATGTTTTGCCACGTAGGAAACATAGATGCTGGCAGAACAGTCAATGGAACAGGCTGCTCTAGGGCATCTGCTCTTAGGTTTCAGTGAAGTGATGTTTGTGGACAGTTTTCCTTTCCTTTGCTCTTGTTAAACTCTACTGACAATTCAAGACCCTAAGAGAGAATCCCACTGGCTTAGCTAGGGAAATGTGAACAAAGTGCTGAAATTTAGATTTCATTTAAAGAAGTGTGGTATTTTACATAACAGTTGGACTATGGGAAAATAAAAATATTTACAAGCTTCTCAAAAATGCAAATTGGCTCAGAGGGAAAGTCGCATAATCATGTCAAATTAAAAATACACATACTCTCCAGCCCTGTAGTTCTGCTTCTAGATGTGTTCCTTAGAAGAACGCTTGCACAAGTAGGGTGGGAATAGTGATTTTCATGGGAGAATGGTTTGTAGAGTGAAAAATTAGAAACCACATACAAATATCAATTTCTTTTAATGTATAGCATAGATACATGAGATAGTTTCATAAAATTAGACTAAAAGTAGTAAAAGGAAAATACAAATTGTTTATTTGTAGCTTTTTAAAAATACCTAATATAGTGCATATGTTCAACAACACAAAGCAGTACTGCATAGTTCATAGTTCTAGAAGTTATTGTGAAAACACACAAAGGGCAGCCTAGGAGACCATATACTATAACAGGGAGAAAAGTGACTGTGACAAGAAGGTAAAGAGAATCTTAGCTTCTCTGAAATGAACAATTTTTCAATATTAGAAATGAACTGGGGACTTAATGAGGCCCTGGGTTGATCCCCAGCACTCTAAATAGCAATTAAAAATAGAAGTGAGGGATGGGGAGATGGCTTGGAGGGTAACAGCGCTTGCTGTACAACCGTGAGGATCAGCTTGAATCCTGGCATCAACATAAAAAGCTGCATGAGACCTAATGTACAACTATAACCCTAGTGCTGTGGGGGGATAGGAAGATCTCCGGGGCTTACTGATTGCCAGCCTAGCTCCAAGTTCAGTGAGAGACCATGTCTCAAGGGACTAAGATGAAGAGTGATGAAGCAGACCTCCCCTGGCCTCTGCAAGTACACACAGGGGTACACTGCCACCCCCCCCACATATATAATACACATACATACGCCACACACATACACATACCACACGTATACACACATACACCGCCACACACACACACATATATATATATAATACACATACATACGCCACACACATACACATACCACACGTATACACACATACACCACACACACACATGCACACACACATATATAATACACATACATGTGCCACACACATACACATACCACACATATACACACATACACCGCCACACACACACACATATATAATACACATACATGTGGCACACACATACACATACCACACATATACACACATACACCGCCACACACACATATATATAATACACATACATATGCCACACACATACACATACCACACATATACACACATATACCGCCACACACACACACACATATATAATACACATACATATGCCACACACATACACATACCACACATATACACACATACACTGCCACACACACACAGACACACACACACATATATATAATACACATACATATGCCACACATATACACACATACACCACACACACATATAATACACATACATATGCCACACACATACACATACCATACATATACACACATACACCACACACACACACATATATATAATACACATACATATGCCACACACACATACCACACATATACACACATACACCACACACACACACACACACACACACACTACACATGAGCACGTGCACACACAGACACATGCAGGCACACATACACCAAAAAAAAAAAAACCCCACAAAGCAAAAATAGAAATATGAGAATTCAGGGGAGACGAGAAGAGTGAAGAGTTCCAAGAACCACTTCCCATACCCAGAAAATAATTACACTGGAGAAAGCTTGGATAGTATATCATGTTTCATTTTGGACAAATTTCAAAGACAAATAATTGTGATAGTATTGTAGAAGTTAGTATCTCTATAACTTAAGTTTGGAAGTTCACATTTATTTTCTATTGAAGAAACAAATGCTTTAAAAATATTAGTTGAGGGTGTTGGAGAGATGGCACAGAGGTTAAGAGCACTTTCTGCTCTTGCAGAGGACCAGAGTTTGGTTCCCAGCACCCACATGGGGGCTGACAACTGGCTGTAACTGTAGTTCCAGGGAATCCAATACTGACTTCTGGCCTCTGTGGGTGCCAGGCATGCACGTGGTGTACTTACATACATGTATACAAGCACTCACACACATAAAAATATAACTAAATCTTGCTAAACAAAAGAGAGAGAATAGGAATTTTTAAATTATTAATTAATGATTTGGGACATTTAATGTACAGAAATACAGATTTTATGTCAATGGGTAAGGATGATGCTATAAAGAATCAGAGCTTTTGTATACCATTGAAATTAATGTGATATAAATTCAAAATATGATGCTATAACCTTAGGATATTAACTATAATCTCCATGGTAACCATCAGGAAAACATATGTAGGATATCCACAAAAAGAAACAAGAATAGAATTAAAATGTTTTGCTGTAAAAATGAGCTAAACATAAAAGGTGACAGTAATACAAGAAGTGAAACCTCAGAAACACACAGCACACAGAAAACAGACCCAAACCAGATGACTCAACTCTGGGCTGTCTACAAGAGACTCAGAGTAGATCTAAAAATACAAATAGATTGAAAACAAAAGACATAGAGCACTCAAAATTAGAAGTACCACATAATCCAGTAAGTCTGTTCTGGGTATCCACTTAAAAGAAAGCCAGACCTCAAAGATATCCACTTCCATGTTCAATGCACATCAGTCACAAAAAAACAAGACACAGAAGCAACCAAAGTGTCTCAACAGATGAACGTACAAAGAAAGTGTGATACACAGATATTATGGAACATGGTTCAGCTTTGTAGAAGGTAGTCATTCTATTTGTCACAACGTGAATGAGACTGGAGGTTACCATGTCAAGTTAAACAACTCAGATGTCTTCTGTTTGGGATCATTGCTAAAAGTAGATATTAGATACTCTTTCCCATAAAAGGTGAGATTAAGGACATACTAATTTGGCTGACTATAGTAACCATTCCACAACCTCTATGGTATATCAGAGCATTCCAAGTTCATGAACTAGGAGATAATATCATTAAGATGACATTACTACTCAAAGTGGTCTACAGATTCAGTGTAATTGCTATCAAAATCTCAATGATGTTTTGTACATAAATAGAAACTTTCATCCAAATACACTTCAGAATCCCAGGAACATAAACAATGAAAACCATCTTGAAAAAGGACAATGCTACAGGACTCCTATTTGCAGATTTCAAACTTACTACAAAGATCCAGCTGTCAAAATGGTGTGATTCCGAGTCAGACACACAGATCAGTAGAACAGAATACAGTGCCTAGGACAACCTACACACACACACACACACACACATACACACACACACACTCACATATGATTTTCAGCAGTGAGTCAGGATCACTCAGTAGGGAAAAGAACAGGCTGTCTTTTCAACAAATGCTGCTGGGGAAACTAGATACCCATATGCAAAAGAAGAAAATTGGATTTATTTTTAATCTAGTGCCATATATAAAAATTAACTCAAAGTAGATTCAAGACTTAACTGCAACATCTAAAAGTATAAAATAATTAGACAATAATATAGGGGAGAAGCTTTACAACATTGGATTTGTCAGATGGTTTGACTACGGCACCAATGTCTTAGACAATAGAAACACTGTCAGCACAGCTTGGGGGGCAGGGAGAGAGCAGACCAGAGGTAGAGCTCTTGTCTACTATACACAAGGCCCTAAGCTTGACATGCAATACTACAAACAGAAGATACTATAACAGAGCAAGAAAGAAGTCCACAGGATGAGAAAACACAACTGTAGACCATGCATCTAATGAGATTATTATCCAGAATAAAGAGAAAATTCCTCAATGTCAACAACATAGCAGCCAAAACCTATGATTCAGAAATGAACCTCTTCCATAGAAGAATACATCTTCCCAAGAAATGTAGACATGGCCAATATTTACATGTAACAATGCCAATATTACTAATCATTAGTAAAATACAGGTCTAGACTACAGTGAGGTACCACTCCACAGTCATTAAGCTGATGTATACGTCACCAAAAAATAAGTGTTGCTAAGACCCTGGAGAAGATTGAATCTTTGTACCCTATTCATAGGAATGCAGAAAAGTATAGGCTCTGTGAAAACCAGTATGAGAATTTCCCAATGATATAATAATTCCATTTCTGCATATGGCTCAATAGAACTGGAAGCAAGGGCTTGGAGAAGTACTTGGATTGCCGAGTCCAGAGCAGCATTACTCAGCAGATAAAATGTGGAGGCAGCTAATGCGTCCATTGCAGATGAGCAGATACACAAGATGCGATATGTGCATCTGAGGACTGTTAGTCTCAGTAGAGAAGATGCTGGGGCACACACTACAATAGAGAACCATCTTGAAGATGTTTTGTTAAGTGAAATAAGCAAGTCACAAAAAGATAAATATTACATGATTCTTCCTAAATGAGATACTTAGAGAAGAGAACATCATAGAGACAGAAATTGGTAATAGTCAAAAGTTGTTGGGGGAAAGGATGAAAAGGTATGAATCAAGGGTCTAGTGTTTGAGGTTTGCAAGGTAAAGAGTTCTGGAGTTGAATGGTGGCAAATGGTTATACTACAAGAGGAATATATCAATATCTCTGAACTGTACACTTGAAAATGGTCAAGCTGGACCTTGAGAGCTTGTTTGGCGATTCTGACTGAGGAGCACAGCCACTCGTATACCTTTGACTGAAGAACTGACTTCCTCTATTCAAGAAATTTGCTATCTTCCACCTAGGGCACAGCTCCAGGAAAGATACACACTGATTGACAAGGGAGGAAAGGGACACTCACCTAGCCAGCAAGATGAGCAAAATCAACCCTAGTGGTCAATGAGATGGCAGATACCACAGCCAGATTGCCTTCACACCCAATTTGATCAAAATACATTGCATGAAATTCACAAAGAATCAGTAAAAATATTATTTTAAAAAATGGTTGGACTGGAGAGATGGCTCAGCAATTAAGAGCAGTGGCTATTCTTGCAAAAAACCCAGATTTGTATCCCAGTACCCACATGGCAACTAACAACTGCCTGTAACTCCAGCTCCAGGGAATCCAACACCCTTTTCTGTCCTCTATGGGCGTTGCATGGCACAGGTGCACTCACAGGCATGGAGGCATAACACTCATACACATAAAGTAAAAATAAATTTTAAAAATGATTAAGATAGTAAACTTTATATGTATTTTGCCAAAACAAGAGAAAATGAAAAAAATGTGTATAATTAGCCATTTTCCAATAAATTAATTTTTTACTTCTCATGGTACATGGAAAGGGGAGAAACATATCTACCCAGTGCATGTGCCAAGCCGTGCTTCAATTTGCTAGCTCTTATTTCCTGAAGAAACTCTGTTAGTATCCGAAGAAGTTCACATTTTGTCCGGGCACCAGCTAATTTATATGAAAAAGTAAGTCACCAGCACCTTTATTTTGAAAGCAGGCTCAAACAAAAAAAAATATGCACAGTTAGTAATGAGTTAAGTGGTATGCTGTAAATGATGTGTGATGGAGGACGAAGGAAGCCAGGAGAAGCGAGCGTGGGCTATTGAAGTGTTAAGCAATGTGCCATCACTGAGAAGGGAAGTCTGAAACCTTATTTCTGGCCCCCAAATAAGTCGGGGTATGGAGTGATTCTGTGGTGTATAGCACTCATTTGCATTCTTCTCTGAACCTCCTATTTCTTTCTATTTCTCACCATATAGACTAATGCAATTAACCATACAACATCTGCACAGTTTGATTACAAAAGCCATTTCTCCATAAAGAAATCTGAGGCAGAGACCCAGAGGGATTGTGGCAGCTGAACTTTCCCACTTTCTGTGAGTTAGGAGAATGTCTCAACATCTGGAAACCCAAAATGTCACTCTTTCAACTTAAAAGAGTCTTTACTTAGAACACTTCTTACCCATTTCCTAGCGAGTGTTCATGCATACATAAACCATCATTTTATTTTATATCTTTGATTGGCACAGAACATTCGTGCATATTGATGAGATAAAATGTGATGTTTGATTCAAGCACACAGTAGGTAGCCGATAGGGTAATTGACCTCTTCTCTACCCCAAACCTTTATTGTTTCTTTATGAAAGTACATTCAAAGTCCTCTCTTCTAGTGTGAGACATGTAACAGACTTTTGTTAATTCAGTGCACACTGGTGTGCTACAGAATACCAGAATGCACTTCTGTCAAATAACAGCCTTCTGCCTGTTTACAGGCCTTTCTTCTTCCCTTCTTGCCAAGCTCTGGTGAACACTATTTTGCTCTCAATTTCCAAAAGACCAAGTGTTTTAGATTCTACTTCCAAGAGCTCATGTCATGTTTGTCTCTCTCTGCTTAACCTATTTTACTTTGTGTCCTTTATACCCGTCCATATTCCCACAAATGAGAGCACTCCATGCTGTTTTGTGGCTGAGTAACATTTCATTGTGGAGCAATATCATTTTAACTATTTGATAGTTTAATATACACAAATATTACTAGAAGCTAAAATTATAAAACATAAACTATGTATTCTGAATATTAAGGACCTATGTGCCGGGTGTGGTGGGGCACGCCTTTGATCCCAGGACTCAGGAGGCAGAGAGGGGAGGATCTCTGTGAGGTTGAGACCAGCCCGTTTTATACCTTGGGTTCCAGGCCTGCTGGAGCTACAGGGAGACCCTGTTTAAAAAAATAAAAAACAAAAACCTAGGCATTTGGCATTTGATTATTTCAGTGTTATTCTGTGATCTTAAAAGTGACTCCTATATTAAACTTTGCCCACCCATGACTCAGATACCATTGAGGAAGTGGGGGCGGGGGCTGTAAAAGCCAGGGTTGGTGCATGAACATAAGGAAACAGAGGTTTTCAGGCCTCTGGGAACTTGCTCATAAAACCTTGCAACAATGGTGACAGCATGCACAAGACCCATGCTGACTTAATAACACAACCCCAGCATAGAACTGGGAAAATGGTCAGTAGGCCCCAACCTTAGTCTAGGAATTATGGCAACTGATTACTGCTAGGTGAGGGAGAGCTGACCTTCTTCAAGGTAGTGACTCTAGATAGGCTGCTAGACTCCAGTGGATGAACTTGCACTGAGGGACATCTGGGTACAAATGCTTGACCAGATAGGACTTAACGTATATGACAGAATGCATGAAATCTGGGGGGTGGGGGGGGCTTTGGGGGAGTATAGATGGGGAGGAGGTCTAAATTTAATTAAGATCTATTATATGAAATGTACAAAAACTCAATAGAAATACATCTAAAAAATAAAAGTAAAAAAAAAATTGTCCCAGCACTTGGGAGGCAGAGGCAGGCAGATTTTTCTGAGTTTGAGGCCAGCCTGGTCTACACAGTGAGTTCCAGGACAGCTGGGGCTACAAAGAGACACTGTTTCAAAAAAGACAAAAAAGAAGAGGAAAAAAAAAAATGCCATTCCCCAGGGCTGGAGAAATGGCTCAGTAGTTAAGAGCACTTGATACTCTCACTGATGATCTGGGTTTGGTTCCCAGCATCCACATGGTAGCTAACAACCACCCATAACTCCAGTTCCAGGAGAGTCAATGCCCTCTTCTGGCATTTGCAGGCACTACATACATATAGTACTTTTACATCCATGCAGGCAAACTACTCATACAAATTAATTAATTTTGAAAAATTATCCCCCCCAAAGAAATAAAATGAGATAAAATAAATACTGTATTCCTCCTAAGTCTCGTGACCTCAAGAGAGGTCAAATAACCTATCCAGGGTCAAAAAGCAAGATACTGGTGTGAAAAATGGATTGTGCTTCACTCACATTCAAGACAGACTAGCTAGTGGCTTGCCTTAGCTCTGCCTCTCCATAGCTAGAAATGAAGGAAGCACACGATGTCTTGTCTGGAACTGGAAGGTGATGGGGTCTGTCCTACAACAGGCTGGTTCATCAAACCTGCACAATAAGCCTGTGCTAAATTGCACTGAACTGAGCCAAACCCATCTTTCATCAGCTTAAATGAATTGGTGATGGAGACAGATGGTGCAAGGATTTTCTTTCCAAAATATCATGAAAGGATAAGGGAGCCCCTTCCTCGGGGATGATAGACCCAAACATCAACAATCCCATGTACTTAGTCTTTCTAGCTGTCGTGAGTAAAGTGGATTTTGGTGCGGAACTATGGAACTAAAAAAATGAAAGCAAAAATGGTCCTAGAGGCCAGAGATGTAGCTCAGCTGGTAGAGCGCTCACCTCACTTGTACAAAGTCCTGGATTGGAGCTCTAGCACCACACACACTGGGAATGTTGACGCCTATAATCCCAGCACTCAGGATATGACGACATGAACATCAGAAGTTCAAGACCATCCAGTTTCATAGCAAGTTCCAGGCTAGCCTTGGATATATGAGCTCTTGTCTAAAAAAAAAAAAAGACAAAATGAAAAAACAATGAATTTAGGACAACTCTTTGCCATTTGAAATGAAATGTTCTTTTTCCTCTCCTCTCCCAATAAACTCTTTACATTCAGAAGGAAATACGTCCAAGAATTGATCGCATGAGTTCATTCTCTTCAAAATAAATGAGGAAACATTTTCTTCTTGGAAAAATATATCTTAGGTAAGTTTTGAATAAGCAGCAATAAATCCTCACATTTATCAGAAATTTCCAGTATTTTCTGGTGTGCCCTTCATTTCCTATGTACATATCTCCCTTAACATGTCACTTTTCCAGGTGACAAGTGCCCTAAAGAGGTCTGTTTCCCACAGCAGTTATGTCAGAAATGATAAGCTTTCTTTGGTTACACACAACTGAACTTGGGCTTTTAAACACTGGTCTCTCCAGTCTATTACATGCTTACAAACCTTTGTTTTGCTGTCACTTGGGGGTTGGGGGGAGTATACAAATCAATTGGGCTAGGATTTTTTCCCTCTTTGAATTAACTAGAGAAATCTTTCTCATCTCTATTCGTTTTACTTACACAGCTCGTAGTCTGTTTTAATTTCCCCTAATAGTACCAGACAACTGTATTGCATGACTCTTCACGTTGTAGGAGGCACAGTTGCTTTGGGCTTAAATCAATCACAGCTTTACAAATGAGGACAAACTATAGAACCCAGGCAAAAGCAGTGAAGCAAATTGTCTCTACTTTTAATAATGCGATCCTTAGCCCAGGGAGCACATAATAGCCTTTAAATTAAGAAATTAGTTACATTTCTTCAATAGCTCAAATTCTGACTAACACAACTGGTGAACTGTACTCACATGGTCTCCTGATCATTCAGAAAATGTCATCTTAGGTAAGATGCTTCATTTTCTTTCACTTTAAAAAATGGTATTATTTTATTGAATGGCATATGTTCAGATATTTCTGTAAAAGGGAGAGGCAAGAAAGAAAAAGTTCTTTGGTATGGAATAGAAATTGGTAGTTATGCTCAGCTAAGCACATCATAGCTGTCCAGCTGGCACAATTAAAGAAATAGCTGATCAGTTCCAGTTATTGATTCTGCTAACATGTTTGTTCACGGTGGCTTCTTGTCTAATTAGTTTTTTTCTGCTTTCTTAGTCCAAAGCATACCTTTCCAGACGGGGCTATTTTCAAACATTACCGAGCAAAGCTTCCTTTGGTCGCCTTCTAAATTTGTTTTTTTATATGCAATAGTTTCCCCATTCATTTATTCATTTAGCTAGGGGATGGCCTGAAAGCTAGACTTTTCTCTGAATTCCTTATTGAATTTCAAATCTGGATTTTACATGCTTCTCTTTTTAAATGGATATATCAGTCACATCGGTACAGCTGCACTGGAAGCTGTTGTCATCAGAAAACGCCCTGGTACCAGAGCTGTCTCCACAAATTGGAGCGCGCTTGGGAACGCCTGAAAGATGCACGGTGCCCGTCCCACTTGTTGAGGTTCGTGGGAAGCATTCATTCTTCTGCTGCTGAAAAGAAAAACACAGCTCACTGTGATTTCCATTTCCTAAATGCAGATTAAACAAGAAGTGAAAGTGGTTTCTACTACTAACAAAATCGAGGGTGAGAAAATGCAGCACTGCTTTCCAGGACAGAAAGCCGGTGAATATGGTCCTAGCGAAATCTCCCCGATGCTGCTTGGTTAAAGGGCAAGTACCCATGGCACCAGTCTCTGCCTTTGTCAAAGTTGGTGGAATAAAGCTTAAAAACATGGCCGCAGATGCCAGCGTTAAATGGATGCAGCGCATCCAGGGCCCAGCAGAGCAGTTTACCAATAAAACTCCCTCTGGCTCTGTGGAGAGGCTCGCTAGCCACGGCAGCTGCCACCAAACTTGGGGACATTGGTACGCTGTCAACGTTTTAACCATTCCCATGCAGACACAGAGTAAATGTTGCTCTTTTTATAATACTGCAATTTTTCTTTCCAGGAAAGATTTAGAAGCAAGCGCATTTGTTTACTTAAGCATTAAACCGACACTGAAGAAGCTTTGGGTATTTCAGTGGGGATTTCTCCTTCCAGTACCAGAGGACGGTACTCCTCATTTTCATCCGCTGTTTCCCTGTTAATCGCTGATTTAGTTGGTCCGTTGCTGTAAAGCTTTCAAACTGCGGAGGATGGGCCAATTTTCCTTCTCCAAGAAAAGAGCATCCAGCGGATTACAATATTCCATTAACTTTACAGTTTTACTTTAGCGCCATATCGAGGCATTGGGACACGTTGAGTCAAACGATAGAAAATTAATTTTCACTTTTTTATTACATTAGCAATGGAAAACTACTGATGACAGAGCTGCTGTGGTATAAAAACGAGGCAGAAATCATGATTTTTTATTCTCTTCAGGGAAAAGAAAATGGACAATCAGAAGCTTTAAACACTGCCTGCCCTGCATCTAATCCTAAACATCCGCCAAAGATAGAAATTTGAAAAGAAAAAAAAAAAGCATTTCAGTTTGAATTTTTCCTGTTAATTAGACTTAAATGTTAAAAATATACATCTCTATCTATAACTGAAACAACAACAACAAAAGAACTATATCAAATTCAGCAGCAAGTAGGTTGCAAGTGAAAGAAGCCTTTAACAAAGGCAGATGGTAATAGAAGGATGGAATTAGCCATCTGTGGCACAAGGTCCAAATCTAGCCCACTGCCTGTTTTTGCAAATAAAGTTTTATTGGAACACAACCACATTCTGGGCCTATGGCTACTTGTGCACTACAACTGCAGACCCCAATAGCAGCAACAGAGAGCTGATGGCCTACAAACCCTAAAATACTGAACACTGGGCTCTTTATCTGTGATGAATGCAGAAAATATTTTGATATTTTCTTCCTTAATAATAACTCCTTTAAACACAGAAGTGAGATGGAAGTTCCTTTCCTCCTTTTTATTTATTTATTTTTCTTTATTGGTACAACAAATAACCACATATCCAGGAAAAATAATATCAGCTTCAGATACCAGGCTGTTTCCCAAAAGGGATCTCAAAGAGAATAAGTTGAGATGTTAGAGCATCTCTGAAGAAGACATGATCATCAGCTAATTTATACAACTGTTCAGAAGCACTGTGGTCAGTGGGGGCTTCTGCCTCTCTTTCCTTTTTTAAAGACAAGATTCTGTGTATCCTGGGGTGGTCTTGAATTCACTGTGTAGCTAAGAATGACTCTGAACCCCTGATTCTCCTGCATCCTCCTCCCAAGCGCTGGGATTATAGACATGCCTAGTCTGTATGATACTGGGGATTGAGTCCTGGACTTCCTGTAGTCTAGGCAAGTATTCTATGAGCCGAATTACATCCCTAGACCTGTCTCCACACTTTTAATTTAGTTTATTGCCAATTGGTGATGCTCTAACTGCTTCAAGATTGCCTAATTTTACTCCTTTCTTTACCAACTATTGTCTCTGGCTTACCTCCTTTTCAGATGGAAGGCCACCACTAATCCCCATTGTTGGTGTTATACCAAGTGTTCCTCAGAGTGAGTTCACTTTTGTTACCCTCCATCCCAATGATTATAAATAAGCCTCTGCCTCTCTTTTCCCTTCCCTTCTTCCCATCATTTCAAGCAGTCCTTCTTCCTTCCTCTTTTCAAACCTACTTATGAGGGAGGACCCCCTCCGTTTACTAGGGTGGTAACAGACAGGATGAAAACTCCATGCTCTCCTCTCCCCAGTACTGGATTTCATTATAGGAGAGAGATGATACTCATAGTACCTATAAACACCCCAAATGTTGAGAGAGGTGCAGGCACCCTGGATGCTATGTGGCTGGGTGGGCCACTGAGGGTGATGTTCGGATCATCCTCCCAATGCTGCTCAAAGCATTTGACCAGGCTCCTGCTCACATGGAAGGCCTTTGTGCTTTCTGTGTTACACTTTCTGCTTCCAATTTGAATGCCCCTTTATCAGGTAGTACCAGGTACCATATGCCCTAATGAAGTGTGAAGTCTTTGGGGCAAGGATGGCTTCTACATTTGCCACTGTGTGCCCGATTCTGCAAGCAACATCTGGTCTGAAACATGAGCTCACATAATATTTGAATGCACGAGTATATGCTACACCTTGGAATGTCCTGATGACTGGCTACCCGTTGATTTATAAAAGAAGTCACAGTCCTTCCTGGGAACTAAATGCCCTGACATGTTCTAGCTCCTGTTTCTATCTGGCCTTCATCCTCCTGCTGCTCTCCCATCTAATTCCCATGCTCCCGGCCTACAGTCGCCTTGCTCAATGCCCTAAGGCCTTGATGATTTTGACTCTTCTACCCCAGTAACATTCATGGTTTCTTTCAAATCTCTGCTCACACGTCAATTTCAATGTGGTTCTTTCCCATGACCTTTAATCCTTTTAACCTGGTTTATTTTCTTTCCACTAAGCTTGTCAACTTCTAATACTTGTATCTCTCTCCATTAGAATACAAGCTACACAAAAACAGAGAAAGTGTTTCTTCATCTTCCCAGGATGTAGGCCAGTGCCTGGTACCCACCCAGACTTACCGTCACCCACACAGACCCACCATCACCCACCTAGATTCACCACCTCCCACACAGGCCAACTATCACCTACTCTTTTTTTTTGGTCTTTTTGAAGCAGGGTCTCCCTGTAAGCCCCAGCTGTGCCAGGCTCACCTACTCTTTTATTCCCCTTGATTTCACAAGAGTAAGTAATAGAAGTTTGTTCCTTCTCTGTACCCTTACTATGTTTTCTATTCCATGAATTTCATTCCACCTTCCCCCAAAGTCCCCCTCCCAACCCAAATTCTATATCCAGTCAGACCCTTGTTACAATGTTCCTTAAAACCAAGCAGCATTGCTGTCCAGCTGCCTGGAAATCCCTGGGTGGTCTTCTTGGCGCATCCCCACCAGCTTCCAGATGGCACAGCTCTTCCAGACAGTAAATCTAATATATGTAGAGCTGGAGCAGGCCACAGTGCTCTGTGCTTACAGAGGGGAGGACTGCCACAGAGTGATCCTCATTATATAGCCATATGACAGCCTCTCCCTTGACATATGGGCTGTGAATTTGGATGGCTGTCACCCTACTTATTTCCTAAATTGCTAAAGGGCAAAAGAGCATTTCAGACCAGGTAAAACCTCACAGTGGCTGGCACAGCATTTTTCCTCTGTTAAGCTTTGAGAGCAGAGATACTGAGAGACACTAGAAATTGGGGTGCAGAGAAATAAGGAAAGAGCTTGTTTATTTGTCTAGAATTATCAGCACTGAATAGTGGGGTTGAGTAGGAATGTGACCTTGTGAGCTCAGGGGGAACTACTTTGAAAACACATACAATAAATGTACCAAAGGATTCAAATACAATGACTGTAATGCACAGAGAAAACTCAGTGACTTTTCAATCTGAGTGACATCATGGTCTTTTCTTGTAATATCCAATATGTACCAGCATTCAGAGAAAAATATGTTCATCCATTTTTGTGATTTTTTTTTATTTTTACACTAACGAGTTTGTGCTTTTCCAGAATTAAATATAAGATGTAGATTTTTCTAGGAGCAGCTTCTAACCTCACAGTTTCTAAATTCATTTAAATGTTATCATGTAGCTCATGTATTTATTTTTCCATTGGAAAAATAATAATGACTACATTATGTTTCCTGGCAAAATCAAAACAAAACAATAAAAACATGGCCGTTTAAACAGATAAAAGTTTCTTTGACTTTAACTCTAAAGAATGAGAGACTGGAGACTTGTTTGGGTATCCCTGAGGCAATAGCCCCAGCTTCAGCAACAGAGTTCCTCCAGCTACGGTGGACTCTACAACTCTTGGTCCTTTCCTTTCTTTCTTAGCCCTTGTATTCTCTCTACTGCTCCACAAATCTTTCTTATCAAGCTGTCAGTGACAGTGGGAAAGATGAGAGCAGTAAACCAAGCTTGTCCAGTTCCCACCAGCAGGCCACAAACCACTTTCTCTGTATCAGGTATGCTCTGCACCACCACAGCTCCACCTATACCAGCCCCAGTCCCTGCATTTCCCCTGCACCTGCCCCCTGCTGCACATTATAACCTTCACTTGAGAACTTCTTCCCTCATCTCTGTCCTAACAACATAAGGAATCCTATGCAAGGTCTGAACCTTCCGGACTAGATACAGGAAACCCCCACCAGTCACCTGAAGCCTATAATGAGTATGGTCATAAGGAATCCTATGCAAGGTCTGAACCTTCCGGACTAGATACAGGAAACCGATACAGGAAACCCCCACCAGTCACCTGAAGCCTATAATGAGTATGGAACAGACTTAAAAGGCAGGGGAAGAATCTCCACTCTTACCTCCAGGCCCATTACTAAGAGCATGTCTGTTCCTAGTATCCACATTGGCATCAGCAACACATTTCTCTAAAGGAATGTGTTTATGCCTGGTGAGCAGAATCTTCAGTACAGTACCATACTGGTCCCCAGTAAAGGACTGGAGAAATGGTTCAGCAATCAATAGCATGTACTATTTTTGAAGAGAACCTGAGTTCAGTTGCCATGTTGGACAACTCACAACCACCTATAACTCCAACTCTAGGGGAGCTAACACCCTCTTCTGGCTTTTATGTGCACATACATTCATGTACACATACTCACATAGACATACACATAAAATACCCTCAGTAAGGAAGTGGGAAGGCGGGGAAAGGAAATAATAGCCATAAATTCTTACTTCATGGAGTTCATGGAGGAAGGAAGGAAGAGACTTCACACCTGTTGAAATTTTCAAAGTTGTCAAGAATAAATTACTCAGCTGAAAACTGCCAGTCTAAGATTTCTCATAACATTTCCTACTCTTTCTATTAAGGTTCCTTTGTGTAGATGCTTAACCTACTACATTCATAGATCTGCTTTTTACACCTGTTGCAGGAGGATCTACATGCTCCCAAAATTTATATGCTGAGATCCTAAGCCCTGGTGCTTTATAATGTGACCATATTGGAAGAAGATGACTAAGTCAAAACAAGGTCACTAAGGTACACTTTAATCCAATATGACTGATGTCCTTATAAGAGATTAGGGTTCAGATGTAAACAGAGGGAAGAATATGTCAAGATTTCTCTTCTTCCATTGTGCTAGAAGATTTAGCAGGGCAAATCTACAATAAATTGAGGTATATTTTCCAGACGTCTTTCAGAAAGGGAGGCTTACCCAAAAGGCTATTATCTAACTAATGAGGTATCCATTGAAATGTACAACTTTCAAACCATTTCTACAAAGAAGAGGCAGTTTTTGGCTTCTTTTGCCTTGAGTCTGAGTGTAGAAAGGGGAGGAGCTATGGTCAGGACAAGAACATGACCTTCAATATTTCAGACAAGGAGAGGAAAGGTAGATCAGCACAGCTCAGGTGAGCTGCTGGACATCCTGGCTGTTTAGATATTACATAAGGAGAATATAAGTTTCTACCATATTCAGCCATTGACTTCAGACTTTAAAAATAAAACTCTGTATGAGTGTTTTGCTTACATGTGTGTATACCATGTGCATACAGTATCCAAGGAGGCCAGAAGAGTGTGAAGAGGGTGTCAGGTTCCCTAGAACTGGACTTACAGTTGGCTGTTAGCTGCCACGTGATGCTGGGAACCAAACCCCGGTCCTGCGCAAGAGCAGTCAGTGCTCTTAACCACTGAGTCATCTCTCTAGCCCCTAGGGTTCTTACTAAAATAGATTAGACTGTATCTTAATACTCAAGTGCTAAGAGAAAAGAAAACAAATATCTCCAGAAAAAGGCAGAAAGTGAAAATCTTCACGTACATATGACTTACCAGTGCATTGATTTGTTACTTCAGATCAAAGCTTGTCATCCAGTCAACACAAGAAAGACATCTGACTCGATGAGGAAATGGAAGAGATACTTTATATGGTTCTTCTAAAAGAACACACACATGGAAAACAAATACACGAAAAGGTACTCAACCTCATCAGTGACACAACATGATGAAACCACAAAACCCCCAGAAACCATCGATGATATCAAGTATTGGTGACGAGAACCTAAAGTTTTTCTGTGCTACTGGTGCAAAGTAAAGGCTCCAGTTATGTTTGAAAACGCTTAGGCAGTCACATTCTATGTCCTACCAAATGTTTACATGCATATCGTAAAAGAACATACTAGAAAGTTGCAGAACATCATTAAATGCCTCTCCCTATCCTCTACAAGGCTTATATATTGAAGCTTTGGTTCCTAATGTATCAATCTCCAGACATGCGGCTTTGGGCTTTGGGGAAGTGATTGGATCATGGAAAGGACCTCTTCCATAAATTAACCCACGAATGGGTTCACAACCTAGGAAGTGATGGGAACCTGGGAGCTTATAATCAGAAGCATCCAGAAATCCATCAATAGCAGAGTAGTTGAATAGATTTTAGAATGTTTACGGGAAGAAACACCACTCAGAATCAACACTAGAAAACCACTGTTAACACAAAGCAGCTTAAGGGAGTTTCACAAATGTAAGCAAAGCCAGGCACAAGTAGAGAGACTCCCTTTGCACCAAGACCATTGCACCAAGCAGTGTTTCCAGCCACTTTCAATTCTGGATTCTAGTATATTCTGGCCAATTATTTCTCCCTTTTATTGCTTGACTCTTTCAATGCATCAATACGCATACACATACACTCAAATAAGAGCATTCACTCTTTAATCAAAGGCACATTCTTCTTCCCAATCTAGTGTAACCAAATAAAGTGAAATCAAAGCCTAGTTGACAAACTGTCATGTGAAAAAAATTCCACAATTAACACATTTATAATTGCTATAACCCAAGAAAATCAACTTAAAGGAGAAAAATTATTTTGACTCAGAGTTTCAGATACTTATTTTTTAATATTTTATTTGCTATTTTTATTTTATGTGTATGAGTGTATTGCCTGAATGTATGTGAGTGCACCTGTGACGTGCCATGCCACAGAAGCCAGAAGAGGGCTTCAAATTCCCTTGGAACTGGAGTTAAGGATGGTTCATAGGCACTGTCCTTAACTGGCCTTAACTCCAGTTCCAGGGGAATCTGAAGTCCTATTCTGACCTCCACAGTATTGCACGACACGGATGCACTCATAAACATGCAGACAATACACTCATACACAGTGGCAAGTTGTAGCCCTCAAAGGCACAGCCCCAAGTAGACCCTGCTTTGTTAGCCATCACCTCATGGAAGCCCATTGGATTATGAATCATCAGTGGATTAATGTGCTGATGAGGTCAGAGCCCTATGATCAATCATTTCCCATCTCTGAATAGTGCTACATTGGGGACCAAGCCTTCAACATATATGAGCCTTGGATGGGAGAGGCATTTCAGATCCAAACACAACAACCATTTAGTGAGTCTGAGGAGACAAAGCAACGCAAGTGGGCCTCCAGTGTCTGCGTGCATGTTTAGAGCTGGGACTGTGATGACTGATTGATAAGAAAGGGTATGGGGGTGCTGGAGAGATGGCTCAGTGGTTTAGAGCACTGGCTGCTCTTGCAGAGGACTCGGGTTCTATTCACAGGACCCAAAGGGTAGCTAAAAACCATCTGTAGCCCTAGTTCCAGTTGATCCGATACCCTTTTTTGATCTTCACAGGCATTGCGCAACATGGGTGTATGTGTATACATGCAGGCAATACACTCCTACACATAAAATAAAAATAAAATATATAAAAACAAAAAAGGATATGGGCAAAGGACAATGTTCACAACAGGCACAGAGAAGCAAGGTCATCTGACCACACAGCAAGAAGAAACCATGCCTAGAGAATAAAGCTGAAGCTAGATGGCTCTGGCTTCTGATCAGGGTGCTACAATACCCTGTTTGCATAACCACAGGCAAATGACATTAACCTCTCTAGGCCCTTGTCTGGTAAATGGAAGGGAAGGGTGATTGTTTTATCTTACAGCAATTTTGTGAGAATTAAATGAGGCAACAGAGTATCTGGCATATAGATAGTGCTCAGTAAATTTAAGCTATAATCATTTCTATAATTACTACTCATTTTATTATTATCGCTATTAATATGCACAGCTTAGCAGGAATATTGCCATTAAGCTATGTGATTCATTCCAATTTGTTTGCAGTTATACAGATAAAGCTTGTATACTACTAAATCTTCAGAAGAGATTCCATATTCAGAAGATCCATTGACTGAGGTATTATTGTTCTTATAATATGTCTAATAAATTATATTCTAGCTGTCCGGATGACACTCATGTGAAATGTATCCAATAAAGGTCTCCTGAACCACTGAAAATATGAAACAAAACAAAATGAGTGCCGTTTGGCCTTGGTGATCAAACTTTGCAGTCATCTGAGCTCCCTCTGTATGCAGCACAGACCCACTAAAAAGAAAGCAATGAAAATGGTCCAAATAACTAAAAAAGGCAACAGCTAGCTAGAAACGAATTACATGGAAAACTTTACTGAATTATGTTTTCTGTAACGAGGCTCACCGCGGAGCTGTTCAGCTTTACAATTTCTTACCGCTGTGCCACTTTTTTATGCCCCCTAATTCTGGTTTTACTTGCTTTTGTAAAATGATATTTAGTGTTTTCCATAAACTGGTCTCTGAAATATTGAAATCTGGTTTTTAGACAGGGCTTTTTGGAGAAATACCGATGGTATCACTCACCTTCTAAGGTCATTAGCCACAGAAACCCTCTGGTTTGGCACAAATTAGAATTCCAGTCTCATCCCTAAAGAAAGGTGCCAGTTTTAAAAATTATTATTATTATTATTATTATTATTATTTCAGTTTGAATTTATAAACTGCTTTGGATTCTCACATTTCTACAGCCATTTGCATAGTACAGAAAACATATTACATAACAAGTCAGTCAAGTTAAATTATAGGCAGTTCTTTTCAATCAGGCCACAGCAGCTCTGTGTTGCTCAGTTCAGTTCCCTGTCTCCCACTGCTCAAATGTTGCCATGGTGACCAATTTTTGTCATGTACTTTCCCAGGTCCCGTGTGGCCCCTTATTCATAGCTTTACACCATCAATACAGTGACCGCTAGCTGCTATCTTATTATTTACTCTCCCCTTAGTAATCCCTATCATTTTTAAAGCTACGTAGATGAGTTCTTGAAACCTGAACATAAATGATATGTTACATAAGAAAATAAATTCATAGTAAATAAAAAGATAATGACAACAGCAAATAAATAAGACTACTTAAGACATCCGTAGGCAGGTTGTCTGTGAGTTTACTCCGAATCCTCTAGCTGTATCACCCAGGTCACTGGAAGATCAATTGTTTAAGACAAGAAGAATAACAACATTGCAAAAACCTGGAGCCGAATTGGATCAGCCATGTGGCTATCTATCCAGTTGTGAGCTGTTATCCCAGCTAAAAATCACAAATTATCAGAAAATGGGAAGAAGGAGCTGACACATATAAAGGCGATCTCATCTAGCCATATACCTCAAAAGGCAAAGTCTTACAGGCAAACTAAATGTCACCTTGCTTTCCTCTTTAAATATTGTAGGGTGAATGCCTTTCAAATAAAAACACAACCTTGAAAAAGAAAACACAAGAAAGCAGATCAAAGACATAAACAGAACAAAATATGCACAAGAGATCCCGTCCAAGATCAAAGATGTGAACATAATTGCCGTGAATAAGAAGTGCTCACCAGAACAGAATGTCTTCGGCGTGCACAGAATTCTACCCTAAAAAGAAAAAGAAGAAAAGGAGGGAAAAAAAGTCTCTGGGAAATCAAGCTCTCCACAAAGCAAGTACCACGTCTTTATTTTCCTCTTTGCAGTAAGCAAAAATTTCTATGCTGTGCCATTGAAATGACCAAATATGGAGCAATGCTCACCAGTGTTTTAGGACAGACACATCACTACAAGTCCATTTTGTAGGCTAAGCATCTTTTATGTTTTTGTCTTCCTTACCAAATTCATTCTCCGAACTAAAGAGTTTTTCTGTCGAGCAACATGGTTCGAGAGTTTTCAAAAGTGGGAAATACTGAGTTTGCATTGAGAGAGTTTGGCTTGTTAAAATGAAGTAATTAACTTAATGCATGTGGACAAAAGCAAGGGGGGGCATTCCCTTTGCTGAGTGCTTATCACTGGAGCCCCCAGGGTAACGGGCAGATGCTGAGAAGCCATGATCAGAGATGGGCCACAGACGAGAGAATAATAAGTAGATTCCTACTAAACAGTGATCCTTGATTTCTTGGGGAAGAAAACAGCTCTTGGGATTCTTTGACAGTGGCACTAGCCTTACTGAATGTACTTAGTTTTAAGTAATCCAATCTTTATTTTAAAAGTGCCCTTGTCTCTGACCTTATAGAACTTTCATCTCTTATGAGTGAGTGAACCTGGCTCTCTTTTATCATTCTACAGAACAAGATGCAAGAGAGAGGGTGAGGGCAGCATACACAGAAACATTTGAGATCAGACCTTAGCAAGGCAAGCTCACACCTGCAGGAATGAGAGACACAGCAAAGGAAACACCCATTATTCCATTCAGCCTCCTAAGAGAAGACAAAGCTTAGCATCCACAGTGAAGCTTGATCAGGTGTTAGCACAGCAGACCAATTTTCTCAATTTGGGATATCTAAATAATGCATTTCCTAGTGACATTTAGCCTTAAATATGTACTCCAACGTGCATGTTCTTTTTCCTTTTAGAATGATGGTATTTTAATTGGAAATACTTAAAAATAATACAAATTTAGGACAATCTCCCTCCCTCCCTCCCTCCTTCCTCTCTCCCTCCCTCCCTTCTCTCTCTCTTTCTCTCTCTCTCTCTCTCTCTCTCTCTCTCTCTCTCTCTCTTTCTTTCTTTTCCCTTGAGACAGGGTCTCAATGTGTAGCCCTGGCTAGCCTGGAACTTAATGTGTACACTAGCTCAAACTCATAGAGATCTGCCTGCCTCTGCCTCCTGAGTGCTGGAATTAAAAATTGTATACCACCACCCTGGCCTGGGCAATTTATTTCTGTGAAACCAATGTTTCCAAAAGTGTCCCTCCATTTATTCTGAGACTATTTCTTTTTTATTTTAATTAATTAACTTTTTTGAGACAGGGTCTCCCGCTAGCCCCAGCTGACCTGATACTCCCTATGTAAATCTGGCTGGCCTCAAACTCACAGAGATCTGCCTGCCTTTGCCTCCCAAGTGCTGAGATTAAAGGCTTGTGTCACGATGCCTGGTTTTGAGACTATTTCTTACATTTTGGTATTATGTGCAGAAGGGTCCTATTTTCATACTATTGTAGATCTTTATTTAGTATTGACTGACACTTATTTTGACCCAAGGTCTTTACATATTTAATACAGTAATTTTCTGGGCAGATTTTAACTAAAAGCAAAATGCAGACTTCACCTGCATGGATCAAAGCACAATTAAGGACACAGAATTCCTTAGTGCCGCCATTCCCAGTGCAGTGTGAAAACAAAAGGAAACTACTGCTACATGTAGTAGGACACGCAAGGGCCAATACCAGGCAGCTGTTAGAGTTAGTGAAGCAAGATGTTAATGACAAGCCCAGGATATTAACAACAAATCCCAAGAGACACTGGAGCTTGTGACTCCTCAGCCCTAATTACTGAGGCAGATTTGACCAGAGAACATCAAACTCCCAGTGCCAGAACCCAAAACTACTTGTTGGAAGAGTGAGTGTGAAGTATTGGAGACTTCCTTCAGCTTCTGGGGAAGAAAGGGAAGGGAAGGGAAGGGGAAGGCAGGGGAGGGGGAAGGGGAGGGGGATGGGAAGGGGGAAAGGGGAAAGTTCGACTATGCAAATGATAGATACTGACCCAGAGCTAAGAAGATTGTTGTATCCATGTTGCTCATGAACAGTTTGGAGGCTCCCCTTTTTATTTTATTTTTCGTCTTTTTGAGACAGGGTCTCCCTGTACCCCCAGCTAACCTGAACTTGCTACGCAGGCCAGGCTGATCTTGAGCTCATAGAGATCCGCCTGCCTCCCGAGTGCTGGGATTAAAGGAGTGGGCCACCACGCCTGGCTTGAGGTCCCCTTAGTTTTTGAACAAGCTGGTATGCTGGGTCTGGGAAAATGGAATTTCATTTCTTTGACTGACACATTAAAATAGTTATTTACCAACCAGGGGCAATGCTCCTCCCCTACCGGAGGACAGTTGAGTAGGGGGTGCTGCTGGCATCTAGAAGGTAGAGGCCAGGAAAGATGTTCATCACCCTGCAAAGCACAGGGCCTTCCACCGCCAAGAAAGAATTCCTACCCCAGGATAGTCAAAGTGGAGAAACTTCCAGGACTTGGAAGAGCCCCTTCAATTTCTCTCCCCTTATAGTTAGATTTCATGGGAGCATTTTAACCAAAAGATAACATGTATATTTGCTTTAAGGACAATCAGCTCACATCTTTGCTTAGCAACAGTCATGTATTTAGGACAACAATGCTTTCAAATCATGTACTGAAAGCTTTTCCAAGTTTTAAAAATATTCAGATTCACTCTGGGCCCGATAATTTAGTAGTTGGGCTTAATCCCAAACCTCTTGTAGGAATAAAATAATTTTTCACACCACTGTTCCACTTTTATATCCTTATTGTGTTCTGAGGTCTGGTACCCAGAAATGCCTTTGGCTATATGGGGTCCACTCTATGGGACCACACTCCCACACTTTCATTGTGTGGGGTTGTTCCAAAACCAAACTATAAGTAGAACTTTTACTTGGGAAATGATTTGATTTTCATAAATTATGGACTTTACAAAAAAAAGAATTTTTCTACCATCTTTATGTCCCATTTTCTGCTGGAGCACAAAGGTCTATGGATGGCTGGTTCGGAATACGTGAATATCTTTTTAAAAATAAGAGACCAGCTATAACTGGAATTTCCCCTCTAAAAAATATTGTCCTCTCTTTTAGTCTTTTTGATTCACAGAATTCTGCATGATTTATAATTGATGGGTAAGATTCTATTGAGTTTACTTATGGTTTAAGGTAGAAGTCTATGAGAATGTAACATCTTTGGGGTATTTCAAAAAGTTCAGTTAAAGTATTACATTAGACCTTGTCATGCCCTGAGGCCAGCCTTGATCAGCACACTTGGACAGATTCTACCAAACAATAAGGTCTGAAATCCCTTAGTAACTCACAATGTATTAATTACCAGTTTTTATCACTGAGAGTTTTAATTAAAATAGATAAGACATGTCTTTGCATGAGAATTCACTTTATCACTCATCAAACTACCTAGAAATTTTAGGATACATTTCTTCAGTAAAATTCTACAGTCTTAGATCTCCACGCAAGTACTCAAAGTTACGTACTATGTGTCTACTGCCTTGTTTACTTACATATGAAATATAAACCTTTTTGCTTACCTCTGACTGTGGGAGTATGATCTATAAGTGAAAAATGCTAGGAAACTTTTTTCCCCCTCTGTCAGAATCCCCAAATGCCTGAAATGTAAGAATTATCCAGATTGCTCAATGAAGTTCTATGTTGCTTAATGCAGACTCCTCTGGAAGGGGTCTGAGATCCGTTTTCAAATAATGCCCAGGACTTCACATAGTTTGATCATTTCCAATGCCTTGAGAGTAAAAACATGCAGGAAACCAGGACACCATTTTAAAGAGTATACATCTTTCAACATCTTATATACTTGGAGTACAGAGAAAGCATGTAGCAGACAGTAAGCTCTTAATAGGCGTTAGACATTATTGTTTTTCTTGCCATACTCAAGGTAGATACTAATTGTCACTTCACCAAGTCAACTTCAAAGCCCATTAGCCCCTGTCTGTCAACAGGTCAGAGCCTTGTGTTATGATGTCTGCGCCTGCTGCTTCTGCTGCTCTGACTCAGGTGCTTCTCCACATTCTTGTCTGCTCTTTATTAGCTTGCCCATTCCCACTGCTTTCTTATCTCTTCTGTTAACTTAGTATTTCTTCCAAGAGTCTTTCTACTCTTTATCTGTGCACACAAGTTCTCCTTCCTGGAATGCTAACATTCCATTGATAACGCCAAAGTGTATGCAGGGATCCTACCTGCTAAGCCCCATTTCTTGGTTACCTAGAGTCTGTAACTGATTATTTAAAACTTTTCAGGTGTCTAGCATTGTTTCCATCCACTCCGGTTTACATTTTAGTTGGAAGGTTCCACTTGAGAAGTCTAATGCTTCCACAGGCTGCACCTATTCAGTGGCGTCTACTGAACCTGGGAGGACCCAGAAGGCATCTTGTTTTTTTTCTGTGACTTAGAAGACAGTCCTGATGCACGCTCACTGACTTAACCACAACTATTGCCTGTTCTATTTTGACAAAGTGCTTGGAATAACCACTAAAAAGGAACAAGAAAGGTTGTGTTCAACCAACCTGCTCCTTTCCCGTTGTTCAGCGTTGTGGTTTTCCCTAAGTGGAAACCACCACTGCTTCATAGAGCAGACCTGTAAAATCTATGCCGCTGAGCTAAAGTCGGAGAGAAGGAAGCTATAACTCTCACTACCAAGCATGAATGTCTAACCTCTGTTCTTTGTATGAACTGAGATATTTAGTCAGACTACATTTTGCAATTAAGAGATTACTTCGTGTTTTTTTTTTTTTTTTGCAAGGAATGCATGCCTGCATGTATTCAAATGATTTCAATCGCCAAGAGAATATTTTTTGTTTGTTTATAGAGAATAATTTAATCCCAAAGTGGGTAGAAGTAAACAATTGCCCTTTTTTTTTTGGTCTGTTGATTCAGTCTTTTAAGATCTTAATGAAATCTGTCGGAGACACCTTCAGGACCTTCCTAAATGGCCAGTGTAGCTCCCATTAGTCTGTTCAAAGAGGTTAAACTGCCCAAAGCCATAATTTTAAGTCTTAATTGAATGCTAGCAATTCAACCATGAGCAGACTCCTAGATGAATGGTGAAGTCCTCAGTAGATGGAGTGCGTGGGTAGATGCCATCTGCAGCTCAGGGGTAGGGGACAAAAAGACATTTAAGGAAGAGGGAATTTCTTACAGATATGATATAATGGGAAAGATCTGAAAGTCATCCATCATGATGGTGACATGCATCACACCCAACAACAGCCAAAAGCCACTAGATGTCACGGACCGCCTGCAGCGTGTCAGGCCTTCTGGCATCAGCACTTTTGTGCATCCGGCCACCTCCCCTTTGTTGCCCACTCTCTGTGCTTCATGGAGAGACCCAAGAATGCCCCTGCCCACCCCCCTCCCCAACATTTGCTAAGGCAGGCTTTATTATCATCAGCCGCCCTAATGAGTACTCAGGACACATTCATCCGGTGACATGGAGGGGCAATCAGAGCTGATCTAGACTACCAACACCACCAGATGTTGCTAGACCTCATAAATTGGGTTAGCTGTTCCAAGAGGTCAGAACAATGTGGGCCACATGAGGGCACATGGAGGCTCAGAAGCTCTTATGGAGACAGCTGCTCTAGGAGAGGGAATGGACCAAAGCTTCCATCCATTTTCTTTTAGCTTTCTTCATAGGCTTTCCTCTTTAAAAAAAAAAAAAAAAAACCTCAAAAAAGTAGAAGATATGCAAGAAAAAGTATATGCTATGATTTTACATCACTATGCAATATCAACCTGTCATTTATATCCGTGTTGATCCTTTGGTTCCAAAGTACCACGTTATGCATATGCACACTGACTCATTTAGCATTAGCATGCGTTACAATTAGATTTGCAGTCTATTTTGTTGCCTTAATCTCTACACACTATTTGTTTCTTATCTATCAAATCGCACAGGTCTCCAAGCTCAGCCTTCAGGAGCAATGATTCTCCTTTGGTCCTCATGGGGTTCTGCAAGATGTTAATCACAAATTAGAAGCTTGATGACTGATAAGTTTATTTGTTTGCTTGTATTTTTAAATATTTCCAATGGTCCTATAAGAAAACCGAGGACAACTTAAGGAAAACCAGAGATGGATGTTGTTGGCTCAGACCATATTGGAAAAAAAAATAACGTTAAAAAGCTAAACAGTTGGAAGCAGTTGGAGGATGAGTAGCCTGGAAATCTTATTCTGCTTCAGAATGGTTTTCCAGGTTAATTTACCAAAGATTATGCCAATACTTCATGTCCAGGCTTGTTTATAACTATAGAACAAATAGCCCGCCAGCAGGAACAGCTAGGTGTATTGGTTACTAACTTATAGGAATTCAGAAAAATCAGCATGCAACAAGGAACATTTCTCCAAAGCGATAACTTGACTGAGTGCAAAATAATTGGAATTCTTTGGGACTGAATGCACTGTAGTGTTTGGAAATAATCCTATAAAAGTCAGCACTATCTGGAAAATCCATGTTATCTAGGCGCAAGGTTGTTTTCAAATCTATTCTAATAGCTTCTGTGTTTGTCCATGCTGATTGTTTTTCCCACCTACATCTTAATCATTCTTGTTATTTCTAGCATTTTGTGAAACTTAACCCCCCACAAGAGATGTTAATTTATATTGCAGTCAAGTTACTGTGTTCATTCCTGAGTACCGTTGTCTGAGTTCTGTGTCTTGCAATAATTTTAATATTCTATGTCATCTTGAAACAGCCTTTATGCGGAGCATTGGTACAATAAATGCATTTCATATTTATCACGTCTACAACGGGCAGAAAGGAAGGGACTGATGGAAGGACAAGTGTTTACTTTGTTTAACGGAAAGTCCACTTTCGTTTTAAAATGTGAATTGGGGGAGATATCAAGACAAAGATAAATATACGATTTTTGGTAATTATTAAGATCAAATTTGATGTCAGGCTCACAAGATTGCATGTAAGTGTATTATGTGTATACAGTGCCCACAGCGGCCAGAAGAGAGCATTGGATCCCATGGAACTGGTGTTATGGGTGGTTGTTAGATGCCATGTGTGTCCTAGCAACCGAACCCAGGACCTTTGCAAGAGCAGCCAGTGCTCTTAATTGCTGAGCCATCTCTCCAGCCTCATGGTCCCTAAGTCTTAAACTCTAAATCCCTTAAAAAATATTAGCCTAATAACAATAAGAATTTATTTAATGTATCTTCCTGATAAAGTTGATGTTTTAAAATTGTGTTGTGATTTAATTAACTAAATGCTGGTGAGAGATTATGTTAAAAGGAATTAGTTTTCATTTTAAGCATCTATTCTTTTCTAATCAGGGACTTGAAGAGTTTCATTCTAAATTTAGTAAGTAAAATTTTGAGGGGTTTGTATTGTTTCTAGTGTGTGTGGTGTGTATGTGGTGTGTGTGTGTGTGTGTGTATGTGTGTGTCTGTCTGTCTGTCTGTGTCTGTGTCTGTGTATGGTGATGTGTAGGCACGAGTGTGTATCTGTATGTGTGTGTGTCTGTCTGTCTGTGTCAGGGTTTGTATTGTTTCTAGTGTGTGTGGTGTGTATGTGGTGTGTGTGTGTGTGTGTGTGTGTGTGTGTGTGTGTGTGTGTGTATGTGTGTGTTCCATGTATGTGCATGGGCAGAGTCCAAAGACAGCTGTCAGGTGTCTTCCTTAATTGCTCTCCACCGTATATTTTGAGACCAAGTCTCTTACTGAACCGGGAACTCATTGATTTGGTAACACTGGTGTCCAGCAAGCCTCAGGGATCCCCCCTCCCCCCCATGTCCAGCTATTTATGTGGGTTCTGGGGATCCAAATTCAGGTCCTCATGCTTACATGGCAAGCACTTTACCAACTGAGCTATCTACCCACCCTTAAAGTTGTGTTTTAATTCAGCATAAAATCATATGGCAAGGAAACTCATCTATGACATATATAAACAGTGAAAACACACTGGCAAATGTATTCAAACGGATATGAACCACCTCATCCAAAAAGCCGCCTCTGACATCCTGCTCCAGGGACAGTGATGACTTGTCTTGTATTACATTATGTGATTTCCTCAGTTGTCTGGCTGTTTCTCACCCACACTGGAGTCTACCTCTAGGAGGACAGGGACTTTGATGCTTTAGTCACTTTTGAATGCCCTCAGCACAGTGAGTTACTCTATATTCTACCTATCTATCATCTACATATATATATATATAAATTTGAATATATGTGACTGCATCGTGTTCTTTTTCAGACAAATGGGAAAAGAAAAAGGAAGAGCCTTAAAAAGGTTTTTCATATATACAATTATGATCTTACAATGCCAAATGGAAGGACATTAACTGTTTCATTCAAGTTCAATGCTTTGCACAGAGTGAGTTTGTATGCTTTGAACAAATAATCTTTTTCGGCAAATCACTTTCAGTAAATACTTTCCATAGAGCCACTCAAAGAGCAATGTGAAAGAAGGTTCTAGATAAGGGATAATGAAGTTTTATGATTAAAATTTCTTAAATCCTCAAGGTATTATTTCATGACTGGAGAAATAAAAGCCTATAAAATCAATTAAGTGAAACTCATTTCAGGATGTTGTATTCATTATGGAGATTTTCTGTATTTGATATAAAGTTTGCTTGCCAAAAAGAATGTATTATTTATGCCCACATTAAATTTGCTGATGACAGGTAACTGTAAGGATGAATGGGGAGATTTTTTTTTGATCTAGAGAGTAACGTAATAGACACCATTTAAAAAGTCTCAGTGACTGTGTCATTTTATTATAATTTATGAATTCATAGCAATTTGACATTTTTGTAGAATAAGCACCTCTGATTCTGGTCAGTTTCAAATGCATAGACAGAAGTGTTGGTAAAAACAGAAAGTAAATTCCATAATGAGAGATTTCAGTTGTTGAAAAGACTTTTCTCTGGGGGATGTGAGATTGTACTATGGACAAGCTAAAGAAAGTGGATGACTTCATAGACTTACAATCTCCTTTTCTTGTGGACGGTCTGAGTTACCCTCCTCCAGCTGCATTTATGATGACTGTAGCCTTCTGGCTTCAATGTGTAAACAGCTGACGAAGGCAGTTGGCTAAAGACCAGTTTCATGAAGTCTCACACCCATGGGTAATGTGCTTAAAACTGCACAGAGTCATGCTACCATTTCCTCTTTGAGGGAAGACCACAAAAGTGCACTTCACTTTCCAGCTCGTGCTTCTCTTTAATGAAAAATGCATCCTTTTCTCTTGCAAGAGTTAATATGCATCTCCAAAACATCAAAAAATATGAAAGGCTGAGTGAGGGTGGAGAGATGGCTCAGCAGTTAAGAGGACTTGGGTTCAATTCCCAGCATCCACATGGTGGCTAACAACTATCTGTAACTCTAGTTCCAGGAGATCTGATGCCCTCTTTTGGCCTCTATGGGCACTGCACAACATGGGTGCACCTACCTACATGCAAGCATTCCACTCTTACATATAAAGTAAAAATAATAAAATAGTTTAAAAACAAATATATAAATAAATGAACATACAAAAAAGAGAGAAAGAAAGAAGGAAGGAAGGAAGGAAGGAAGGAAGGAAGGAAGGAAGGAAGGAAGGAAGGAAGGAAGGAAGGAAGGAAGGAAGGGAGGAAGACAGAGAGAGAAAAGGAGGTTTCTAACGCAAGGCTCATCCCAGGTCCTCTGCCACATTGCTTGAAGGTCAAATCAGGATCCTTGAATTTTCTCAGGATCTGGCTTCTTGATTGTCGTTCAAGGATTCCTTTCTGCCTGTCTCTCCTAACGCTGGCTCTTCTATTACACACACAGAAAGAGAGCATCATCCTTCCTTATAAATTGGCCTTGCCATTTTCTAAATTGTCCCAAATCTCTTCAAACTGTGTGCTAAAGCTCTCTGAAGAATCATCCAGACACCACCTCTGCATCAACTTCTCCTCATTCTTTACATTTTGGAATCTGATTTCTGGAGCATTGCCCTGCACCACCACAGCTGCAGACAGAGATCTGAAGGTCACTTCTCTTTCCAGATCTTTGTGACCTGCAGTCTTCTTCACCAACATCTCCATTACACTGGCGACTCAGCCCCCACTCCAACTGCAGGCTTCCTGCTTTTGGCTGATCACATGCTTCCTATTCCTCCCTTCTGCTTCCTTCATTGGCGTTTTGTTTATTCCAGAGTTCCATGTGTTAGTTCTTTGTCCTAGTTTCTGTTTTAGTTTTTAGTTACTGCCCCCAGTTCTGATGTCTCACCCGCTATTGCTCTTTTGTTAAAATTTTACAAAACCTTCCACTCTTCATATACAGCTCTGATCTCTCTCTCTCTCTCTCTCTCTCTCTCTCTCTCTGCCCCCCCCCCCCCCGGAATTTCAGTTATGTACCACTAAAGCCCCCTGTAGATTTTTACCTGGTTACCACATTGCTTCATTGGTTGGTTAAACTCTAATTTCCTTAACTGGCATTTGTCAATGTTGATTTTTCTACTGACACTCCACCACCCACCCCCAGCCCTGGGGGCATTAGGCAACATCCGGTAGCCGTTATCACACTGGTAAACGATGCTACTGACGCCCAGGGGGTAGAAATCAAGGGTGATTCTGAACATCCTGCCCACACATCGGGCAGCTCCCACAATTTTTTTTTTAAAAAAAAAAAAAAAAAAAAAAAAAAAAAAAAAAAAATCATCTGCCCCGAAATGTCAGTACTGTCCAGGCTGAAACTCTGTCCTATCCAACTACCTCAAAAACTCCATTTCTGTTCCCTAAGCACTTTGGCAGAGTCCTAGACTTAGTCTGGAAGTATTCTCTTTCCTTTCTATTTCCCTGATTTCTCCCCTCCAGAGCTTCCCTTGAGTCTGTGACTTGGAAAAGTCTGTTCATTTAGTATTTTCTTCCATCATTCTACTACAATCATTACATGCATTCTCTTGATTAAAAAATAATAATTAACAGGTACTAATAGCTTACGTTTCTTTTTCATCCTAAACTTGTACTCTGCCCAATTTCTTCACATCGAAAGCCTTCAGTAGCACCTTTCTGGGTCCTCCCTATTTTAGGTCTCATTGGCAGGCCCTTCCCAATACCTTTTCATGCCCTACATGAACTTTTCATTCCAGTCAAAGTGGCCTACTTCATACTCTGCTATGTGGTACACTTGTGATTGCCATATTACATAGCTCCACTCTATCAGTAGCCCTATTAGATAAAATAGTTGGTTAGCTAACCACCAACAGAATTGGATGGCTCTCCATGAAGTTCCTATCCTTGAAATCATAGACCACACAGATGGTGTGGTCTATTTTATTTTCAGATAAAATTGGGGAGCTGAGGGATCTGGGTTTGGTTCTTGGTTCTGTCACTTCCTTTCTTGGGCAGGGAGTTACTTTATCTCTCCACCTGGAATATGAGCTCATAATAAAGCTTCCTTCCCAGGGCTGCTATGCAACTTGGAATCATCCCTAGTACACAGCAAGCATAGATAATTAAGCTATTATTCCCAGGAAGAAGGGAATATTATTTCTGATATTCACTCATATTTGAAGGTCATATACTGATGAAAAGTGTTCCTAATACTGGGTCTGTTGGTATGAAAATCAAAATGATTTGCTGTCCTTCCATGCATGTCCTACTGTTTGAGTTGATTTAATCAGTCAATTAATTAATTAATTAATTAATTAATTTTGGTGATACTGAATATTGAACTCAGGGATGCTAGACAGGAGCTCACCACTGAGCTATATCTTCAGTCATTTAATTTTATTCTGAAGATCTTTTCTAAGTTGCCCAAACTGGCTTCAACTTGAGATCCTTCCTCAGCTTCCTTTGTAGCCGAGATCCAAGCATAGGCCAGGATACTCGGATGAAAAAGGAACATCTGAATTCTTTATACTTGTATCTTATTGTTGTTACTTTTTCCTGAGAGACTCCATTTGATTCTAGAAACCTAAAAATTCCTACAGGTTACACACCTCAATATGCTCAGCAGTCCCACACCCTATTGCTAGGGTTATCAAGTTTCTGAAGTTCCGCATTCAACTCTGTTCACTGTTAATTACAATGTGGCTCTGATGCACTTGGGGAAAACTATAGAAGGCAATTAAGAGCAAAGCAGAAGCAAGAATAAAGGACAGGCTTTCTTCTCCTTTTTATCGTTTCCGAGTTTTCCCAGAGTTTCCGTGTAGCTCCCCGTGGATGGAGTGGGAGCTGCAGCAAATCATAAGTAATTTATTTTGAGGTGGGAGGAGGAGGAAAGGGACCCCTATGGCTCCCAGTCTCTGCCTTTTTCACAGAGCTGCCGCTGCTGTCTCCCCAGTTCTTTTCCCTCTGTCCCCTGGCTGGTCTTGCTGCCTGAGTAATGGTAAGAGCACAGGAAATCAGGCAGAGAGAGCAGTATGATGATGTAACTACATGACTTTGTCGCCTCTTGTATAGTCTCCAGATGACCATTTTATTTGGCAACTCAAATTTTTTGCTTCTGCAATCTCTTCCTCTGTGCAGAATCAAACTCTGCCCAAGTCCTTTCTCCATCACCACCCTCTTAAGTGAAGCTAGTAGAACAAGCGAGGATCTGCCCATAATTACTGCCTAATCCATTTGCATGTGGATGTTCTCATTATAATGTCATTAGCATGGGGAGGGAGTCTGGTTGCCAGAGCAACCAGGAGTGGGGCAGGTGCAGTTCAGTCTCAAATGGAGTCTCTGCTCTCTTTGGTCCACCTGTATTCTTGGCTCTCACCACTTTTGTGGCTGCCAGAATGGAAACACTCACAGTGCTGCCCTCTTTTATTTTGGCTCCATCTCCAGAATTTCTTGGTAACCTTTAAGGCTCAGTCTGATTTTCCTAATAACCCTTTTTGTTTTAACTAGCCATGTTTGGGGATTTGAGTTTCTAGTTGTGCCATCCAGAATGGTAGCTACTCACCACATGTAACTACTGAGCACTTCAAATAAGATTAGCTTGTGTTGAGATGTGCTTTAAGCACAATGTGTGAAATAGACTTAAAAGGCGTCACATGAAGCAAAGAATGTGAAACGTTCCATTAGTAATTTTGCTGCTGTAAGACTATGTTGAAACGGTATTATTTCAGATATATGGGGTTAAATAAAGTATATCCAAAAGTCCACAGTTGTCACTTAGGGATAATTTCCTACTATGAAGGAGGCCTTGGGTTCATTTCCAACCCAATTAAATAAACAATAAATAAATAAGTAAATAAATAAATAAATAAACAAAATTCATCGAGTATATTTTTCTAACTAAATGACTACTAAGCCATTGAAAATTTCATATGTAGGTTCTGTGTAGGTTTTACATTGTCTTTTTACTAGCTGCACAATCTTAGACAATAACCATCCTCCACATCTCTGATCCACACTGCCTTTTTAACCTTTGTAGACAGTTTCAGTGACTGCCATCCTAAGTTAAACTTCTGTGTTTAATTCTTCCAGGATTTGCTTATTTTATCCATAATTTCATAAGTACTCTTGGAGGTTAAGGAATTCAATTTTCCTGTCTACACAGGAATTCCTTGTTACAGATTTGCTGATAGGTGGTTAACCAGATCTTGCTTGGGAGCCACCCCTTAGGAGAATGACAGATGTAAAGGAACTCAAATTATATGAGAAGTTTTCCTTATATTGACAAGAAATTTGCTTCTTTATAAAGCTACTGGCTGGTGTGAGTTCTGCTGTTGGAGCAAAACAGAACAGGGGTGAGCTCTCCACTGACTGAAGGAGGCTGGCAGGATGTGCTCAGTCACGCCTTTCTTTGATAAATAGAGTCCTCTCCCTTCGCAAGACCTGACCTCCAAGTTCAACTTCCCTGTTACCTTCCCTCAGATTTTTGTCATTTGTCAGTGTCCTCATAAAAGCATAGCTTCCAGAAGTGGACAGCAACTCCAGATGTGGTAGAGCTACCTGTGCATGAGAAAGGGTGACTGACTCTCTTTCTCCTCAGCTTGACACTAGAGTTTGGTAGATTCAGCCTAAATCTGCATTCTCGGCATATTTGAGATATTATTCAATAAACTCCATATATCTTATTTTTCCCCATAGAAGTTGACTTAAAGTTATAGCTGCTTTATCATGGACTTACATAAATGATCTTTTAAAAGTCAAAACCCAGGACTTTATACTTCTTTCTCTAAAAATTCAGCTTTGACTTTAATTTCATTGTTCTAGTTTAGCAAGAGCACATAAATCTGGGTCTTCAGAAAGACAAACATTGCACGTCCTCTTTCATATATGGATGCTAGCTTTGAGTCTTTAGATATGTGTGTTTCATTTGGAATACTCTTAGAGGTCAGGAAGCTATTAAGGGCCCAAGGGGGCCTTTCATAGGAAAGGATATAAAATGATAAAATGGGGGGTGGGATGGGGAGTAATGGGGCAGGAAGGGTTAAACGGGGTGAGGGGATGAGAAGGCAGGTTAGAGGAAGGAGTGTGGGGAGAGACAACTAACACTAAAGGCCTTTTGAAGAAGTCATATGTAAAACTACTACTATAGAGCCTTCTTAAAATATATAAATATACAGGGCTAGAGAGATGGCTCGGCAGTTAAGCGCAGTGACTGGTCTTGCAGAGGACCAAGGTTAGATTCCCAGCATCCACATGGGTGACTAACAACCATCCTCAACTCCAGTTCCAGGGGAATCCGATGCCCTCTTCTGACCTCTGCGGCATTGCAATTAAGTACATTCAGGCAATGCATTCATACACATAAAATAAAAATAATACATAAATTAAAAAAAAAGACTCCATTGCTGAAGTCGATTTACAGAACACAGAGAAATCAAACTGGTACTGACTTGGAAGCTTCATCCCTATTGGCTAGATTTCACAGTGCTGGGAGGTGCTATGCGTGCTACTGGAAGAGGAGAGTAATCATCAGTCTTGCCTATTTGTGAATCCTAAGAACTGCAATAAAGACTGGCCTGGCATGTTAGGCCTTCTGGAGTGACAGCAGCACAAATGTTATGGGAGTAACCCACCACTTTCTGATTGGATTTAAGGCCCTCTTCACAAACTGTAACCATATCTGACACTATTATTGGGACTAAGAACCTGTGGCTAGATAGGTCACAGGCTGTGGAGGAGAACCTACTACTGCTATTCTGCTAAATGGACATAGTATTAAACTGACTCCTAATGACTTATCGTTATACCCATATGTTAGTGCATCTCTCAACTCTCACCAGAGAAGCATTAACACAGAGACCCACAACTGGTCAATGAGCAGGGAAAAAGAGACTGTGGCTGCTCAATCCTAAATGGGACACCTTTGTCACACCCTCTCTTCCCAAGGCTAAGGAACTGTTTTATAAAAGGGAGCAAAAAGATAGTAAGAGCCAGCAGTGGTGAATGAATACAAGAAACTATGTTTTCTGGGCACAGCAGGGCAGTTGCACATATGAGCCTACAGGGCAGCTTGTACAAAACCAATGCAAGCTCAAGTCAGACTCCCAGCATGGATGGGAGGAGGTGGGCACAAAGCACTACCCCTACCTGATGAACTATTGGTAACTGGTAACTGCTACAAGAGGGAGAGTTAGTTCTTTAAAGATGTGATCCCAAGTAGGTTGATCATGCTCCAGGGGATGGACCCACACCCAAAAGTATTTGAGAAACACACCCTGGAATCCATGAGATTAAAAAAAAAAAAAATAGAGAACTGGGACTGGAGAGATGGCTCAGGGGTTAAGAACACTGGCTGTTCTTGTAGAAGAACAGCTTGGTTCCCAGCACCCCTATGGTGGCTAACAACCATCCATAGCTACAGTTCCAAAGGATCCAAAGACCTCTTCTGGCATCCATGGGCAGTTCACGCATGACATGGGCACACTTACATACATGCTTGCAAAACACTCATACACATAAAAATAAAATTAAATAAAATAAATGAAATTTTAAAAATAGAGAACTGTACATGGTGGAGGTGGTAGGAAGGTGAGGGCCTAAGACGACATGGGGGAGGGGCTTAATGTGATCAAAATACACTGTATGAAAGTCTCAGAATTCATCAATAAAATATGACCTTCCCAATTATGTACAAAAGATACAAAGAAGTTGCTTTCGATGTCACCTTAATCACTGAAAACGTGTTGAACTGGACAGAGCCATCTTGTCCATTAAGATAAGACTTTGCATTCTGTCATAAACGTTAAAGCCTATGGAGTCAAATTTGTGTCCCCAGATATCCCTCAGTATAAGTTTATCCCCTGGAGCCTGGTCAACCTATCTAAAGCCACTTAACATATATGACAGAAGGCATGAAATCCAGTAAGGGGATGCTATGGGAAGTATAGATAGGGGAGGAGGTTGAAATATGATTAAGATTATATTATTATATAAATAATGGAAAAAATATAGAAAAAGGCAAGACTTTGCCACCTGTCTTTGTAAAATCAAGATACACTACAGAGTTACACAGTCTAATTTTTTTTTTTTTTTGTCTTTTTGAGACAGGGTCTTCCTGTAGCCCCAGCTGTCCTGGAACTCACTATGTAGACCAGGCTGGCCTTGAACTCACAGAGATCCGCCTGCCTCTGCCTCCCGAGTGCTGGGATTAAAGACGTGCGCCACCGCATTCAGCTACAGTCTAATAATGTTACTAAAATATGCAGTCAACATCTCTACACTGGGTGCCGCTATGTACCAGAGCTTGACTCTGAACCATGGCCTTAGTTGAACTTGGTAAAACTGTTCTGATGGCTGACAGTTCCCCTTTCCTTCCCCACTTGTTCCCAAGCTGTCTGTGTAACAACCTGTTAGGTCTGATGATCATTCACCTTAGTGCTTGATCATTTCTGTAGTCTACTCTTTCCACTTTTAAAATAGCAAGATGCCATTTATCACTTGCCAATTTTTTTTTTATCTCTCTTTCGTTCTCTGGGTAAGGTCAGGACTATCAGCTCTGATCTCACAAGTGCACCTGCAAGTAGTTTGATTTTGCTGGAAAGGGTGGACTGTGTTGAAGACTTATAGCTACTCAGAGTTGTTCTCTCTCTTCCTCTTTTTCCTCCCATCCTAAAGAAATTCCTGGTCCTGATTGCTCACTGCTCACATTTTCCATCTTGTTTTTCTTTCTTTTGAATAGGAAAATGTAGTTTTAAAGTCCATCTCTTTATCTGCCTCTGTCTTTTGTCCTTAATGTTAAAGCATCTTTTCCGAACTACTATCAGCAAATCTGTTTCTCATTAATTTTTTAGTTATTTTTTTTTACATTGTGTGTGTGTGTGTGTGTGTGTGTGTGTGTCCTTGTGTCAGTGTTGCATGCCACAACACATCTGTGGAAGCCACAGGACAACTTGGCTCTCTCCTTCCAACATGTGAGTTCCAGCAATCGACACCAGGTCTGCAGGCTTGGTGGCACCTGTGCTACCCTCTGAGCCATCCTCCTAGCCCCCATTACTTTTCTGAAGACAAGATATTCACCTAGTTTACATGAATGATTTTTCTGGAAGAAAGAAGCAGGGGAGGGAGAAAGAGAATTAAGAAAAAGAGAATCTAGTTTTTAAGAGTTTCTTTCGATTTCTACACCTAAGTCAATGGCTTAGAGAAGCTAAGTGTTTTTGTTCTTCCTTGTAGTCTGTGTTTCTAAATTAATAAGATGTAAAAATGTAATTCAATAAGATGGAAATTATACAAACCATCATCAGATCACTACAAAAGCAATCCATTGAATTTCCAGTTTAGTGCCAGTCATATTTTTCTTTTCTTTTCCTTCCAACTTCTGCAGAAGTATATATTTTGACATTAGCACATTTTGTTCAATGGGATAAAAATATGTGAAAATGATGAGCATTTGATTCCTCACTTGGCATTTGTGTTTCAGTCTTGCTCACTTCATTGATATGTGCCCCATGTCCCAATAGCTGATGGAACTGTATGCTCCTAATGGCCCATGGTCCTTGTTGAAATCTTTTGTACAGCAGTAATTTGGGGTCTTGGGGGGAAGGGTCTAAATCCAGACTTTGTTACTACCTAAGTTGCTAAAAGGTAAGTGATTATATAATTGGATGACTCTTGAAAGGTACTGTAAGTTATGAGCTTAGTGTTCCACATTATAAACCTTAAATCCACACTTAGGTTGTATGTATTCATGGAATAAGAAGGCAAAGTGTGAAAGAGTAATTTGACTAATTCAGTCAAAATTATCATATCAATCATTTAGATATTTCAGAGGAAAGTTCTAAGTGCCTGAATTATCAAAATAATCACTTGATTTCTCCATTCCCTCTGCTCTGTGACTAGGAAGGGATAATCTGATAGACTATTTTATTCTTCTTAGAAAAAGACAGTCGTTTAAATTTGGGAACCACCCAATGTAATCTCTGAAAGCCTTTCATAGTGTTGCATCTGGATTCTTTTGATAAATATTATCTTCTCATTTTTACAGTAATTTCTTCAAAACAAAGAGCATCTTTTTCCAAAGTTATTTGTCAGTATAATGCAAATTAAAAACTGAAGCATAATATTGTAGACTCTTTCTGTACAGTATTGCGAAAACAGCCTTGAATTGAATTGGCTCATACTGGCTTGCTTAACTCAGAATGGGTAAACATAAAAGAAGCTTAGAGACTCATGATAATTTTATTCATGTCTCAGATTTACAATAACCTCAAATTATTTTGCATGATTTGTTTTTCCACCAATAATTTAGTTTAATTTATCACTATACAAGATTTGAATAGGTTATCAAAGTATTAAAATTTATAATTCTTTTCATGAAACCTGTGATTCTGAGGTTTTACTTTTTTTACCCAATGAAAGATTTTGTTAGAACTTGCAAGTGAATTGCCTAACCAAAAGACAGCAATAGATCAGCTAATTAAAAATGCATCCATCTGTTGGTTTGCATGTTGCTTTGCTATTTGAAAGATGCAGAAATAAGTGGGCTGTTTTATTTATGAAGACCCTCTGTGAGAGTTATGAATTTATAAGCTTGCATTCAGGCATACAGTAAAGGTTAACATTACAATCAGTTAAACACACAGAGCATTTTCTCTATCTCTTTAATAAGTTTGAGGTTTTAAACAAGTAATTTTGGAGAACAGAATCTTTCTATAAATTGCAAAATATAATTCAACTATTCTTATAGAATTCTTGCAGAAAAACAAGGGATTTGCCTATAGAGCATCAAGCTTCATGCAACTTGTTCGATTTTTGCTTTGCTTATGAGTAAGAGATAATTGCTTTGAAGTAGCTGAATATGGATCTTTAGTCTTTCTCAAGGACACAGCATAGAAAGTTCTAGAAGTTGATTATGTTATTTTAGGGTCAAAGGGCTATCAGATGCTCTATTGAAATCTGAGGTTTAAGGAGATGCTTGTCCAACCTTATCTATTTATTTATTATTCATTTGATGTATATGAGTGTATTGCTTGCATGCATGTAAGTGCACCCATGTCATGTGGTGCCTGCAGAGGTCAGAAGAGGGCGTCAGATCCCCTGGAACTGGAGTTATGGATCGTTGTTAGTGCATTTGGGTACTGGGAATCTAACTTGGGTCCGCTGCAAGAGCAGCCAGCACTCTTAAATGCTGAACCATCTCTTCAGCCCCCTTGTCCAACCTTAAACAGTCCAGAATCTCAGGTTCTTTGTTTCTAATATGACGTTCCTTTCATTGCTTAATGTCTTTTCACAGTACCTCGTGTTAAACTGTTTGATTTCCATGCTCTGCTTTGTTGGGTTATTGGCAGAACACACTTTCCACGCATTGAGATTGTTTCTTCTGTGCTTGGGGGAGAGCAATATGATGGATACCTACATTTAATGTAAATGCTGGTATAGGAAAGAAATAAAGATGCATACTTTGCAGGTTGAGCATGTGTCTGTACACACACACACACACACACACACACACACACACACACATTCTGAAGTAGATGATGAAGACTAACATCTAAATATCTAGGTATAAAAGCAGATGTGTAGCAGTGAGAGAAAGTACATATGAAAACGATTCTCACCAGCCGACGGTGCACCTGGCCCAGGTTTAATGCCAACACCAGTGTGGATTAAAGAGAAGCCTTGTGCACTGTTGATGGCAATGATGGAGGTTTCTTAAAGCAATGTAAGTTATTACAGCCAATACAAAAGACAGTATGGAGGTTTCTTATAAACCTAGAAAACCTTGTGCATAATCCAGGGATCCCACTGACAGGTATTTGTTCCCCAAATTTGAAATCAATTGTTGAAGATACATCTGCAATTCCAGGTTTATCAGCAACAGCCAAGGTAGAGTAGCATCCTAAGTGCCTCTTCACAGAGGAACAGATAAAGAAAATATACAAACACAGATGTGGTTCCATAGTGGAATACTATTCAGTCCTAAAAAAAAAAAATCTGTCATTTGCAATAATATGGATGGACTCTAAAATAATCTTAGTTATAGAAACAAAAAGTTGAATGCTTATTGCTGGGAATGGGGCTCAACCTGTGAGAAATGGAGAGATGTTGGTCAAAAGGAACAAAATCTCAGAAAGGGAAGAATGAGTGTTTGGGGAGATCTAGTGCAGTTTTGTGAAAATATAGTTAACAAAAGGATGTTGTACAGTTTAAAACTGCTGAGAAAATGAATTTCAAAAATTCTCTGAACCAAAAAGAGATGCTTATTTGAGATTATGCCTATATTAATCAGCTTAATTTAATTATTACACATTCCATAAATTTTATAGCCTCATTTCATAACCTATAAATATATACAATTATAACTAATTAAAAACGAAAGAAAAAAAGACCAATAACAAATGCAAACAGTATTGTTTGGTAGAATGGCCACTTATGCTGCTCTTGAAGAACATCTTTCAAATAAATAATCTGACAACAGTCCAGGGAGATAGGTGGCTCAGTGAGTAAGAGCATTTGCTATGCAAGCAAAAGGACCTAAGTTCGAATCCCCACCATCTACATAAAAAGCCACTCAGGTCTGTAGTCCCAGCACTGCGAGGTGGAGATAAGGGGCTCACTGGGACTTACTCACTGCCAGATTTGGTGATTGAACCTGCCTCAAAGGAGTAAGGCAGAGGGGACTAGAATAGGACAGGACCTCCTTCTCCATCCTTTGTGCACACAATGGCATGAGCACCTGCACACTCTTGTGTGTGTGTGTGTGTGTGTGTGTGTGTGTGTGTGTGTATACATCACACACAGCACACTCATGCCTAAAGGAACACACCCAAATAATATTAATAAAACAAGCGACTTGCCACAATTACGTATGACCTTACCCATTGAACAGTAATTGAAAGTACTATAACATTAAAACTATTACGTTGTGTCAGGCACTCTTTGATGGCTGGATATAAACTACCCCACTTCTGAAACAATCCCGAGGTCGCCTTGATTATCAGCCCAATTTTACAGGTGAAGGAACGGAAGTTCTGACTCAGGCATACACTTTTCTTGTAGAATGTAAAAAAAATAAAGAAAATTACCATGTGTGGGCTCGGTACACGGCTGCCGAGTTAAGGTTGAACCTGGTTCAGTTTGAGTCTTGCAATAACCCTCTCCTCTGCTTTATCATTAATTATTCAAATGTGGGTCTCAGTGAAGTCACAATCACATGCTCTGGGCAAAGTTATCTCAAACGAACAAAACTGCAAACATTAAATCTGTACATGAATGCAGTACCCTACACCTAAGAAGTAAATTTTAGACATTGCCTAATTTTCCTAATACTTGCAAAAGGTCAGATCTGGGAAAGTGAGAAGAATAAATATTTAAAAGCATGAGTTTCTCTAAACTTCATTTGAATCACCAAGTTGAATCTTCTAAGCTATTAAGATTTTCAGCAGAGTTGCTAATAGCCAGCTAAGATCTTTGTGTGTATTGGGGGTTTTATTCCTTTCTTCTCTTTGTTGGGGGTAAATAAACAGCTAGAAGAAGAAGCAAATGTTTGTGGCTTTGGGGGACAACCTTCAAGCTCCTGAAATCAAAAGTTTGCCGTAGAGTCAATGGGAAATGGGATGAGGTGGTCTGTTTATGTAAGTGGGCACATTTGTCCAATATGGTGAGACATAAGACCTTTCATTTGGTGCAGCAGCCACAAAGTACATGTGTGAAAAGTCACATCTATTTCTCACGGGACTTAAAGAATAGACCCATAAGGCAAGTCCATCACATCCTATGTGACACAGAAGAGAAGTAAACTTTCCAATATTTGAGGGAAAATTTTCCCACCAGTTAGTTCAGTTATACTGCCTATAGCAGCAACAGTCCCATCGTTTATAAACAGAGAAATATTCCCACCCCCTCATGTACAATAGAAGCCCTCCCACAACAGACTGGGATTCCCCCACACCTTCTGAAATTTTTTTGTGATTATTATTTCCAAAATGAATGTGCTTAATGGGAAAGTATATTGGAAAATGTATGTTTCCCTTGATGAAGAAAGAATTAAAGAGAAAATCAGCAAAACAGAATTAAAAGAGGAAAATCAACACTTATTTAGAAATATAAAAGGCAATTCATACAGGTGGTGATTTTTAAGGAGATTTTTTTTTCTCTAACAATTAATTCTCCTTCTTCCACCTACATATAAAATGTATACTCTGAGTTAGACTATTAAAGTATTGTATGGAAAGTAGATTCTTTTTAATGAAGTTCGGTGGCTTACAAAGAATATTGCAGGGTTTGTGGAAATTCATGTCTGTGTGTACACACATGTATGTGATATTTGTACAAATAATCTCTGGGTACGTTGGTATAGCAATACACCAAACCAAACCAAATTGAATTTTACAAACCAATATTATCCTTGGCATTATCTTACTAAGTAGATAGTTTCCTGAAAGCCTATCTCTTCCCATAACCAAGTGTAATTTACTGGGGGTTTCCAGCGCTTTCAAATATTTATTCCAAGTACTATTCAATTTGTTCTTGTCAATTTCATCATTTGGAAAATGAATCAACTGTCAAAAAAGTTGAACTCCCACTGACATTAGATTTAAATTATACATGTGGGCTTTAATCAGAACACAAAGAGCACAACATCACAGAATAATAAATAGGTAAATTATCTTTGAAGAGGAATCTGTGCAAACTGGGAATAATCAATGTGACTTTAATTTAAAAAATTTAAAGCCTTCACTGTCTACCAATGTTTTACCATGTGTGTGCATATAGTTTCTCAGAAATGTCTACATTTCTTAGACTTTTTTCTATTTTTATACTAAGTACTAAAAAAGAGGCACTATTTTTGAAGATCAGTGGGGGGTGGGAGGGTGAGGAGGGAAAGAGAGAAAGAGAGAGAAAATTATTGTGACTTGGTAATTATTAGCTTTACACTCAACAAGTTTCAGGCTCTGGTGAATCAGACATTTGCCAAACATTCCCCTTGGATTTGCCAAGCATCTGTGTTAACATCCCAAATAAGCTCCAGGGTTATAAAGCTATTTGCTCAGGGTTATTGGCTATACTGTTGCTCCTGTGCCATACTCCTGCTTTTGGCCTGACTAGATGAAACACCCAGTTGTGAGAAGGAACAATACTCCCAGACCCATAGCCAAATGAAGAATTTGTTTTCAAACATTCCCCTTGGATTTGCCAAGCATCTGTGTTAACATCCCAAATAAGCTCCAGGGTTATAAAGCTATTTGCTCAGGGTTATTGGCTATACTGTTGCTCCTGTGCCATACTCCTGCTTTTGGCCTGACTAGATGAAACACCCAGTTGTGAGAAGGAACAATACTCCCAGACCCATAGCCAAATGAAGAATTTGTTTTATCAGATAAACTATAATATTCAAATATCTCACAATTGTTTCTTTTTATGCCCCGTCATCCACAATAAAACAAAAACAGGAATAAAAACACAATAAAATAAAAACTTTAGCATAGCTAATGTAAATGGTAGGTTTTACTATATTATCATATTAAATTATATAAACCAGTCTAGGTGATATGTGCCTTAATTGAATTAGAAGCAAGATAGTTCATATCTAGGTAGATGAGAATTAATCCATTTATTTTTAGAAAATATCAGGACTTATGGAAATTTTAATGTAAACTTAACATGCTGAAAAAAGATCCTGAAATTTAGCTGCCTGGAAATACGAAATCAAGTTTAAGAGACTAGGCATGGTGGTGCCACACAGTCAGGAAACAGAGAGAGGAGGATGGCCTAAGAGGTCATACTCAGCCTGATTTACCTGGTGAGTTCCAGGTCAACCAGGGCTACATAGTAAGGCCCTGTCTCAAAACAAAATAGAAAGCAACACAAAACAGGACTATAAGGAGAATGCATATGGCATTAAATAAAAACAAAGTAATCAGAATAAAGCCTGCATTCTCGATTCAGGTTCTCTTCTTAGAGATCAAGTCTCATTTGTGCTAATGACCTGTCCAATTTTTCATTTATAAAGCTGTAAGTGGAATGTCATCTACTTACAAATAGATATCTCAGTGCTATGGCATCCTGTCACCAGATGCAACCTCCTCCCAGTCTAAAGACATTGACTCACAGAGGATGAAATTTGCACAAAGTCACAGGCAGAATACTCCTCCAGTAACTCCAATTTGAGAAAAGAAACACTCCCAAGATATTGTAGGAAGAGACATTAACATACTTACAAGTCAGTTTAGAATCCAAGAAAGGGAAAAGCTAGACACATCTGACTACTCACACTGGGAAAGAAACAAGAGCTATTCTTGAGCACCAAGCCCTGTTGATACAGACTGGTGGTGCTTTTCGCTTTGCCTTGGAATGCTTGGCTTCCCAGGGAGATTTTACATCACAGTGGTGCTGGGTGGCAGATGTGGGGGTTTGGTATACGTGCTTGCATTTTGGCATGTGTTTGAGAAAGCAGTTTCTGAAGGAGCTATCTATCTACTGAAGCCCTCCCACTGGTGGTTCACTCCCCACCCCCACCCCCAAGTCTCGGCCATGGAAGATTCCCTTGTGTTCCCTCGCCCACCCCTCTTTCCATCTAAATGTAGTGCTGGGCCTCAGGAGGCCTTGGCACACAAAGCTTCCAGCCAAGGCTGTCACTTGACTGACAGCAGAAAGGTTTCCAGAAGATGGACAGCTGTGTGTAGGTGGACATGGTAAAAACAGAGCTGAGCAGATTAAAGCAGGAGACAGTCAGGGGACGCCTGTAAATCACAGGCCTTTCCAGATTTGGAGCTAAACCTCAGTGATCATTAACTACGTGAGGGACATATACCGAGGAGTTTTAAAGCTGGCTGATCCGAGTCAGGTCTTTAAAACAAGCACCCCAGTTTAGAAATGGATAGACAACGCACAACTGTACCGTGCAAAGCATCTTCCATTATCACATCACCTCTGCTGGTCACTGTGCTTTTTTACCTTTGCTGTGATTTCTGCATTGCCAGTTTAGCTCATGGAGTCCCTTCACCTGCTCAACAGCATGGTGGACACAACTGAGCATTTATCAATGTATTTGAAATTGCAAAAACCCAAGTGAAAACCATAAAAGTTTCAGATGAGACTGTAATGACACAGAAAGGAAATGAGTCTTGCTTTACTGAGCTGCAGTAAACTGACCATTTAATGGAACAGACTTGATAAATTTCCTGCCAGTGTGCAATTACCTCTGATAGGTGCCTAATGTGATATAAATCGACAGGCTGGAGTGGCAGTGATGGGACCTCGCTCTTAAGGAGAATGTACGCTGCAATCCTGCTCACTCTCACCTGTGCCTGCTTGTCTCAGGTTTATTTTAATTCGGAGCTCCACAAGTGATAAAGGCAACAGAAATTCAGAGTGGTTACATGTGTACTACCCCACCTGTTAACCTTGAATGTGGACCTGAAGGATTAAATTTCAGACTGTAAACCCTGTATTATGTATTAATATGTGAATAGTCTGTAGGGCAAAGATTTATCCTAAACAGCCTCCAATGAACTTAGAGACAGTTCAGGGAGTTCTTTCTACGAATATCAATCATAAATGGCATAGGTCATACTATTCTCTGTGTTTTCATGCTTAATCTGTAACTTTTTTCTTCAGCACGCAGCAAAATGAGAATCTGAATCTGGGACGCACATATGAGGCACTGAAAACAAAGAAAAACAAATGGCTGAATTGATATACTTTAAATGTCAGTTGGAGTCAAATGATCTGTTACCCAGTTTCTTTTTACCGTCCCGCTTCAAATAACTCATTGTTTGCCTGAATTAAGGCAGTTTATTTGTGGTGACATCTTCAAGGCTCAAGAAAAAGTGGTTCTATGTATCACTAAGGTTAAATTGGTTGCCCAGCATATTTTGAACTGGTAGAACACGTGCTTGTGCAAAGGCCTCGGAGTTAAGATTTCTGTGGATTCTTCCCTGTCAAGTCCCCAAACAATGCCTGTTCCAAACACATTGTGCTTATAAATTGCACTTTTGTGTTTCTTCCCATAGAGGGTTGGTTTGGGTTGATTTTAGGAGGCTTTTCTGAGGGACTGGAGAGATGGCTGCTCTTGCAGAGGATTTGGGTTCAATTCCCAGGACCCACATGGTAGCTAACAACTGTCTCTAACTCCAGTTTCAGGGGATCCAATACTCTCTTCTGATCTCCGCAGGTATTGCATGACACGGGTGCACCCACCTGCTCCCAGGTATTATACACATAAAAATAATAATAATAAATAAAGTATTTTTTATTTTTATTATGTTTGGTCTTTTTGAGACAGGGTCTCTGTAACCCTAGCTGGCCTGGAACTCCTACATAGACCAGGCTGACCTCAAACTCAGATTCGCCTGCCTCTGCCTCCCAAGTGCAGGGATTAAAGGCATGTACCACCATGCCCAGCTAATAAATAAAATATTTTTAAAGAGAGGGTTTCCTGAATTTTCAGTGAAGTTCAAGTGGTGTCTAATTTGGGGGGCCGAGGGGAGGAAGTCTGTACCATGTTTCCGGGGGTTTTACTGTATTTCTGCTTCAGTTCTTTTGAATAAACAGTTAAAGGCCAATTCCTTAGAGTGAGAGGCTCTTCTTAGATGGTAACTTGCATAAGTGGTTAGCCAAAGAAATGAAAATAGAAATACAGTCCCAAAAGCAACATTACCTCCAGAAGAATGCTTAGTCCCTTATCTAAATGACTTATACCATGCACAAAGAGACATATATTCTGCCATTTTAGACATCTTCCAAATAGAGTCTTTGGAAATTGTGAAATGAATGCTTGGAATATAAGTGAATGTTTTACATGGCTAGAGGAGGGAAAAGTTGGGTTTCTAAACTTATATCCTCATTATGAAGAAAATCATAAATCACGGTCATGGTCATATAACTTTCTTACAGAATTTCATCGCAGTTACACAGTGTTTTTCAGAAAGAGAAAAGGCAGGGGCAGTGGGAGCTGCTGGGCTTATAAAAATTGGGATTTCAAGAAGACCATTATTTCTCTCTTAAAGTAGCTTTTGAAAAAATGTATGACCTTTGTGTTATTCACATATATGACCATTAGTTTATCATCAGAGGACAACTCTAATTCCTAAAGGTCTTTTAGCAACCCTACATTAGCTAGTACAGTATTAGTAGCCAAAATATTTAATAATTGTGACTTGTAGCTACATTTTCACATTTATGCATTAGAATGAGTGAACCCCATGTCATAGATGTTATACTGAGAGGTTTCAAATAGAGAACATTTTACATTTGTTTTGGGGTATGTCTAAAAATGTTAAGAATTCTGATGCTAAAGTCATGGTCATAACCAGCCCCAAACAGTTACAGACTGTCTCCTTTGATTTTCTCCCAGAAGGTCTTGTTCTCTTGTAAGCTTCCTTGGAAGGAATCTAGATCTCCCCTTGTGCCCCTGGTCTCTCCAGTGTCTTCTTGGGCTGCAGAGGAAAAGGTTCCAAGTCATTTCTCTGTTCTCTCCCATTACTACATAGAGGGTGATGTGCATGCTCATGCCTTAGAAGGAACCTGTGACATCTTATAGACAAGGAGTTTGGTACTTTGCTAGTACTTGAGAAATGTTGGTTGGAACTGGGTAAAATTCAAACAATGCTGACCCCTTGAGTACTCCAACCAGCCCTTTTCCACCTTAGTGTTTCAAAAGACCTCTTATTGTGATCTACTCTCTCCCCTTTCAGACAAGACCTGAGCTCTGAGACCATTTTTCCCATTCAGTCTGAAAAGAGCCTTGTTTTCCATTTGTGTAGGAGACAGCACCATAACCTTGACATCAAAGAATGAAATCTCTAATTGGGTTTCCTGGGGCTCCCCAGGGATCCCCCAAATATTTCCCAATTACAGTTAAGATGGTAGTTTGGAATGGGAAGGTTAGATTTCATTAGCTGGAATTTTGGGCCACTCTTATCAACTTTGCTTCATTGCTTGTCTCCCTTGATTACTTTTGTAACTATTACATTTGGTGACAGGTATAATCCCAGCTTCAAATCCTGTTGAACTACCCAGGTAGATGAAGGTAAGCTGTCATCAATCAACAGTAAAAGACGGGAAGAAATTCAAGTAACTTCATACCCCTTCGTATTCCAGGAATTGCTGAAATAAGTATGCTGTTCTCATGAAGAACAAAAAGAAACTGAGCGCTTAGTGCCCTTCTAGAAGGGGAGAGTCACGCTGAATAAATGATGAATCATTCAGTCATACTCAAAATTATTATTTTGTTGATATGAACAAGGACATTGTGGCTAAAGGGATGGTTCAATGGGTGAAAGCACTGGCTGCTCTTCCAGTGGACCTGAGTTTGGTTCCCAGCACCTATGTAGGGAGCTCACAGGCTGTAACTCCAGCTCCAGGGAATCCAAATCCCTCTTCTAGACTCTGCCGGCACCCATACATACATGGCATACACTCTTGCAGACACAGACACATATACATAAATAAAAATTTCTTAAAATATAAAATGTAAAAAAATATAAATATCTCTGAAATCCAACCATTTGCAGTCTATTTTGTAGCTAGCATTTGTGATAGATATTGTACCCCCAAAGCAAAAGTGTTTCTACATTATCCTTTTCAGTAATCATCTTAACACATACATTTTGGTATGTCTCTTGGTAGTCTCAAAGTACACCTGAATTCTTATGGGTGTGGTCCTTTCACTCAAATGAATCTAGCTATTTTATTTTAAAAGCAAGTGATGTTAGGTACTGCTTGAAAGCATAGCATTTTCTTGTATACAGCCCTACTGATTTGTTATAAATAGGGAATTTCGTGAAAACTCCAGGATCTTTTTCATCTATAAACTGCATTGGGGTGGTTCTATGCTGGGAATTGCCAGGGTCACTATTATGTTTTCATTTCTGCCCTATTTTTAGAAAGAATCATGTTTGTCAGACTGTGTAGTTCTAATGGACCGAACAGCGTTCTCCCAGGCAGTCACAAAGACAGCAGCACAGCAATGCTGGGTGGAGGATGAAGTTACAGGGCAGTTTTTCCCAGTTAGCATTTGGTCCCTTGGTTCTCACTGCTGGGCTGCTCTGAGACCTAAAATGAAGAACAGAAAGAAAGGGAGAAAAAAAGAAGAGGGCGACCCAGACTGTGCACCCTGACTGATGACACCTTGCTCTCCAGCTGTGACTGGAAAAGACGCTTAATATTCGGTGTGTGTGCATAGGGGGAGGGGGAGGACTGGGTATTTGGAAAGTTCTTCTGCTTGTAATGAGGCAGGCAGTCAGTTTTCTATTTCAACCACGGACACACACAACGTTCAAGCTCCTGCCGAGACGCCACCGGCATCTATTGTTCAAAAATGTTTTAAAAAAATAATTTGGGTTGCTCTTTTCTGTTGAATCTGTGTGCTAAACGACAGAGACCTGTATCTCTCTTTTTCTGTAAAACTCAGAAAGACATATTAAAGAATTGAGACATGCATTCCCTAAAAGGACTTAGCGCAGTCACTTAAAAAATTCAGATACACATATATCCCGTGTGCATCTTCTCCCCGTACCCACTTTACTAATTCGAAATCAATAGTTATAACGGAAATCCGCTTCCCCGGTGGGTGACTTCCAGTAGGCTTTTCTCGCAGAAGCCCAAATGCCAGGAACCATACAACCTGTCCCCCCGGGGTCACCAATTCAGCTACTGCCCAGCGCGCTGGTTTCCTTAAAAGTAAAAGTTGCCTGCGTGATTAGCCCAGGTCTGATTAGCAAGCACAGTTCTCGAGCCTCGGAAGGGAAACACCACTGGCTCTCCACGACGATGATGATGACCCGAAACCGCGCCAAGCCACGCGCGCTTTGCTCTCTACTCCACATCTCGCCACCCAGCTCGTGTTTTTAGGTCAGATTCGGGTTTTAGGGAGAGAAGCAACTCATGCAGCCCCTCGGATGTCGACTCTGAAGTTTCTTCTGGAACCGTTTTCCGAGTCCATCTTTCGTGGTCTAGATAGAGGGAGGCGCGATAGGACTCCCCGCATTGTCACTGTGGCCTGACAAGGTCAGGTGAATGAAAATCCAGTTGGGGTTGGTACCTAACCTGCCTACCCGGCGCTAGGCTTGGGTCTTTGTCCGCCTGGCCTGGCGCGGGGCTCGCGCGCTCCCACGTCCTGCCGGCAGGTGGCGCGGTTGGTTCACGAAGAGCCGCTGCCCCGGCTGTTTGCAAGGTGCCTCCAACCTCCCAGATCTCGCACTCCCGCTGGGACCCAGACTTCGGAGGAAAATCCAGCCTTGCCCTTGTGGGAGCCAAAGGAGGGGCGGCCCGGGAGCAGAAAGGGAGGCGCATCCTTTGGAACCTGGACCCTTCCAAAACGCCGGGGAACAAGCCACCCAGTTGCATCCGGGGCCGGTCCCAGTGCAGCTGGCTGAACTGGCGTCGCCGTTTGGCGTTCAGGTGGCTGCGCCAGTGGCTGGAGCACCGGAGGACAGCTGATGGTGCCTGTGACCCTGGGAGGTTGAGTGACACCCAGGACGCGCCTGGGAGAGGGGCGACCTGACAGCTTTCTGCGGGTAGGTCCGCTCACCTCGGTCTCCTGGGAGAAGACAGGGAGGACCAGTCTCCATCAGCGCCGGGAGCCGTCGGAGCGCAGAGCCTCTTAGGCTGCACCTAGCTGCGACTCTCCCTTTGCCTTGTCTGTACTGCAGGTCCCCGCACTCACTCTTAAGCCCCTTGTGCCCACTCCTGTGTGGCCTGGAAGGTCTGTCTAGTCCAGGGAGTCTTCCTGGAAAACACAGGGTGGGTTTCCAGTAGCCAGGGCTGGCCCGGGGTGATTTCAGCCACGAAGAGTCCCGTCCTGGGATCGAGCGACGGAGACATTCGATGTGAAGGTGGGGACCTGGCCAGGGGGCACTTCCCGAAGGTAGTGAGGGGGACAATGACTGAGCCCTGTTGCGGACTGGATAATGGAGATCACTATGCCCCAGTGGCTGAGGAACCAAAGAGCTACGAAACTCCCCACCACTCCAAATCATGTCACACGGAGGGCCACCATAAAGACACAGAACAGGGCGAGGAGGCAGAGGGG